>NC_053028.1:519406486-519766033 GCF_003073215.2 Triticum urartu | reverse complement strand
AGGGAAGTATGGATGTTGCAGCATTCTTTACAGACTATCCTGTTTAGGCAGATTGATGTTATGTTTCCATTGTTTGCATATGTTTGCTTCTTTAATGATTCTATTTGAGGATAGGACTATTAAATATGCAGAGGCATTTAGTATTCAATGTTGAATAATAATTTTAGTGATTTGCTACAGTAGAGTATGATAAGGTTTTGGCAATGGTTTATACTAATTTATCTCATGAGTCCTTGTTGAGTTTTGTGTGGATGAAGCTTTTGACTTTAGGGAGAGCTTGGTATGCGGGGACTTAAGTCGACCTGCAGGCATGCAAGCTTGGGGATGCCCAAGGCACCCCAAGATAATATTTCAAGAAGTCTCAAGCGTCTAAGCTTGGGGATGCCCCGGTTGGCATCCCACCTTTCTTCTTCAACAACTATCGGTTAGTATCGGTTGATCCTAAGTTTTTGCGTCTTCACATGATGTTTGCTATTCTTAGAATGTCATTTTATTTTGCTTTGCTTGCTGTTTGAATAGAATACCAGGATCTGAAATTATTAAATGTTAGAGAGTCTTCACATAGCTAAATAATTATTTAACTACTCATTGATCTTCACTTATATCTTTTGGAGTAGTTTGTCAATTTGCTCTAGTGCTTCACTTATATTATTTTGATAGTCTTAAATAGCATGGTAATGTGCTTAAAATCCTAATATGCTAGGTATTCAAGAATAATAAAATTCTCTTATGAGTGTGTTGAATACTAGGATAAGTTTGATACTTGATAATGGTTTTGAGATATGGAGATGGTGATATTAGAGTCATGCTAGTTGAGTAGTTGTGAATTTGAGAAATACTTGTGTTGAAGTTTGTGATTCCCGTAGCATGCACGTATGGTGAACCGTTATGTGACGAAGTCGGAGCATGATTTATTTATTGATTGTCTTCCTTATGAGTGGCGGTCGGGGACGAGCGATGGTCTTTTCCTACCAATCTATCCCCCTAGGAGCATGCGCGTAGTACTTTGTTTCAATAACTAATAGATTTTTGCAATAAGTATGTGAGTTCTTTATGACTAATGTTGAGTCCATGGATTATACGCACTCTCACCCTTCCACCTTTGCTAGCCTCTCTAGTACCACGCAACTTTCGTCGGTACCATAAACCCACCATATACCTTCGTCAAAACAGCCACCATACCTACCTATTATGGCATTTCCATAGCCATTCCGAGATATATTGCCATGCAACTTTCCACCATCCAGTTTATCATGACACGTTCATCATTGTCATATTGCTTAGCATGATCATGTAGTTGGCATTGTATTTGTGGCAAAGCCACCGTTCATAATTCTTTCATACATGTCACTCATGCATCATTGCACATCCCGGTACACTGCCGGAGGCATTCATATAGAGTCATATCTTGATCTAAGTATCGAGTTGTAATCATTGAGTTGTAAATAAATAGAAGTGTGATGATCATCATTCAATAGAGCATTGTCCCCAAAAAAAGAAAGAGAAAGGCCAAAAAAAGAGAAGAAAGGCCAAACAAAAAAATAAAAAAAATAAAATAAAAAAGAAAATAAAAAGGGGCAATGCTACTATCCTTTTACCACACTTGTTCTTCAAAGTAGCACCATGATATAGCGAGTCTCATATATTGTGCTTCAAAGTAGCACCATGTTCTTCATATAGAGAGTCTCATATGTTGTCACTTTCATTTACTAGTGGGAATCTTTCATTATAGAACTTGGCTTGTATATTCCAATGATGGGCTTCCTCAAAATGCCCTAGGTCTTCATGTGCAAGCAAGTTGGATGCACACCCACTAGTTTCTTTTGTTGAGCTTTCATACATTTATAGCTCTAGTGCATTCGTTGCATGGCAATCCCTACTCACTCACATTGATATCTATTGATGGGCATCTCCATAGCCCGTTGATACGCCTAGTTGATGTGAGACTATCTTCCCCTTTTTTGTCTTCTCCACAACCACCATTCTATTCCACCTATAGTGCTATATCCATGGCTCACGCTCATGTATTGCGTGAAGATTGAAAAAGTTTGAGAACATCAAAAGTATGAAACAATTGCTTGGCTTGTCATCGGGGTTGTGCATGATTTAAATACTTTGTGTGGTGAAGATGGAGCATAGCGAGACTATATGATTTTGTAGGGATAACTTCCTTTGGCCATGTTATTTTGAGAAGACATAATTGCTTTGTTAGTATGCTTGAAGTATTATTATTTTTTATGTCAATATTAAACTTTTTTCTTGAATCTTATGGATCTGAATATTCATGCCACAATTAAGAAGAATTACATTGAAATTATGCCAACTAGCATTCCACATCAAAAATTATCTTTTTATCATTTACCTACTCGAGGAAGAGCAGTTATTAAGCTTGGGGATGCTTGATACGTCTCCAACGTATCTATAATTTTTGATTGCTCCATGCTATATTATCTACTGTTTTGGGAAATATTGGGATTTATTATCCACTTTTATATTACTTTCGGGACTAACCTATTAACCGGAGGCCCAGCCCAAATTTGCTGTTTTATGCCTATTTCAGTGTTTTGAAGAAAAGGAATATCAGACGGAGTCGAAACGGAACGAAATCAACTGGAGAAGTTATTTTTGGAAGGAAACACACCCGATGGACTTGGACCCTACGTCAAGCAAGGAACGAGGTGCTCACGAGGGTGCGCCCCCCTAGGGCGCGCCCCATATCTTGTGGGGCCCTCGTGGCTCCCCTGACGTACCTCCTGCACCCATATATACCTACGTAACCTAAAACTTCCAGAACACAAGATAGATCGGGAGTTCCGCCGCCAGAAGCCTCCGTAGCCACCAAAAGTCAATCGGGACCCTGTTCCGGCACCCTGCCGGACGGGGGAACCCTCACCGGTGGCCATCTTCATCATCCTGGTGCTCTCCATGACGAGGAGGGAGTAGTTCTCCCTCGGGGCTGAGGGTATGTACCAGTAGCTATGTGTTTGATCTCTCTCTCTTTCTCTCTCTCTCTCTCGTGTTCTTGAGATGATACGATCTTGATGTATCGCGAGCTTTGCTATTATATTTGGATCCTATGATGTTTCTTCCCCCATATTCTCTCTTGTAATGAATTGAGTTTCCCCTTTGAAGTAATCTTATCGGGTTGATTCTTTAAAGACTTGAGAACACTTGATGTATGTCTTGCCGTGGATATCTGTGGTGACAATGGGATACCACGTGCCACTTGATGTATGTTTTGGTGACCAACTTGCGGGTTTCGTGACATTGGGAACCTATGCATAGGGGTTGGCACACGTTTTCGTCGTGATTCTCCGGTAGAAACTTTGGGGCACTCTTTGAGGTCCTTTGTGTTGGTTGAATAGATGAATCTAAGATTGTGTGATGCATATCGTATAATCATACCCACGGATACTTGAGGTGACATTGGAGTATCTAGGTGACATTAGGGTTTTGGTTGATTTGTGTCTTAAGGTGTTATTCTAGTAGGAACTCTAGGGCTGTTTGTGACACTTATAGGAATAGCCCAACAGATTGATTGGAAAGAATAACTTTGAGGTGGTTTCTTACCCTACCATAATCTCTTCGTTCGTTCTCCGCTATTAGTGACTTTGGAGTGACTCTTTGTTGCATGATGAGGGATAGTTTTATGATCCAATTATGTTAGTATTGTTGAGGGAACTTACACTAGCGAAAGTATGAACCCTAGGCCTTGTTTCAACGCATTGCAATACCGTTTACGCTCACTTTTATCACTTGCTACCTTGCTGTTTTTATTATTTCAGATTACAAATACCTTTATCTACTATCCATATACCACTTGTTTCACCATCTCTTCGCCGAACTAGTGCACCTATACAATTTACCATTGTATTGGGTGTGTTGGGGACACAAGAGACTCTTTGTTATTTGGTTGCAGGGTTGCTTGAGAGAGACCATCTTCATCCTACGCCTCCTACAGATTGATAAACCTTAGGTCATCCACTTGAGGGAAATTTGCTATTATCCTACAAACCTCTGCACTTGGAGGCCCAACAACGTCTACCAGAAGAAGGTTGTGTAGTAGACATCATAGGGCTGTATAAATGGCACGGTTGAGTTACCCATGCCCGCATTGATGAGAATCCCGCAATAAGGGGGCACGATCTCTGTTTCGACAATACGTGTCAATAGCAACCGCGTCTTGAAGCATGGAATGGCAGAAGAAAAATGGTTCGAAATTATAACCGGACATGCGTGATGTTGTGTTGGAAAAAAGCTGTCAACGGATTAGATTCGTGCAAATATTATATTCTCTCTGCGGTTGTGTATGGTGTGCGTAACAGGTTAGGATACTATCATTGCATCCAAAGACTATCTTGGAGTTCGGAGAAAGGGGAACCCACCTTACAATGTCGAAGACAATCAGCGCATCGGACTCCTCGTCATTGAAAGCCAGGTTCAGGGGCTACTGAGGGAGTCCTGGACTAAGGGGTCCTCGGGCGTCCGGCCGATTATCCATGGGCCGGACTGATGGGCTGTGAAGGCATGAAGGCCGAAGACTGCACTGTGTCCGGATAGGACTCTACTTGGCGTGGACGGCAAGCTTGGCGACCGAAGATTCCTTCTTATGTAACCGACTCCATGTAAACCTTAGATCCCCTCGCTGTCTATATAAACCGAAGGGGATAGTCCGAAAAGGACACCACCTATACTCATTACCATACCCATATAGGCTAGACTTCTAGGGTTTAGCCATTACGATCTCGTGGTAGATCAACTCTTGTAATACTCATATTCATCAAGATCAATCAAGCAGGAAGTAGGGTATTACCTCCATAGAGAGGGCCCGAACCTGGGTAAACATCGTGTCCCCCGTCTCCTGTTACCATCGATCCTAGACGCACAGTTCGGGACCCCCTACCCGAGATCCGCCGGTTTTGACACCGACAGTGGCCGCAACCTCCGCCACCCGCATGCGGTACCGCCAGCGCTCAAGGCGGCCCTCGCGGGCGGAGCGGTATGAGTCGAGCAGCGCCTCCTGCTCCGCCCGCTCCACGGTGATCTTCTCCTCCGCCTGCAGGTGCTCCTGGAGGAGATGGTGGTTGTAGGCGGCGTCGGCATGCGCCTCCCAGAACTGCTCCTCATGCTTCTACCTCACTATCTCCATATATTGGGCACGGGCCTCACTAATGGTCATGGTGCAATGCACTGGCAAGGATGGCGCAGAGGAGGTGGTTGGCGCCGGATCATTGACTACCATGTTCTCCATTGGGACGTCGTCATCCTCCGGCTGCCTACCGGCCAGCCAGTCGACAGCAATGGCTGCCATCTCCTTGTGGTCTGTCGTCCGCCCGTCCCGAAGAGCGCTGGAGCGCGAGGAAGCCATGGTGGGCAGTAGTGGTGTGGACAGGACAATAGGAACGGATGCGGATGACTACGGCTATGGTCGGCGCAGCAGTTTATATAGCAATGGTGGGCGGCGAAGGGACGGACGTGTGGCGCCGGAGTAGCCGCCTCGGCAACCGCGTATCATTAATGTGGGCGACAGAAGGACGGACGGACGGCACTTGTGTCGTTTGAAGGTGGAGCAATCGCATCCACCGGGAAGCGGGGTGGGCGGCGCTGGCCGTTTTGGGCGGAAAGCGCGCGCGGGCGAGGGAGGCGGTCTGGGTGGGCCAGGGCAGTCAGACTCGTGCTTGGCACCGGGTCGGTCCAGCAGCCAGACATGCTGGCTCACCAGCTACCTCACCGAGCTGGGTGACGACAATCAGACGATGGACGTAGGTTCCGACCAAGAGCCGGCGCCACTATCCAAGCCAGTTCATGCCGTGTTCACCACAGAGCAGGTGCGGCCGCACTTTGATGCTCTGATGGTGGAAGAGCTACCAGCGTAGGAGGACCTGTGCTGCAACCTCCGTCTCCTCAACAAGCACCGGTGAACAAGCGAACGACAATGCCGTCGCGGACATGTGGCCCTATGATCCTGGCTTCCCGAATGAGCAGCGGGCGCTGTATCAGACCATCCGTAGGTCCCGCGAGGCCCTCTCCGTTGTCCTTCGAGTTGTTGCGCTTGCCGTGGCGCCGCCGTCTCGCATTGTCAACATGATCAATGGACATGAGGATGAGGAGATGACTTTACTTGGAGAGGATGACAGTGGGGACCCACCAGGGCCATAGCCGCACGTACGCAAGTGCCTCCTTATTAGTATATAAAACAATATTTTTTTTGCTTCCTCCTGGTTTCCTGAAATCAGGGTCCCACACCATTGTCAACCTATGTAGTCAATAAACGAGAGAATTGCACAAGAAGCGGCCAACAGCTAGGACCAAGCAGCTCGAGCAGTATTTGTGTTTTTGAGGTGTGAGCACTGCAGAGTTTTTCCTGAGCGATGTTTAGCCCAGATATTAATTTTTCTCCTCTGAACAACAACGAAAACATCACTGCAGCTATTAACTGGGCGGGCTGTGGCCCGTCTAGCCCAGGCCAGATATCCAGCCCAGATATTAATTTTTTCAATCTGAAAATGGCTAGCCCAGGTATACTTTTTTAGGAATACCCAGGCAAGGTCAAGTTGTTACTCTCCGCCCCGCTGGGCTGCAAATCTTTCCTAGGAGGGATGCATTAGGCTTAACAATAAAATGGGCCTTAAGAAATAATAAATGGGATGTAATTAATAAAACTGGGCAGTAACTATAAAAAATGCACCAAACACGTAATTACTTTATAAAATATTATTTTTGGATATTGAATTTTTTTAATTTCATTAATTGTTGCGAGCGCAATGTTTCGTTGGATTTTTACGTAATATAAATTTATATTGAAATAGTATTTAATCTGACTAGAAATTTCCGGATAAAAATATTTCAGATCCCATCAAAATGTGGGAAATTTTATTGAATTCTATTTTGAAAGGTTGGTTGAAATGGGTTGCACTTTTAACAAACTATAAATGGGTTGTAGTAAATTCCATTAGAATTCAAAAAATGGCTGCACATTCTTACAAATCTCAAATGGGCTATAAGTTCTCTGCCACACACTTGTGGCCTTACTAAGTTGACGCGTCCCCTCAAAAAAAGAGAGTTGACGCGTATGCAAGGCTTTGCCAACTTATAGTCAACACACGCTTCTAGCAGCAGTGGCCGTTGGATGTCCATCCAACGGATGCCGTGCTTCTTCTTCAATCTCGGGTATTCTAGCTTCACCCGCCCAAAAAAAATGATTCCCCCCTGACATCTGGGGCGCACCGTTTCAGAAGCTGACCTGTGGGCCTACTAAGTTGACGCGTACCAAGGGCTTTGTCAACTTAGTCAATATAAACGATTCTAGCTGCAGTGACTGTATGATGTCCATCCAACAGCCGTCGTGCTTCTTCAACCTATGGTCTTCTTGCTCCAGCTGCCCAAAGCAGCACCGGTCGTGTCGCCTGCTCCTGCCTCCCATGGCCGGCTGTGCGGCTACGCAGGCCTCAGCGCCCCCTACTACTCCCACCGTTGGCCAGGGCATCCCTCCACTCACTGATACGTCTCAAACGTATCTATAATTCTTGATTGCTCCATGCTATATTATCTACTGTTTTGGACATTATTGGGCTTTATTATCCACTTTTATATTATTTTTGTGACTAACCTATTAATCGGAGGCCCAGCCCAGAATTGTTGTTTTTTGCCTGTTTTAGGGTTTCGAAGAAAAGGAATACCAAACGGAGTCCAAACGGAATGAAACCTTCGGGAACGTGATTTTCTCGTCGAATAAGACTCACGAGACTTGGACCCTACGTCAAGACATGTAACAAGAGGCCGCGAGGCTCGTGGGCCCCCTGTTGCTCCACCGACGTACTTCTTCCTCCTATATATACCCACGTACCCCCAAACGATCAGATACGGAGCCAAAACCCTAATTCCACTGCCGTAACTTTCTGTATCCACGAGATCCCATCTTGGGGCCTGTTTCGGAGCTCCGCCGGAGGGGGCATCGATCACGGAGGGCTTCTACATCAACACCATAGCCTCTCCGATGAAGTGTGAGTAGTTTACCTCAGACCTACGGGTCCATAGTTAGTAGCTAGATGGCTTCTTCTCTCTTTTTTGGTTCTCAATACAATGTTCTCCCCCTCTCTTGTGGATATCTATTCGATGTAATCTTATTTTTGCGGTGTGTTTGTTGAGACCGATGAATTGTGGGTTTATGATCAAGTCTATCTATGAATAATATTTGAATCTTGTCTGAATTCTTTTATGTATGATTGGTTATCTTTGCAAGACTCTTCGAAATATAATTTGGTTTGGCCTACTAGATTGATCTTTCTTGCAATGGGAGAAGTGCTTAGCTTTGGGTTCAATATTGCGGCGTCCTTTCCCAGTGACAGTAGGGGCAGCAAGGCACGTATTGTATTGTTGCCATCGAGGATAACAAGATGGGGTTTTCTTCATATTGCATGAGTCTATCCCTCTACATCATGTCATCTTGCTTAAGGCGTTACTCTGTTTTTAACTTAATACTCTAGATGCATGCTGGATAGCGGTCGATGAGTGGAGTAATAGTAGTAGATGCAGGCAGGAGTCGGTCTACTTGTCTCGGACGTGATGCCTATATACATGATCATACCTAGATATTCTCATAACTATGCTCAATTCTGTTAATTGCTCAACAGTAATTTGTTCACCCACCGTAGAATACTTATGCTCTCGAGAGAAGCCACTAGTGAAACCTATGGCCCCCGGGTCTATCTTCATCATATTAATCTCCTACTACTTATTTATTTACTTTGCCTTTATTTTACTTTGCATCTTTATCATAAAAATACCAAAAATATTATCTTATCATATCTACCAGATCTCACTCTCGTAAGTGGCCTTATAGGGATTGACAACCCCTATTTGCGTTGGTTGCGAGGATTTATTTGTTTTGTGCAGGTACGAGGGACTCGCGCGTAGCCTCCTACTGGATTGATACCTTGGTTCTCAAAAACTAAGGGAAATACTTGTGCTACTTTGCTGCATCATCTCTTCCTCTTCGGGGAAAACCAACGCAGTGCTAAAAGAGGTAGCAAGAAGGTTTTCTGGCGCCGTTGCCAGGGAGGTCTACGCAAAAGTCAACATACCAAGTACCCATCACATACCTTTATCTCCCGCATTACATTATTTGCCATTTGCCTCTCGTTTTCCTCTCCCCCACTTCACCCTTGCCATTTTATTCGCCCTCTCTCTCTCTATCCTCCCTCTCTTTCTCTATTTGCCTCTTTATGCCCGCTTGGTTTTTGTTTGCTTGTGTGTTAGTTTGCTTGCTTGTCACGATGGCTCAAGATAATACTAAATTGTGTGACTTCACCAATACCAACAACAATGATTTTATTAGCACTTCGATTGCTCCTCTTACCGATGCTGAATCTTATGAAATTAATGCTTCTTTGCTGAACTTGTCATGAAAGATCTGTTTTCCGGCCTTCCTAGTGAAGATGCCGCTACCCATCTAAATAGCTTCGTTGATTTGTGTGACATGCAAAAGAAGAAAGATGTGGATAATGATATTGTTAAATTGAAGCTATTCCCTTTTTCGCTTAGAGATCGTGCTAAAGCTTGGTTTTCGTCTTTGCCTAAAAATAGTATTGATTCATGGAACAAGTGCAAAGATGCTTTTATCTCTAAGTATTTTCCTCCCACTAAGATCATCTCTCTTAGAAACGATATTATGAACTTTAAGCAACTTGATCATGAATATGTTGCACAAGCTTGGGAGAGAATCAAATTAATGATACGTAATTGCCCTACTCATGGTTTAAATTTGTGGATGATTATACACAATTTTTATGCCGGATTGAATTTTGCTTCTAGAAATCTTTTAGATTCGGCCACGGGAGGCACTTTTATGGAAATCACTTTAGGAGAAGCTACCAAACTCCTAGATAATATTATGGTTAATTATTCTCAATGGCATACTGAAAGATCTACTAGTAAAAAGGTGCATGCGATAGAAGAAATTAATGTTTTGAGTGGAAAGATGGATGAACTTATGAAATTATTTTCTAATAAGAGTGTTTCTTCTGATCCTAATGATATGCCCTTGTCTACTTTGATTGAGAATAATAATGACTCTATGGATGTGAATTTTGTTGGTAGGAACAATTTTGGTAACAATGCGTATAGAGGAAATTTTAATCCTAGGCCTTATCCTAGTAATCCCTCTAATAATTATGGTAATTCCTACAGCAATTCTTATGGAAATTATAATAAGATGCCCTCTGATTTTGATTCTAATATTAAAGAATTTATTACTTCACAAAAGAATTTTAATGCTATGATTGAAGAAAAATTGCTTAAGATTGATGATTTGGCTAGGAACGTTGATAGAATTGCTCTTGATGTTGATTCTTTGAAACTTAGATCTATTCCACCTAAGCACGATATCAATGAGTCTCTCAAGGCCATGAGAATTTCCATTGATGAGTGCAAAGAAAGAACCGCTAGGATGCGTGCTAAGAAAGATGCCTTTATAAAAGCGTGTTCTTCTAGTTCCTATGAAAATAATGATGGAGATATAAAAGTTATTGATGTGTCCCCTATTAAATATTTGTTTTTCAATATGAATCTTGATAATTATGGGACTGAATATGATCCACCTTTACCTAGAAGGCGTTCCAAGAATTCTGAATTTGTTGATCTTGATGCTAAATTTGATAAAAGTGGGATTGAAGAAATTAAAACCCTAGATGTTGCTAAACCCACTATTATGGATTTCAAGGAATTTAACTATGAAAATTGCTCTTTGATTGATTGTATTTCCTTGTTGCAAACCGTGCTAAATTCTCCTCACGCTTATAGTCAAAATAAAGCGTTTACTAAACATATCGTTGATGCCTTGATGCAATCTTATGAAAAAAAACTTGAATTAGAAGTTTCTATCCCTAGAAAACTTTATGATGAGTGGGAACCAACTATTAAAATTAAAATTAAATATCATGAATGCTATGCTTTATGTGATTTGGGTGCTAGTGTTTCCACGATTCCAAAGACTTTGTGTGATTTGTTAGGTTTCCGTGATTTTGATGATTGCTCTCTAAACTTGCACCTTGTGGATTCCACTATTAAGAAACCTATGGGAAGAATTAATGATGTTATTATTGTTGCAAATAGGAATTATGTGCCCGTAGATTTTGTTGTTCTTGACATAGATTGCAATCCTTCATGTCCTATTATTCTTGGTAGACCTTTCCTTAGAACGATTGGTGCAATTATTGGTATGAAGGAAGGAAATATTTGATTCCAATTTCCGTTAAGGAAATTCATGGAACACTTTCCTATAAAGAAAATTAAATTACCTTATGAATCTATTATGAGAGCCACTTATGGATTGCCTACCAAATATGGAAATACCTAGATCTATTCTTGCTTGTTATGCCTAGCTAGGGGCGTTAAACGATAGCGCTTGTTGGGAGGCAACCCAATTTTATTTTTATTCCTTGATTTTTGCTCCTGTTTAGTAATAAATAAATTATCTAGCCTATGTTTTGGTTGTGTTTTTTGTGTTTAATTAGTGTTTGTGCCAAGTAGAACCGTTGGGAAGACTTGGGGAAAGTCTTGTTATCTTGCTGTAAAAAACAGAAACTTTAGCGCTCACGAGAACTGCTGCAATTTTTATTTGGAAAGTGCTATTTAGTTAATTCTTTTTGAAGATGATTAATAGATAAATTCCTCACGTCCAGAAATTTATTTTACAATTTTTGGGGTTCCAGATCTTGCGCTAGATAAAGATTACTACAGACTGTTCTGTTTTTGACAGATTCTGTTTTTCGTGTGTTGTTTGCTTATTTTGATGAATCTATGGCTAGTAAATTAGTTTATAAACCATAGAGAAGTTGGAATACAGTAGGTATAACACCCACATAAATAAAGTATGAGTTCATTACAGTACCTTGCAGTGATCTTTTATTCTCTTTCGCTAACGGAGCTCATGAGATTTTCTACTTTAAGTTTTGTGTTGTGAAGTTTTCAACTTTTGGGTAAAGATTTGATGGATTATGGAACAAGGAGTGGCAAGAACCTAAGCTCGGGGATGCCCATGGCACCCCCAAGATAATCTAAGGACACCTAAAAGCCAAAGCTTCGGGATGCCCCGGAAGGCATCCCCTCTTTCCTCTACTTCTATCGGTAACTTTACTTGGAGCTATATTTTTATTCGCCACATGATATGTGTTATGCTTGGAGCGTCTTGTATTATTTGAGTCTTTTCTTGTTAGTTTACCACAATCATCCTTGCTGTACACACCTTTTGAGAGAGCCATACATGATTTGGAATTTGTTAGAATACTCTATGTGCTTCTCTTATATCTTTTGAGTTATATAATTTTGCTCTAGTGCTTCACTTATATCTTTTAGAGCACGGTGGTGGATTTGCTTTATAGAAACTATTGATCTCTCATGCTTCACTTAGATTATTTTGAGAGTCTTAATAGCATGGTAATTTGCTTAAAATCTTAATATGCTTGGTATGCAAGATTAATAATAAAACTTTCTTATGAGTGTGTTGAATACTATGATAAGTTTGATACTTGATAATTGTTTTGGGATATGGAGATGGTGATACTAAAGTCATGCTAGTTGTGTAGTTGTGAATTTGAGAAATACTTGTGTTGAAGCTTGTGATTCCCGTAGCATGCACGTATGGTGAACCGTTATGTGATGAAGTCGGAGCATGATTTATTTATTGATTGTCTTCCTTATGAGTGGCGGTCGGGGACGAGCGATGGTCTTTTCCTACCAATATATCCCCCTAGGAGCATGCGCGCAATACTTTGCTTTGATAACTTGTAGATTTTTGCAATAAGTATATGAGTTATTTATGACTAATGTTGAGTCCATGGATTATACGCACTCTCACCCTTCCACCTTTGCTAGCCTCTCTAATACCGCGCACCTTTCGCCGGTATCATACACCCACCATATACCTTTCTCAAAACAGCCACCATACCTACCTATTATGGCATTTCCATAGCCATTCCGAGATATATTGCCATGCAACTTTCCACCGTTCCGTTTATGACACACTCCATCATTGTCATATTGCTTAGCAGGATCATGTAGTTGACATAGTATTTGTGGCAAAGCAACCGTTCATAATTTTTTTCATACTTGTCACTCATGAATCATTGAGTATCCCGGTACACCACCGGAGGCATTCATATAGAGTCATATTTTGTTCTAAGTATCGAGTTGTAATTGTTGAGTTGTAAGAAAAATAAAAGTGTGATGATCATCATTATTAGAGCATTGTCCCAGTGAGGAAAGGATGATGGAGACTATGATTCCCCCACAAGTCGGGATGAGACTCCGGGCGGGAAAAAAAAGAAAGAAAAGAGGCCATAAAAAAGGCCCAAATAAAAAAGAAAAAAATGAAAAAAATGAGAGAAAAAAAGAGAAGGGACAATGTTACCATCCTTTTACCACACGTGTGCTTCAAAGTAGCACCATGATCTTCATAGTAGAGAGTCTCTCATGTTATCACTTTCATATACTAGTGGGAATTTTTCATTATAGAACTTGGCTTGTATATTCCAATGATGGGCTTCCTTAAATTGCCCTAGGTCTTCATGAGCAAGCAAGTTGGATGCACACCCACTTAGTTTCTTTTTGAGCTTTCATATACTTATAGCTCTAGTGCATCTGTTGCATGGCAATCCCTACTCACTCACATCTCTACTCCTAATTGCTCAGTCCGTACGTTGTTCGTTCATTCGTTCCCTTCCACCCATCGACCGATCGAAGGAAGTCGCCCCCACCTCGCATGCCTCCTCCCTTTTTTCCTATTTCCATTTCGGCCTTTCGGCCCAAGACGTTCCTCTCCTCTCGCACCCCCTCGTGTGTAGGGTTTCACCAGGGAGATGTTGTGCCACCGTCGCTCCATTCGTCATCTCCCACTCGACTGCTCCTCCCCTCGACTAGGGTTTCTTGAGCGCAGCCACCACACTAGCTCGATCTGTTCTTCGTCCGTGCTCCGACGCCGCCCGAGCCCCGTCACCTCCAGTTCGCACCTGATCTTCTCCATCCCTCGTTGCGTCCCAATCCACCCCTCACACTCGTACCATCCCCTCCACTAGGATCGACGATTGTACCACAATGCGTCGACATTGCTTCTCCCGGTGATGACCTGAGGGGATGTGTTTCCAGGCGTTGGATAGCGATCGTGGCCAAGTTGCGGCAGTGCATCAGGGTTGCTGGTGACGGGTGGGACTGCCTAAGCATGATCGATGGCTGCTCAAGAGTGCATCAACTTGGCATCTCAGGCGGCGACGAAAAGCGAGCTACGGCGGAGCCTCGACGTTGCGTGGCGAGGAAGTGGTGCAAGGTGCGGGTCTGCAGCTCCTAGGGCATGCTTCTCCCACCACGTCGTTGCGGATTGCGACCCTGTTCCTTAGCCACGTCGCGGCCTGCTCTGATTATGCAGCGTCGACCTCGGCCATGTCCGTCGACCGCCGTGGGCATTGTTCGCTGCCTACATGTTGTCCTGGGTCGGTTTGCCAGTTGCCACACAACCTATAATTAACTAAAGTGGTGTGTTGTTTACTCATTTTTGGATGGCAAGATGTAAGGAGTCCGGAGGGGGTCTGTCCAGACCGTAGCTCCAGCGGAAAGTGAGTACCTTCTTTAATTGCTTCCTCGTCTATGTGGTTTTCCTGCTTGTATTGTGATGCTATTCGTAAATTGAAACAATTCTACTTTCACTTGTTATTCTGCAGTGTTAGTTTAAAATTTCATGTTAACAGACTTCTTATGTTTCACATTTACAGAAGCAATTTTATTGATTTTATACATGTATGTGTAACTCTTGTAAGAATGGGATTTACTATTCCCAGATATGTTAAAATACCACAGGTCAGAAATTTGTAGAGGCAACTCCAGGAAGAGATGAACATGCTTCTGGTGTTGACAAGTTTGTGCTTATGGTGGAAATATGATTGGTTTTGTTTTGTTAGCAGGGATAATATATTAAGCTGTTTGAACTGTACCTTTCCGCAAGAAGAAAACTATTAGAACTAACAGGGTATAAATTCTATTAGGTTCTATGTCTATTTCCCGAATACCTATATCACTCAGGCTACATCTACATCGATGTCAGTGGCAGGTATGATTGGCGCAATTTCAGCCCCGTTGAAAGTAATTGGTGCATAGTTTTTAGGTTCTCTTTTTTACACCAGACATATTTCTTTTCTATTTCCAGCTTTGAGTACCTCAATTGATAGTGTTTTTTGAGCGGCTCAATTGATAGTGTTAATTAACTTAGCTAGGACAAGGTTGGTGCATTTCCATTATTTTCAGGTTGAAGCCTTTGTTGTTCACATTTTAGAATCATAGTTAAAAATAAATAAGATACATATTATTGTATTATGATATTCTGTAGGTTTAATTAGGAATTAGTCCATTGATATCAGTCCTCAGATTAATTAACAAGATTGTAGATTTTATCATATAATGTAATTAATGATAGTGACCAATGAAACGCTTCTAACCCGAGTTCAGTTGCTTGTAGGAGAATGATAATCACAGGCTTCTACTTACTCGATCTGTTGTACACATGTAGAACTAGACAGTCGGGGGAGACGCTTGCTCGTACTTTAGACCGAAGGCCATTAACACTCATAATTTTCTGTCCAGATGAAGGCATGTAGTTTTTACATATACAGATACTGAGTTGTTGCTAGGTGAAGCTGGAGCTATTAATATAACCCTTGCTTATATTTAACTACTTAATATATACACTTTTCATAGGAATGTAAATTGAGAACGGTCATGGAATCATTATCTACCCCTGGAGTATCCTAGGCCTAAATAAATGATAATTTGGGAAACAAAAATGACAAATTCATTGCGCAATGTGCATGATTGAGAGCCCAAATGTAAATAGTTTTGGTCGTTCTTGTTTCTAAGCTATGTCTAAACTTCCACTTACATTTTGTAGCATGGTAGATATATGTTTTTTTGACATGATAAACTATTTTCCAACATTAGTGAAGGTGGGTTGTACGGGATGTTTGTTGTGAAATGTTCTACTTGTTAATTACAGAATATATTTTGTAAATTTTGGTTGACTATGTCAGTGTCAGAGTCCAATTGACTGGATGTGCATAACAAACCATGAGCTTTAGTTGGTTGTAACATTAGTTGACGTGGCATTGTTTTAAACCTATGTGCAGGTTATGTCTTTATACTGCATACTGCTCTCTATCACCCTTTTTTATTTGTTGTATGGCACGACTGTCAACTTGCCTACATTTTATTTTGGTATATATATACAGTTCATCAATGCTTTCGTGTTTAACTATAGTTCTCTATGTTTATGTTAACTCCATACAAGTGCATCGTCTAGCATATGTTACTCCTTTTTTATCCTTGGACCGAACCTACATACATTACCTGATTGTGGTAATAGTACCTATTAAGACTTGCTTTCATAGTGTACAATGATATTTGTTCTATTGAAAACAATATATTTTGCTACAAAAGGAATGTCAAATTAATTATCCTGATGTGATTGAAGGAAGTAGGGATAAATGGCTCAATTATGCAATTAACTACTGCAACTCGTTTTGTCATGTGACTACAGTTGATTGATTTCCATCAAATTGTTTCTATCTGTTAATATGGGGACAATATTAGGTTAGATGTCCAATGGTAGTCCAAATATGAGGCGTTGTCATCGCTAGAAAATTAAAGTGTGTATTTAAGTGGGATGGAGAGAGAGATTGTGAGCCAGATGCGGCATGGACAGAGGTGGCGAGTATGGATTGGAGAGGTAGAGAATGAATATATTGAATGAATAAGAGTGATACATAGTATTTTTTACCCTGAAGAGTGATACATGATTGTTGTTGAAAGCCCCATTGCAATGCACGGGCAACGACGGGACACTGTGAGTGTTGGTGACGGGGTGGTACGGCAACTTCAAAAGTGAAGAAGAACAAACCATGAGGGGGCGGACATCATGGTTGTGTCAACATCCAAGGTCGACATCCAAGAGGATGTCAGATTTTGTGGTTACTGCCAGAATGGAGTTCCAATCAACTAATGCTTATGTCAACACCATAAGCTTGTATATAATTGTACAAACTCTCCTATGTTGTATGTCATTATTTTCATTGCTATGGCTATTTGGGTCCTTCTGATCCCCGAACGGGACCTACGTAGATGAGATGATGTCTTGAAGTAAGTTATCATATGCACAACCATTTTTGTTCTCTTCAAAACAATGTATCATACTAAAAAATATGGATGGTTAAATATAGCATTCTGATGTGATCGAACAAAATGTGCGTGCGTGCGTGCATGCATGCATGCGTGCGATGCTGCCAATTGTAGGCAACACACTCAAGATCAAGAGAGGGGGAGATCGAGGGAGGGAGAGAGGGCAGAGAGATCTTGAAGGTACATATTGGTAGGACAAACACGTTCTGAAATATAAATGGGATTTGGTGGCAAGTCACCATTATAGATGTTCCCAATCTAATGTGTTGTAGAAATGTTATTCCATAAATATGTCTTTAGCTCTTGATATTTTAGTATGTTTGTAAATGTATACATTCACATATCAGTCTGAGAAACATTTTTAGTTGGGGAAGGAAGAAAAGGAGAGCATTTTATATAGAGGTAAAAAAGAAGTCACCAACGCAGCCAGTTGCAATGCATGGGCATTCTACTAGGAGCAAGGGATGTTCCATGCAATGTCAGATCAACTCTTAGGCCAGAAACCAACTATGTGCACTTGAGGTAATGCAATCCGTCAGATATGTGTATTCATGTTTGTCAGTTAGGTTACACTAGGAGCAGGGGATGTTCTTCCGTGCTGGATCAATATGCGGATCCTGCCTATGAAGTCAATTTCAGTATATTCAGGACATAGCCGGTAGCTTAGCAATTTCCACATCTGAGTTTTGTTTAAAATAAAGTTATGCACAACATGTATAGCCTACATTATCCATACACAGATATACTTACATTTCATTGTACAACATGTACATGTATGCCATTTTGCAAGAATAATTCCATCTTGTGTATATGAACAACAATTTGAGAAAGGCGCCAGTGGCTGCTACGTCCGACGGCTCAAGATTGCAGGCAGAGTGCTTTGTGCATTCTCTTTTGATTTGTCATCTACCAAGCAAACAACCATCATGTTTGTTACTCGGACAACCGGTGACCATGGGGGGCCAAAGGCAAAGGTCGTGTTCCACGGTGTCCAATTCGCACAACAAGTGCGGTTGATTTTTAATTTGATATAGATGCAAATTTCATTTTTATTTTCGTTCCATAAAAAGGTAGGTTGATTTCTGGCACTAAGATAGGAAAGCGGTTACTTCCCTTGTCCCTTGTTGTTGGCCTGCCACCGCGATGTCTATCATTGGCTCACTTAGAACACGGGGAGATAGATTTTGTGATAAGAGTGTGGGTTGAGAGTGAGGGGATGAGGATTGTGGTTGGTCTGTTGAGTTACGACTGTTTGAGAGGAATATTTTTGATACTCTTCAAAATATGGTAAATTACATTTTATTAGAGATGGTTGTGTAGCAACTTGCAAGAGTGAGCGTTTCATTTTTTACCAAGTCGTACAAATTTTTGGCTTCAATAGAAGCGTAAATTTATTGGTTGGTTGCTTCAAGAGTTAATAGCGGAGATGGTGACGTATCAGTTGCATGCTCAATAACGGATATCATACTTTATACTCTTATTTTGTGGTAATGCATGACGTTCAACTATATGTTACAACTGCCTTCTTGGCTCGAGGGGCGTCATGGGCTGCCCACGCCTTCGCCCCCCTTGATGGCGGTGGCGCATCAACACAAATACGGGGAGAGGGGATCAGGACAGAGAGCAATGTGGCTCCAGTGGAAGTACGGTGTAAAGGATAGATGGTGCTATGACGAACGTGAGAAAAGGAGAGGGCTCTGGAAACAAATGTTCCACTAGGGCGGGTAAACCAATGGGAAGGGGAGGGTATGATATGAAAAAAGGAGTATGCATCATGGGGTGGGGTTTTTGTGTTGGAGATAACATGACGGATAGTCTGGACACTCACTTTTCTCCCCCACATATTGGCTGGATTTGGGGGAGCCCAAGATGTCCAAACGGTTGGATTTCGGGGAGCCAATTGGGCCTCCGTTTGATGTCTGAAGAGGGAATCTCAAACATACACATTATAGCCCGTAGCAACGCATGGGCATTCTACTAGTTGATATCTATTGATGGGCATCTCCATAGCCCGTCGATACGCCTAGTTGATGTGAGACTATCTTCTTCTTTTTGTCTTCTCCACAACCACCACTCTATTCCACCTATATTGCTATATCCATGGCTCACGCTCATGTATTGCATGAAGATTGGAAAAGTTTTGAGAATGTCAAAAGTATGAAACAATTGCTTGGCTTATCATCGGGGTTGTGCATGATTTAAATATTTTGTGTGGTGAAGATAGAGCATAGATAGACTATATGATTTTGTAGGGATAACTTTCTTTAGCCATGTTATTTTGAGAAGACATAATTGCTTTGTTAGTATGCTTGAAGTATTATTATTTTCTATGTCAATATGAACTTTTGTCTTGAATCATTTGAATCTGAATATTCATACCACAATTAAGAAGAATTACATTAAAATTATGCCAGGTAGCACTCCGCATCAAAAATTCTGTTTTTATCATTTACCTACCCGAGGACGAGCAGGATTTAAGCTTGGGGATGCTTGATACGTCTCCAACGTATCTATAATTTTTGATTGATCCATGCTATATTATCTACTATTTTGGACATTATTGGGATTTATTATCCACTTTTATATTATTTTTGGGACTAACCTATTAACCGGAGGCCCAGCCTAGAATTGCTATTTTTTGCCTGTTTTAGGGTTTCTAATAAAAGGAATACCAAACGGAGTCTAAACGGAATGAAACCTTCAGGAACGTGATTTTCTCGTCGAATAAGACTCAGAAGACTTGGACCCTATCTCAAGACACGTAACAGGAGGCCACGAGGTAGGGGGGCACGCCTTCCTACCCCAGACGCGCCCTCCACCCTCGTGGGCCCCCTGTTGCTCCACCGACGTACTTCTTACTCCTATATATACCCACGTACCCCCAAACAATCAGATACGGAGCCAAAAGCCTAATTCCACCGCCATAACTTTCTGTATCCACGAGATCCCATCTTGGGGCCTGTTCCGGAGCTCCGCCAGAGGGGGCATCGATCACGGAGGGCTTCTACGTCAACACCATAGCCTCTCTGATGAAGTGTGAGTAGTTTACCTCAGACCTACGGGTCCATATTCATAGCTAGATGGCTTCTTCTCTCTTTTTTGGTTCTCAATACAATGTTCCCCCCTCTCTTGTGGAGATCTATTCGATGTAACCTTCTTTTTGCGGTGTGTTTGTTGAGACCGATGAATTGTGGGTTTATGATCAAGTCTATCTATGAATAATATTTGAATCTTCTCTGAATTCTTTTATATATGATTGGTTATCTTTGCAAGGCTCTTCGAATTATCAGTTTGGTTTGGCCTACTAGATTGATCTTTCTTGCAATGGGAGAAGTGCTTAGCTTTGGGTTCAATCTTGCGGTGTCCTTTCCCAGTGACAGTAGGGGCAGCAACGCACGTATTTTATTGTTGCCATCAAGGATAACAATATGGGGTTTTCTTCATATTGCATGAGTTTATCCCTCTACATCATGTCATCTTGCTTAAGGCGTTACTCTGTTTTTAACTTAATACTCTAGATGCATGCTGGATAGCGGTCGATGAGTGGAGTAATAGTAGTAGATGCAGGCAGGAGTCGGTCTACTTGTCTCAGACGTGATGCCTATATACTGATCATACCTAGATATTCTCATAACTATGCTCAATTCTGTCAATTGTTCAACAGTAATTTGTTCACCCACCATAGAATATTTATGCTCTCGAGAGAAGCCACTAGTGAAACCTATGCCCCCCGGGTCTATCTTCATCATATTAATCTCCTACTACTTAGTTATTTACTTTTCTATTTGCTTTGCCTTTATTTTACTTTGCATCTTTATCATAAAAATACCAAAAATATTATCTTATCATATCTATCAGATCTCACTCTCGTAAGTGGCCTTATAGGGATTGACAACCCCTATTTGTGTTGGTTGCGAGGATTTATTTGTTTTGTGCAGGTACGAGGGACTCGCGCGTAGCCTCCTACTGGATTGATACCTTGGTTCTCAAAAACCGAGGGAAATACTTATGCTACTTTGCTGCATCATCCCTTCCTCTTTGGGGAAAACCAACGCAGTGCTAAAAGAGGTAGCACTCACCCACACCCCCTGTTATTCTGCGGCTACGGCAGCCTCACACCGCAGCCGAACCAGTGAACCCTCGTACTCCTCTCCGCGTGGGCATCCACTACCGTGTCTTCCCCGGCTCCGCTCGTCCCCTTCCTAGACCTCGCCATTGTCCACCGCCCTGGTGCTCTTGGGGCGGCGTGGTCAACGTTGTCAAGGAACGACTTCCATCAGAAGAGTACTGTACGTGGAGAGGCTGACAGCTGGGTCCACGGCAGCCGCAAGGAAGTGCCTCCTTATTACGCGGAAAATAATTATTCCTCCACCTGACAGCGGGGACCCACCGGACGGGCCATCGTATTTGGCGAAAAAAAATGTTTCCCCCCTGACTGCTGGGACCCACCGGATGGGCCAACGTATTTCATGAAAAAAATGTTCCCCCCGCTGTCAGCTCGGACCCACCGGAGGTGCCTCCTTATTACGCACAAAAAAATGAATACTCCCCCTGCTAGTTGGGACCCACCTCGGTGGGAGGCTGACTTGTGGGCCTACTAAGTTGACGGGGACAGAGTGCTTTGTCAACTTAGTCAATATGAATGATTCTAGCTCTAGTGACCGTACGATGTCCATCCAATGGCCGTAGTGCTTCTTCAACCTCTGGTCTTGTTGCTCCAGCCGCCCAAAGCAGCGCCGGTCGTGCCGCATGCTCCTGCCTCCCGTGGCCGGTTGTGCTGCCCCAAAGGCCTCACTGCCCCTTCTATTCCCACCGCTGGCCAGGCCGTCCCTCTACTCACCCACACCCCCTATTATTTTGCGGCAACGGCAGCCTCACACCGCAGAGAACCAGTGAACCCTCGTACTCCTCTACGCGTGGGCATCCACTGCCGCGTCTTCCCCGGCTCCGCGTCGTCCCCTTCCTAGGCCTTGCCGTCGTCCACCGCCCTGGTGCTCTCGGCGCGGCGTGGTCAAGGAACGGCTTCCATCGGATGTGGACTATACGTGGAGAGCCTGACAGCTGGGTCCACGGCCGCAGGAAGGAAGTGCCTCCTTATTACGCCAAAAATTTTATTCCTCCACCTGACAGCGGGGACCCACCGAACGGGCCACCACATTTCGCAAAACAAACGTTTCCCCCTGACTGCTGGGACCCACCAGCTACATCTTCGCACGCAAGGAAGTGCGTTCGGGCAAAAACAAAAAAACGATTCGCCTCCCTGACTGCTGGGACCCACCAGCTACATCTTCGCACGCAAGGAAGTGCCTGACAGTCGGAACCCACCTGGTCGAAGCGTACGTAGCATTGTCATTCTGGTCGCGAACATGTACGTACATACTGGTCGATGTAGAGGCACACACGTGTCATAGTAGAGGCGCGCACGTAGCATGTACACGTACGTACAGCAGCCAGGGTGCAAGAAAGTAAATACAGCCACGTACATACATACGGGCGGGGTCTCGAATGCCTACTCGCGCGTACGTACGACCAGGGCTCGTGTACATGGCTGGGTCAGAATGGAGAAACAGCGTCGTCGTCGTGTTCATGGGGAGCCAACCGGCTAGGTCGGAACGGAATGCGTCGTCGTGTTCATCGGGAGGGCTTGGACGGAACAGCCGATGGAAACGAGGCCTGGTGTACCGCAGAACGGAGGAAACGGCCTTGTGTTCGACCGGCCATGTTCGAAACGGGATCCTGTTCATCGGGAGGGGTCTGGCGTACCGCAAAACGGAGGAAACGGACCTCCTATAGTCGAAACGGGGGTCCTGATGATCGGGAGGGGTGTGGCGTACCGCAAAACGGAGGAAACGGACTTGTGTTGGAGCGCTACGGTCGAAACGGGGGTCCTGTTCATCGGGAGGGGTGTGGCGTACCGCAAAACGGGACTCCATGGGATACTGTTCATCTCCACCGCCGACACCCTCCAGCCTCCACGTGCTACTGTTCATCCACTGTCGACCTCCTCCAGCCTCCACCTGCAACTGTTCATCCACAGGCTCCTGTTCATCCAGCCTCCACCGCGCGCTACTCCACCGGCTATTGTTCAACCAGCCCTCTCCATAGGCTCCTGTTCAACCACCCCTCCACATGCTACTGTTCATCCAGCCCTCCACCGTCTACTATTCATCCTGCCCTCCACGGGGTGGTCCTGTTCATCCTGCCTTCCACGGGGTTCTGTTCATCCAGCACCAACCGGCTCGATCGATCGGGGTACTGTTCATCCAGAGGCAACACCACGGGGTCCTACTCATCCACCCCCACCGAAAACTGTTCATCCAACCCCCCCCCCCCCCCCCCCCCCCCGCAACGCTCACTGTTCATCCAGAGGCAGCATCGATTGGCTTCATTTAGCAGCAGTAGCGAAGGAATCACTCGATCGGGTTCAGTTAACAGCCATCGATTGATCGCTCGGGACGCGTAGCCTGCAGTGCAATCGCTCGGGTTCAGTTAGAGCCCAACGCCTCGCACCCACGCACGTGTGTGTATGAGAGAAATGCGCATCGCTCGGCCCCGACCACCCACCGTAACCGGGAACACCCCGATATTTTCCTCGCCCTCGCTTCTACCACGTTTTTTCCGTCATGGATGGCCCAAATAATGTCATGCAGCTGCGTCTCCGGCCCGCCCAGGATGAAAAGCCCATTTTCTGTCATGATTTTTTTTATAGAAGTAGGACCCCACCACATCTATGATGATACCGGGTTGTGTAACAATTATCGTCATAGAAGTGTCATAAGTATGACAGAATTTTTTTTCGTTCGGCCCAAAATTTCACGGATGTGTCTTTTTTTGTAGTGTATATGTTTCTCATTTACGGAGGTGACAAAGAGCTCGTTGTAAATGGTTACGTCGATGCTATCTTTGACACTGATCCAGATGACTCTAAGTCATAAACCGGATATGTATTTATATTGAACGATGGAGCTATCAGTTGGTGCAATTCCAAGCAAAGCGTCATGGCGGGATCTACGTGTGAAGTGGAGTACATAGCTGCTTCGGAAGCAGCAAATGAAGGAGTCTGGATGAAGGAGTTCATATCCGATCTAGGTGTAATACCTAGTGCATCGGGTCCAATGAAAATCTTTTGTGACAATACTGGAGCAATTGCCTTAGCAAAGGAATCTAGATTTCACAAGAGACGTTTCAACTCCATCCATGATCAAGTCAAGGAGGGAGACATAGAGATTTGCCAAATACATACGGATCTGAATGTTGCAGAACCGTTGACTAAGCCTCTTCCACGAGCAAAACATGATAAGCACCAAGACTCCATGGGTGTTAGAATCATTACAATGTAATCTAGATTATTGACTCTAGTGCAAGTGAGAGACTGAAGGAAATATGCCCCAGAGGCAATAATAAAGTTTTTATTTATATTTCCTTATATCATGATAAATATTTATTATTCATGCTAGAATTGTATTAACCGGAAACTTGATACATGTGTGAATACATAGACAAAACACAGTGTCCCTAGTATGCCTCTACTAGACTAGCTCATTAATCAAAGATGGTTAAGTTTCCTGTCCATTGACATGTGTTGTCATCTGATGAACGGGATAACATCATTAGGAGAATGATGTGATGGACAAGACCCATCTGTTAGCTTAGCATAATGATCGTTAAGTTTTATTGCTATTGCTTTCTTCATGACTTATACATATTCCTTTGACTATGAGATTATGCAACTCCCGAATACCGGAGGAATACCTTGTGTGCTATCAAATGTCACAATGTAACTGGGTGATCATAAAGATTCTCTACAGGTATCCCCAAAACTGTTTGTTGGGTTGGCATAGATCACTGGTACGTGTCGGTGCTATACAAACAGTTTTTAACCCCTTTCCGCGACGACATTTGGAACCGTCGCCTAGTGAGTGATGGTGATAGGGGGTCCTTCCCACATGACCCAGAAACCGTCGGGGATATGCCCTCCTGGCACACACGCTCGGCAAAATGAGTTCGGGTGCTACCGGCGAGCGCTCAAATACGGAAATACGTACAGTAGAGCTAAAAATACAATTATACAGGTGAAATTGTTTTCGATAGCAAGTACATCCCACACAGTCAGTCCCCGCTAAACGTTTCCGTTCGTATGTACATCCCACACAGTTGCTCCAAGGAAAACATTTCCGTTCACAGGTACATCACACACAATTTCCCCCGTTAAATCGTTTGTGATAGCGTTGCCATTGCACACAATATTAACAATTTTATCATTTGCGTTATTGAATGCATCACACACGGTGCATAGAAGAAACTATGTGCCAAAGGCTGTCCATCACACATAGTTTTTATGTGGTAAACGTTTGAGCAAGGTGGCCTAACGCAAACAATTTTCAAGAGGATGTTGTGTGTGCAGTGGGGATTGATCGCACACGTAGTGGATCCTAGAAACGTTTCTGATCTCCACGTCTATCACAGACGTTTTGCTTTTGCAAACCATGTGCAGTGTAATCCCTAATTAATCCCTAATTTAAAAATCACATGTTTTGAATTTGAAAGTAGGCAATCACTTATTTCATATCCAACCAAGTTTATTACAAATATAGGTTCAACCACCAATGCACAGGTACAGATACTGAAGAACTACAGAAGCACCAAGTAAAGAATGATGAACCACAGTTGCACTAAAGACTGTAAAGAGAGAGGCGAAAGGCATTCTGGTTACTGGAGAAGGTGAAGCAGAATGCCCATATTGTGCCCTCCTCCATGCGTAATGCGCGCACAACTCTAGGCTAACCCCTTGTGATGGCTGCCCGTCCATCCTTCACTGTCTTCATTATGACTTATCGATGCTCATTGTAGTCTGGATGAAATACTTTAACCTTCATTGCGTGTCCACCAATCATGTACTTTGCGAGGTAATCTTGAGTGAACAGCTTCGGGAACCACTGCGAACGAAAAAGATTCAGACATTGTTGTCTAACAACTCATTATGGGCAGTAAAAAGAAAAGGCTGCAGAGTTGTAGTTACCATCCTACAGCTCACTGTTGTGTTGGATAGAGCATAGACAAATAATTTGATTGCCACCATTCATATCTTTTTGCTAATAATCCTTTTCAGTTTCCTCACTTGATGCTTGTTCATGAATATCTCATTGCCCCATACGCAAAAAGGGTCGATGCGTGGATCCTTGCCAAGGGCATATGTATCTACAAGCAACAAGTCAATATTAGAAGCTAACAAGTGTCCAGGCCTGGATCTATATGCACTACATTATGGAACGACGGGGGGGAGTACAAGCCGAGGGATGAAACTAACCTTGGCAGAAAATGGTGGCCACTCCCGTTGTTGTCCTGCATAAGTAGTGGAAAGGCATGATAAGTACACAAACCTTAACATCAAACAAATATAGCAAAGGTAAACAACATCATGTCCAAATGATAGCTTGAATGTGTTGGTTTCAACATGCTGTTAAAGCAGATATAAAATTGAAGGCAATGTTACCGACAGCAGGCTTAACAGCCATCAAATATTGCAATTCAAACTGGTATTGTTGAAAATGAATAGAACATAGGTAATGCTTAAACATCACTCTTGGTAAATGTGTAAAACTAAAATAAAAGGCATGTGTTAACTACACCAGGAATAACTGGGACCAAATATAGCCGTTCAAACTGGTATTGATGTAGTCGAGCGGCACAGTTCTGACTTTCATTTAATGAACAACACATTGTGAATGACTGAAATAAACAAGGCATAAATGAACAATATAACAACCAAATATAGCCATTGAAAACTGGACAGAGTCTCACTGCAACCAACCTAACAAGGAAATACAGATAAACAGGGCATATGCTTGAAAACTGGACAAATGCTCACTGACCAACCTAACAAGCAGATAAAGATAAACAAGGCATCTGCTTGATAACTGGAAAAATGCTAAAAAAGCAACCTAACAACCAAATACAGATAAACAAGGCATCTGCTTGATAACTGAACAAATGCTCACTGCAACCAAACTAAGAACCAAATACATATAAACAAGGCATCTGCTCGATAACTGGAAAAATGCTCACTCCAACCAACCTAACAACAAAATACAGATAAACAAGGCATCTACTCACTATAAACAACCAAATATAGCCATTAGTGAAACTGAAGTGGACAATTCATACTTAAACATCACATAGCCCTATTGAACAATACATTTTTGCATAACTGAAATAATTGAACACGGCACAGTTAAAGCACCACACGTAAAATGCTTCTACAACAAAGGGTATGGGTTGGAAAGCTAGAAAAGGTAAGATTTGCTGATAGAATGTTGCCTCACACTTCATGGATGGGATCCTTCAAGTTGGAAGAGCACAGACCCATGGTGCACCCTCTGATGTCACAGATGGGCAGTTTCACCTTGGAAGAACCTTCGTGGGTGCTCTCCTCATGGTCATGGTCGATGAGATCTGACTTGGCAATTGAGGATCCCAAGCCGTCGTCGTAGAGCGTGTCCTTTAGAAATGACAATATGGGCTCGATGGCGTATAACGCTCGCAAATCCTTAACCGCTTGGCGGAGGAGATCAGCGGCAGGGCCGTCGAAGAGATCAATGGCGGTTGAACCAGAGGGGTTGGGGATGGACCACTTAACCCGTGACATGGCCCACGTGAAGCCGTCGCTGTGGACGAGCTTGATGTCGTAGCCAGCTTTCCCGAGATACAGTAATACGCTAGCCCGCTGACATGAAGCCTTCGGCATGGCAACGTAGTCAACGTCTTCGCCGGCTTCCCCGGCGACGTGTTGCTCCGGGATCGACAGGTTGGGGCGAACGGCGGCCACCTCACCAACGTCCACCGGAGAGGCCATGATAAACCTCTTATTGGCTGAATGCTCGTCGGGCTCCCCGAGATACGTGGTCGAGCTTAGGCTGCGACATTCTGGAGTAGGGTATGTGGATCTGGCGGGGAGAGACACCGCCGGCCTCATCTAAAAACTCAGGGGAGTGGGGCGACGGTATGGGAATCGCTGGGTAAGATGAACTTTATTATCTAAGCTAGGGAACGACCAGACCGGTAGGGGTTGGCGGCGGCGACGGTGCCGCCGGCGGCCGGGGTGAGCTAGTGTTGGAGGGGGAGGGGGACTGTGGAGGGGGGGTGTTTGAGGATACGCCGCGGCTACTGAAAATTTGAGTAATGGTGGGTGGAGATGGTGGTCGACGAGGGAGGGCGACGGTTCAAATGCCTCGGCTACTGCAATTTTACTATAAGGTCGGTGCTTGAGGAGTGTGGGCGACGGTTGAAGTACGGTGGCTACTAAAATTTGGGTAAAGGAATTGATGCGGGGCGGGAGTTCCCAAGATCTCGCATGGTCCAATAACAATATGCATGTATGATAATAAGGAAAAGTGGCGCGGAACCGTCAATTTTTGCAACACTCATGGCGGGTAGTTTGTTTTTATATTTCTTGCTAGCTGGTCTATCGCACACGGTTCGTCCCAATTTCCAAATAAACTTACCTGCCTTTATCTTGCACAGGTAGTGGTTTTACAGCGCACTTGCATCGCACGCGGTTAAGCCAGTACCTCCACCCTTTGCTCGCACTTGCGTGGTTGTGGTGATTTTACTGCGCACTTGTATCGCACACGGTTGAGCCAGTACCTCCATCTTAATTTGCTCGTGCTTGCGCATGCATGGTGATTCACAACGCACTTGTATCACACACGGTTAAGATATTATACCCGTGTCCATTGAGCGTCATCAGAGTCTTTGCAGCAAAAAATAACGTTAGAGAGGGTCAGAAGACAGCCACACCAACATGTGGCCCAAATATATATGAGTGAAAAGGGTGGTCTATGATGTTCAAAATTCCAATGCACAACTTTGACCGCGCGGGCCCACGGTTGGGCGCGTCGTCGAATATCGACGAGAGGGGCCAGAAGTCAAGAACCACCTGGAAGCGGCCAAATATATGTAGGAATATTGGGAATGTTTAAAACTTTAAATACACAATGCATAACTTTGGTGGCACCTGCATCGCAAGTCCGAACACCTTTGGATATATATATATATAGGCTGTGTTTATTATGATAACACCCTTAAGAGTCTTATTCTAATAACACTACGCCTTATTCTGCTAACACCCCACCCCACCCTGTGCCTTCAGAAACAAAAACGCACCACACACATGCGCTGAATCCCCCACACCCCCTCCTTCTTCCCGATTGGGACCCCCCGCACCTGCCATCTTCCTCGCCGCCCCGACCCCGCCTTCTTCCTCGCCGCCCCCACCCCACCTTCTTCCCATCCGGGCTCCCGCGCCCCCACGCGTCGTCCGTCACCACCTCCAAATCCACCGCCGGCCGCCCAAAAGCGTTGTGCCGCCAACCACCCCTTCCTACCCCAGCGTGAGATCTCCCCCTTCCCTGTTCCTCCGCCTCCCACCAGATCAGTGCCGGTGCGCCCCCTCCCACGCACAACCAGCACCGCTGGATCCGGCCACCGCGAGGCACCTGTGCCGCACTCCCCCCGAGAACCTCCTTCTGTCGGCTCACCAACTCCCTCCCCCTGCTCGAATCCAGCACATCAGCCAAGCAAATCCTGGATCCACCTCCACCGTGCCCTTGCCCCCGACCGGATCGGGCCAGACTCCCCCGCGCTACCCCACCCAGCCTCCCCTCGCTGGAGATCCTCAACCCCCTCTGCGTGCACCCACTCCATAGTGCGGGATTCACATAGACGACTCCGGATCTCCCATCCACCGAGGCCATGGAAGAGAGCTTCAACTTCCTCTGGTATGACCTGCACTGCCCCTACCTCGCCACCACTAACTCTAGCCACTCTCCCGACGAGCAGCACAGGTGCGAGGGATCGGCCCCTTCCTCTCTCGAGCTTTTTGTCATCTTGGATGCAAGAAAAAATGGTGGTCGACAGCGGCCCTCTCAGGTGCAGTTTGCTCCAGCCTCCCAATGTGTTAGGTCAACCGGGTGCTGCAGTGAGTTCCCTCACGCGTGCAGTTGGAGCCGCCCCCGTGCTATTTTGTTTTGGTGCTGGTCATCGGAGACCCCCGATTGTGTATTTTTCCTCTTTGTAATTTTTTGGCCTATTTGTGGACTCCCATTTGATTGCAGCCCAAGCGCACGACGCATGCAGACCAGTGGTGTGCGCGTGTAGTTCGCTGGGGAACTACAGAAGCAAGTAAAACATTTCTAACTTCACTTTGTTCTTATGAAAAAGTGTGAGAAAAATGTAAAATAATACAAAGAGTGATGCAGTCCATTGGGGCACTGCTTGCGGTTGGCACGGCTTGTGTGTGAAGTTTTTTTGTATTTTTTATTTGGTTCGGACGACATGGTTCACTATCAGGTTCGCTTTGGTCACCATCCAAAAAAACTGAACCCTCTTGCTGCAGTACACTTTGTTGTTGTAAAAAGAAAAAATACATATTTTATGCAGTGCACTTTGATTCCTTGTGCAGAAAAAAATACTGAAAAAATTGATGCAATCCGCTTGCCTTGTCTCGGTGTTACATATTCAAAAAATTATGTTAGAAAAACTGGCAAAAAAGTAATGCGGTTCACTTTCGATATTGTTGCGGTTCATTTGCCCTCGTCTCTGTGGTCCACTCGTCCATAGAAAAAGTTAAAAAAATATAGAAGAAACCATGTACTTCGCTTGGACATCTGATGCAATGCAGTTTTGAGTCTGAAGCAGTACGGTCGACCGTGTGATGTTGTTCATCCCGTAAGTGCAAAAAATTGTTACGGAAACGAAAAAAAGTAATGCGGTTCACTTCTTGATAGTGTTATGGTTCATCTACACCTGATGTGAAGTGCACTCTACTTTCTCGTCCTTGAAAAAATTATGTTTGAATAAAAGAAATCATGCAGTTCTCTTACCCGTCTGATGTAGTGCGGTTTTTCGTCCGATGCAGTGCGGTTTTCAGTCGGATGAAGTACCCACGTCGATTTGGGTGTCGCAAAAAACGGAGTGTTCGCATTTTGGTAAATTTGAAATTCCTCTTAAACCGTAAAGAATTAGAGAGAGTGTTCTACATAAAAAAGTTGCGCCTCATCGATATCTTTCCAACGGCGTATTGTTTGCTTCATTCTGACCAGCGGTTTGTAAAAATTTCGAGAAAACGACCGCTGCCACTTGTCATCCGCCGCACGATTTTCAAAATTAACTTAAAACTGTAAGGAATCTCAAAACCATTTCTACATATGAAAGTTGCGCCTTGTCCATAGGTTTCCAACAACGTATTGCACGCCTCGTTCTCAGAAACGATTCAAAAACTAGAGCGAAAACAGTACCGAAAATTGCAAAAATTTCTAAAAAACATAATTCCGCGATTTAGTAAATTTAAAACTGCTCTTAAAACGTAACGAATTAGAGAAAATAATAGATATGAAATATATGCGCCTCGACGATATCTTTCCAAAGGCGTATCATTTGCTTTATTCTGATGAGCGGTTTAGAAAAAAATCACGAAAATACGCTTGCTGCCACTCGTCATCGGCCGCATCATTTTTGAAACTGCTCTTAAACCGAGAGGAATCTAGAAAAGTGTTCAACATGGTGAAGTTGCGCCTAATCAATAGCTTTCCAACGGTATATTATATGACTCGTTCCGATAAACAGTTAAAAAATTAGAGCGAAAACAGTATCGGAAAAAACATTGCATGCAGTTTTTTCTGACATGAAGTTCACTCGTGTGAGTACTGCAACACACTTGGTTCAAACAATGATGTGCATTTGCATTGAGCTTGCAGTGCGGAAGTGTTATTAGAATAGTTATTCTGCTAATATTAGCAGAATAGACCGGCTGTAACGCGCCTGGAATTAGAATAATATTCTGATCACAACCTGAACTGCCTGAGTAACGCGCCTGGACTTCGCTCTGTACGAACCCGACCTTTGGGCTATCTTTGCAACCGTGGCTTCCCTAGTGAATTATTCTGTTTAGTCATGTTCTATATGATGTTAGTGTAATCTAGAAACTTTTTTAGCAACTAAATACCGGTTTTGAATAGGAATCTCGCTCATTGGCGGATTTTGCTCTCGGGTCGTGATAAAATTGTGTTTCTTGCAATTTTACTGCCTGAGTTGTTCGACCTGAACTTCTCCCAGTGCTAGGTTGAACTTTCGCCAACATTGCCCAAATTGGGCTTGCGATATACCGTTGGAAAGCTATCGACACCAGTATCATGACCAAAGTTAAAGTTTTGGCAAAATGTAAGCGGTTTAAGAGCAGTTTTGAAAACCGTTTTGTCCTCATACAAAAAACATGAATCGTATTTTCGACCGCATTTCTAAACCGTTTATTGGAATGAGGAAAATAATATGGCGTTGGAAAGCTGCTACAGAACTGCTCCTTCCACATGTTGAAATTTTTCTATAATTCCCTATTGATAAAGAGTAATTTGGAAAATCATAGAATTTCACAAACGGAACAGCCGAGTTCGTATTTTCGATGGCATTTCTATACGGCTAATCCAATTGAGGCAAATAATATGGCGTTGAAAAGCTTATGAAAATGCGCTACTTTTTCATGTTGAAAGTTTTTCCAATTTTTAATGGTTTAAGAGTAATTTATAAAACGGTACAAGCTCCACCGAGTTTGTATTTTTGATCTATTTTTTTTAATTGTACGTCCGAATGCAGCAAATGATATGGCGTTGGAAAGCTTGAGGAAATGCGAAACTTTTTTTATATATTTTTTTCTCTCAATTCCTCACTGTTTTAAGTCAATTTTGAAAATTGCTAAAAACGTATTTTCACCTTAATTTTTACAAACTTTATCGAAATGGGGTAAATAATATACCATTAAAAAGCTACGGAAAATGTGACACTTTTTCATGTTGATGGTTTTCTCTGATTCCTAGCCGTTTTCAAGTAATTTCAAAACTGACGAGATCATTCGTTCTGCCTTTATCGCGAAACAGATTCTTCGAAAATGCACCGCGTGAAGAACCTGAACTTCTCGGCATGTGTACCTAAACTTCACTGTTTTTCACGTGATTTTTTTGCCCATAGCTATCCATCCACTCATCGGAACACTCACCAGAATTTAGCAAGTAATATACCGGTGGAAAGCTGATGTAAACACGCAACGTTCCCGTTTTGATCATTTTTCATACTCGCGATGATTTTAAAAGTTTTCATCTGAAATTCATTCACTATAGTAGCTGAACTTCGTGCTGTTTTCACGTTGAACTTTTGTGACGTATTTTCGTTTGTAATTTTCTCATTCATTCGTCCGTGTTACACAAATGATATTGCTTTTGTACAAACCACTCTCACAATAATTTTTTCAACTTTCTTCGATGGAGGACTTGAACTTATAACAACAAAACTTCTAGACTTTGCTTTTTTATTTTCTTTTTTAATACAAAATGCACACCATGTAGTACGTGAAGTTATCAATCTGAACTTCTCTCGGTTACGTGGAAATATCTGAGTTTTTTATGAATTTTAATCTAATTTACTTAATCTTATTTTAAAAGTTGAACTTCTTGTTATTTTAATTTTAAACTTCTTGTTTTGATTCTTTCATAACGACGAAAATCTGAGGTTTCTATAAATATCGAACTTCTCCATCTTTTTAATATGGACTTCCTAGTTTTATTTCTTAATCATTTTTATGGAATTTTGAAGCGTTCTATTTTTAAAAGTTGAACTTCTTGATTTTTATTTTTAAACTTCTTGTTTTCATTCTTTAATAATAAGGAAAATCTGAGTTTTCTATAATCATCGAAATTCTATATTGAACCGCTCTAACTTTTTTATTTGAATTTATCTTATGTATTTTTAGAAATATGAAAATTGTAGTTTTGTTACAAACATCAAACTTCTTTGTTATTTTGAATTGAACTTATTTGTTTTATTCTTTAGTAACCAATTTTTTTTGAGTTTTTAATTAAATATCAAACTTCTCCACGTTAATAAATTGAACTTCTTGGTTTCATTCTTCAGTAAGGAGAAAAACTGAGTTTTTAATGTACATTGAATTACTCTGTTTTCTAAAATCAAACTTCTTGATTTAATCTTTAGAATCGGGGAAAATCTGAAATAAAAAATAGGGAAAATCTTTTTAAAACTTTTTTAGTTGTTCCCTTTTTTAATTTGAACTTATTAGTTATTCTTTAGAACGAGAATCTGAGGTTTTTATCAACTTTGAACTTCTCTGTTATTTTAATTTGAACTTCTTAGTTTTATTCTTTAGTAACGAGGAAAATCGAGTTTTTTGAACCGCTTTGTGTTAAAATTTTGAACTTCTTGGTTTATTTTTTAACATTGTGAAAAATCCAAATTTTTTATAGACATCGAACTTCACCATTTTTTAAATTTGAAATTCTTAGTTTTATTGGTTAGTAACGGGGAAAATGCTTTTTATATAAACAATGATACTGTGCCATTATTTTAAATTTTAACCTCTAGTTTTTTATAGAATGGGGAAAATCAGTTTTTTAAATTTTCCTAGCCATGTCGATATTTCGGTGGTGTGTTCCTTCTTAGGGGAACTTGTTGCAATGAATATTTTTAGGTTTCATTTTATTACCTTTTCCTCATCCGAAATTTTGTGTTGGCACGCACCTACACACACATACACTCACATGGTTTTAACACACATCTAACCATCAAGATGTTCTAAAATTTGAACTTCTGAGTTATATTCTTTTAATAACGAGAAAATTCTGATTTTTTATAGGCATTGAACTTCATCATATTTAAAATTTGAACTTCTTAGTTTTTGGTCAGTAACGGGAAAATTCTTTTTTTATAAACATCAAACCACTCTGTTATTTTAATTTGAACTTCTAGTTTTTTAAAACGGGGAAAATCATTTATATATTATTTTTGAAATGTTTTTTAAGTTGAATTTTTTTGTACTTCTTCCTCCATTATTATTTTTGAGCTTTTAGATTTGTATTTTTTGAACTTCTCATTTTTTTATAATTGAACTTCTTGGTTTATGAAATAAACAACGAACTTATCCATTAGTTAAATTTCGACCTATAGGTAATTTTTGAAAACATGATTCATTTGGGAAAGAGGGTCACACGACCATCATCACCATGCGGGGGTATGCAATGACCGGCATGAAGGTGTGCTCACTAGTGATACTTTCTTCCTTTTGTTCTCATTTGAACTTCCTCTTTTTTTAACGATGAACTTCTCATGTAATTTTTACATGGTTTTTTCCATGTGTTTTGAAGTGAGAGATTGAATGAAATCTGCTTGTTGATCTCACCGAAGTTTTTAATTTATTTGAATGTTATTTTTCTTCTTTATTGTCAAGTATTTCATATTTTGAATTTAACCGTTCTTGTTTTTGAACTGTAAGCAGTGAAAACATCCGAGCATGCAATAACATTAGAGCAAATAAATTTGAATTCTTTTTTATAAAGTTCTAGTGTGAATCGAAGCTTAAAAAGACAAGCTTTATAGTTGACTCTGAGCACTAGTCAAATAGAATGTTTCCTAGTTTTATCATTGAATAGTAGCATACAGTCCTTATCCTCTCAAACACCACACGTTTCTTATCCACACCATGTATGCACACTACTTTTTTTATCTCTTTTACTCCATCATTTTTTCGTTTTGTCTTCTTCCTGATAAGTTGTGCAAGCAATGACAAGCAGTAGCAGCAGTGGCTCGGTGCTGGCCATTCTTCTCCTCTGTTTGCAGTAGGAGAAACACAAAAGTTACAATTAAGAGGAAAATGGTGCTGCTGCCATAGCCTACACCACACAATTTTTTAATTGGTTTGCATGTTAGAACAGCGTCATCGTTAGAAACTGAACTTCTCTTTTCTTCTCCTAAAAAACACAACACTACAAGGAAATAGAAATCTCTTCTGCAATCCTTTTGCACAGGGAACCATCCTCGGATCAAAGAATAAACATACTTTTTTACACAAAAATCACACTACAAAAATAGCCACAGCTGGTTCTTGCCGCTATTGTGCAGTGGGATAGGAGGGGGTTGAGGGGAGGATTGCTCCACAGTGCTGATGCAGGTTGGCTAGCGGCAGGCGTCGGGGTTGGACTGCCGGAGGGAGGCGCCCTCTGCTGCATGGGAGATGCCCGGCGGTGTGGAGCTCCCGATGAGTGCTTCCAGCGCGGGGAGGATCTGGTGGCACACGTCGCCGGGCCCTAGCAGAGCAGAGAGGATGGCAGGGCACTATTTCTATGTATTGAAGTATCAGCAGGGAGGCGCCAGATAAATCTTGAACCAACTGGGGCTGGATCGAACGGGGTCGTCGGGAAGCCTGGAGGTGGAGGCTCGCAGCGGCCCGGCCAAGAGGTGGACCACGACGGCGCGTCTGCCGGGGAGGGAGGTGAGGGCGGCGGCGGCGCGTCTGCCAGGGAGGGAGATAGGGGCAGCTGTGCTTCCGCCGCCGGAGGGAGGTGGGGGCGGTGGTTCTTGTTGCCGGGTAGGAAGGTGGTGGCGGCGGCGCCTGTTGCCTGTGATGGATGCGGGGGTGGTGCTGACAGGGGAGGTTAGAGGGGGCGTGGGGATTAGGTCGAGAACTCGGTGGCGGTGGAGGCGCGTCGGGGCCAGGGTGGGCGGCGGCGGAGGCGTGTCGGGGCTAGGGTGGGCGGCGGCGGAGGCGCGTCCGGACCGAGGAAGGGGGCGGCGGGAGGCGCGCCAGAGCCTGGGAGGCGGCGGCGGGAGGTTGGTGGGGAAGGGATCGTGGGAGGATGCGGAGGGGAGTGGATAAGGTGGGCCGCCGAGGAAACTTTTTTCTCTTACGGGAAGTTCGAGTGGGCTGAATCCACGAACATCCCCGCGCGGTCAATCGTGATCTGAATAACTATTCAGATGCTGGGATCGAAATAGTGCTACTATATATATACTAGCAAGATGCCCATGCATTGCACGAAACATCAAGATGCATTTTTTAACAAAACACCTGTTGTGATTGACCCATGCAAGAGTAATCTCATGTGTAAAAACTAATGATATCTCAAAAATTTTATCGGGAAAACGGTATCTCGAGAATTTCATTGAAAAATTGATATCTCGAGAAAGATTAAAGATAAGGTGAGGAGTAGTGGAGCGTGGTGGTGACTGGTGGCCGGACTGGGCGGAGGCATGGGGATGGACGGTGCCGGCAGCGGCCACCACGCCAGATTGTTCCAGAGACTTCCTTTTTTAATTGCTCAGCAATGAGGATGTGGGAGATAAGGATGAACAAGGCAAGGCCTTATCTGTAAATGTGGAGAGAGGTGCGAGTTTTTTGTAAAATTGTCATAGTTTACTTTCTATCCGTCAGATGTAGATCGGACGGTCTATATTACAAGATGGCAGGCACACCATCATCACCAACTCGATTTTTATAAGACATAATGTCGTACCTAGCTAGGATACTTGGCTCACCACCTCCCACTTCGTGTCAGTGTGGCGGATGCACGTAATGATCGATACTTTGGTCATACATGCATGTCACCGTGACCTACCATAATACGGACCAATGAATCTATCATTTGGTCAAACGACAGCTGTTGTTGTCAATAAACCGCTTGGGCCAATAGATTGAACCATCATAAAAATCGCACAAGAGGGACCACAAAACCAGCACCTCTTGCATGCGACCCAAAATAATGTACGTTGGGAAGGGGTGATGTGTGTTTTCAATATAGAATAATGTACAATTTAGATGTGGTGCCTACCTCTCAATACAGACAACAACCATGAAGGTAAGGTAGTTAAGAAGGAGATACACAGGGTATGATGTAGGTCGAACCCAGCAATCCGAGCATGTGGGAGGGAATCCTGACAACGCATGAGCTCGATCTTTGGTTGAGCGACATGTGACGATGACCAGCCTTAACACGAACTAGGAGGAACCCATTTATGGCCAACACATACCCCTCATTACCGGTCAAAGGGATGATATATATACACTCAAAGAGCCCACAGATATGCGTGTCGTCACAAAAAACCACACAAGGGAGACGTGGTCGATCAGAAGACCCTGTATACACTGCATGCGCCCCGAAAATATGTATGCGTACGGTGGTGTGTGATGTGTTTAAATCCCAAGTGCATAACTTCGATGGGCCACCAACTACATTACAAATCGAACACCGTAACTGACTCCAATACTGGTTCAATACGTACGATGTCAGTTTCCCAACTTTGAGGCGGCGGCGGGGGGGGGGGGTCGTCCCACGCATGCGCTCAAACTTTATTTGGTCTAGCATGGGACACATCTATATCTATACCCCTATATAGTGTGCGAATAACTTTGAAAGTTGGTCGTTGGATGAAGCCAATCCGACGGTAGAGATGGCAAATCCGAGCACTACTGCCGTTGGATATCATCTACATTCCACCAGATTCTGCCACATGTATCTAGAAGACTCCATGGTTGAACTTAAGCATAATGCACAAACCTCAAAACACAAGCACTTCTCCTTTGTTCTCTAGAATCTTCCATATCTTAATTGCCCAAATTTTTTCTAAATGAATTGTCATTTTTGTTTTTACTTTATATTTACAATGCACAATTCCATGAATCTTAAAATAGATTTTTTTATAAAACTAATTGATTTTGGATGAGATGAACTATAAGAATTAAAACGAACATCTACATCATGCATATATGACTCAAAGCTTACATGCTATAGTGTGGTATTTATTCATAATTTGGTTACCAAATCTCATGCGTGCAATGCACATGTACCTTACTAGTATCAATAGGAAACCATCATGGTCAAACCCTTCTCGTTATGGGTCAAAGGGATAGATTGTGGGGGCCCTAATTGTGGTAAAGGATAGTATATATACCTCGGGGAGCCCACAGATATGTGCCGCGTCTATAAGCCACAAGGGAGACATGCTCGAGAAGAACACCCTCCCTATACCCTGCATGCAACCTGAAAAAGGTTTATATAATCGCCATGACAGGTCAAGTCAATCATTCTTTAATTTTTTTAGAGCAAAAAATAACCCATAAAAACATAGTAGGTTTATATAATCGCCATGACAGTCAAGTCAATCATTCTTTAATTTTTTAGAGCAAAAAATAACCCATTAAAACATAGTCTACAAATTAGCAAAACAAGGATCCCAAGGTTTATATAATTGCCATGATAGGTCACTAGAGATATAATATATCTCTACAATGACCGTGTCATGGCATTTAAATGAAGCTTGAGATATGCAACTTCCATTGGGTCACCCATCCTTGGACTACTCCAGCCCGAGCACGCTTAACTTCTGCATTCTATTCGACTAGGCTAGCGGATGGGAAGCCCCTTGCTGATAAGAATTGCCTCCTTGCCATTAAGGCGTTTCACGCTCACCCTATGGGACCTACTCCCTCCTATCACACACATTTGTGCTTTTAGAAACTGTGTGGGATATTTACATGGCCGGTGTGTCGCCGCTAGCCTTCAATGAGCACTGACACTGGTAGCGGGAAAAATGGGAGAAGAGGCGGGAAACCGATGAGAGGAGTGTCGAGAAACGGTAGCCTGTTTAGAAAACCTAGTAGAGAAGGAAGCGTGAGCTAGCACGATGCATGCGCACGCTTACCCATGTACTACATGTGCTGTCGAAAAGGGCTCGGGGTTGCCGTTCGATCTGGGAGCATCCAACGTGCACACGTACGATCCGTGGGGTTTGGGTTCTGGCCAATCAGAACGCATGACTCAAATTGCGCACACAGCATGGGGGGCATTGGCCACGGTTTGGTAGCCACGCTTTCGTGAGTGAACCGTGTGCTATTTGAAAACATTTCGTGAGAAGAATCTCGGTTTTTAAATCCCCGTAAATCCAAAACTAAGCCAAAAATCGTGAAACCTGGCATGGTGTCACGACATGGCACATATTGTTGAGGAATTTTTCGTCCATTTGGCGCAAGTTTTATTACAAGCCTCTTACAAACTGGAGCTTCTCTCAAAGAAGCCTCGTGGTTCCGATAGGGAAACGTGTCCCCCTTGTGGGCGAAACGTAATCACTGTATCTTTTTGTTGGGTAACGTAGTAATTTCAAAATTTTCCTACGCACACGCAAGATCATGGTGATGCATAGCAACGAGAGGGGAGAGTGTTGTCTACGTACCCACGCAGACCGACTGCGGAAGCGTTGACGCAACGTAGAGGAAGTAGTCGTACGTCTTCGATCCGACCGATCCAAGCACCGTTACTCCGGCACCTCCGAGTTCTTAGCACACGTACAGCTCGATGACGATCCCCGGGCTCCGATCCAGCAAAGCGTCGGGGAGGAGTTCCGTCAGCACGACGGCGTGGTGACGATCTTGATGTTCTACCGTCGCAGGGCTTCGCCTAAGCACCGCTACAATATGATCGAGGTGGAATATGGTGGCAGGGGGCACCGCACACGGCTAAGGAACGATCTCAAGGATCAACTTGTGTGTCTAGAGGTGCCCCCCTGCCCCCGTATATAAAGGATCCAAGGGGGAGGGGGCGGCCGGCCCAAGGAGGGGCGCCAGGAGGAGTCCTACTCCTACCGGGAGTAGGATCCCCAATCCTAGTTGGAATAGGATTCCGAGGGGGAAAGAGAGAGAGGGGGGCCGGCCACCTCTCCTTGTCCTAATAGGACTAGGGGAGGGGGGAGGCGCGGCCCACCTTGGGCTGCCCCTTTCTCCTTTCCACTAAAGCCCACTAAGGCCCATATAGCTCCCGGGGGGTTCCGGTAACCTCCCGGTACTCCGGTAAAATCCCGATTTCACCCGGAACACTTCCGATATCCAAACATAGGCTTCCAATATATCAATCTTTATGTCTCGACCATTTCGAGACTCCTCGTCATGTCCGTGATCACATCCGGGACTCCGAACTTCGGTACATCAAAATGCAATAAACTCATAATAACTGTCATCGTAACGTTAAGCGTGCGGACCCTACGGTTCGAGAACAATGTAGACATGACCGAGACACGTCTCCGGTCAATAACCAATAGCGGGACCTGGATGCCCATATTGGCTCCTACATATTCTACGAAGATCTTTATCGGTCAGACCGCATAACAACATACGTTGTTCCCTTTGTCATCGGTATGTTACTTGCCCGAGATTCGATCGTCGGTATCCAATACCTAGTTCAATCTCGTTACCGGCAAGTCTCTTTACTCGTTCCGTAATACATCATCTCGCAACTAACTCATTAGTTGCAATGCTTGCAAGGCTTATGTGATGTGCATTACCGAGAGGGCCCAGAGATACCTCTCCGACAATTGGAGTGACAAATCCTAATCTCGAAATACGCCAACCCAACATCTACCATTGGAGACACCTGTAGAGCTCCTTTATAATCAACCAGTTACGTTGTGACGTTTGGTAGCACACAAAGTGTTCCTCCGGCAAACGGGAGTTGCATAATCTCATAGTCATAGGAACATGTATAAGTCATGAAGAAAGCAATAGCAACATACTAAACGATCGGGTGCTAAGCTAATGGAATGGGTCATGTCAATCAGATCATTCAACTAATGATGTGACCTCGTTAATCAAATAACAACACTTTGTTCATGGTTAGGAAACATAACCATCTTTGATTAACGAGCTAGTCAAGTAGAGGCATACTAGTGACACTAAGTTTGTCTATGTATTCACACATGCATTATGTTTCCGGTTAATACAATTCTAGCATGAATAATAAACATTTATCATGATATAAGGAAATAAATAATAACTTTATTATTGCCTCTAGGGCATATTTCCTTCAGTCTCCCACTTTCACTAGAGTCAATAATCTAGATTACACAGTAATGATTCTAACACCCATGGAGCCTTGGTGCTGATCATGTTTTGCTCGTGGAAGAGGCTTAGTCAACGGGTCTGCAACATTCAGATCCGTATGTATCTTGCAAATCTCTATGTCTCCCACCTGGACTAGATCCCGGATGGAATTTAAGCGTCTCTTGATGTGCTTGGTTCTCTTGTGAAATCTGGATTCCTTTGCCAAGGCAATTGCACCAGTATTGTCACAAAAGATTTTCATTGGACCCGATGCACTAGGTATGACACCTAGATCGGATATGAACTCCTTCATCCAGACTCCTTCATTCGCTACTTCCGAAGCAGCTATGTACTCCGCTTCACATGTAGATCCCGCTATGACGCTTTGTTTAGAACTGCACCAACTGACAGCTCCACCGTTTAATGTAAACATGTATCCGGTTTGCGATTTAGAATCGTCCGGATCAGTGTCAAAGCTTGCATCAACGTAACCTTTTACGGTGAGCTCTTTGTCACCTCCATATACGAGAAACATATCCTTAGTCCTTTTCAGGTATTTCAGGATGTTCTTGACCGCTGTCCAGTGATCCACTCCTGGATTACTTTGGTACCTCCCTGCTAAGCTTATAGCAAGGCACACATCAGGTCTGGTACACAGCATTGCATACATGATAGAGCCTATTGCTGAAGCATAGGGAACATCTTTCATTTTCTCTCTATCTTCTGCTGTGGTCGGGCATTGAGTCTTACTCAACTTCACACCTTGTAACACAGGCAAGAACCCTTTCTTTGCTTGATCCATTTTGAACTTCTTCAAAACTTTGTCAAGGTATGTGCTTTGTGAAAGTCCAATTAGGCGTCTTGATCTATCTCTATAGATCTTAATGCCTAATATATAAGCAGCTTCACCGAGGTCTTTCATTGAAAAACTTTTATTCAAGTATCCCTTTATGCTATCCAGAAATTCTACATCATTTCCAATCAGTAATATGTCATCCACATATAATATCAGAAATGCTACAGAGCTCCCACTCACTTTCTTGTAAATACAGGCTTGTCCGAAAGTCTTTATAAAACCAAATGCTTTGATCACACTATCAAAGCGTTTATTCCAACTCCGAGAGGCTTGCACCAGTCCATAAATGGATCGCTGGAGCTTGCACACTTTGTTAGCTCCCTTTGGATCGACAAAACCCTCTGGTTGCATCATATACAACTCTTCTTCCAAAAATCCATTCAGGAATGCAGTTTTGACATCCATCTGCCAAATTTCATAATCATAAAATGCGGCAATTGCTAACATGATTCGGACAGACTTAAGCATCGCTACGGGTGAGAGGGTCTCATCGTAGTCAATCCCTTGAACTTGTCGAAAACCTTTTGCGACAAGTCGAGCTTTGTAGACAGTAATATTACCGTCAGCGTCAGTCTTCTTCTTGAAGATCCATTTATTCTCAATTGCTTGCCGATCATCAGGCAAGTCAACCAAAGTCCATACTTTGTTCTCATACATGGATCCCATCTCAGATTTCATGGCTTCAAGCCACTTTGCGGAATCTGGGCTCACCATCGCTTCTTCATAGTTCGTAGGTTCATCATGATCTAGTAGCATGACTTCCAGAACAGGATTACCTTACCACTCTGGTGCGGATCTCACTCTGGTTGATCTACGAGGTTCAGTAGTATCTTGATCTAAAGTTTCATGATCATCATCATTAGCTTCCTCACTAACTGGTGTAGGTGTCACTGAAACAGTTTTCTGTGATGTACTACTTTCCAATAAGGGAGCAGGTACAGTTACCTCGTCAAGTTCTACTTTCCTCCCACTCACTTCTTTCGAGAGAAACTCCTTCTCTAGAAAGGATCCATTCTTAGCAACGAATGTCTTGCCTTCGGATCTGTGATAGAAGGTGTACCCAACTGTCTCCTTTGGGTATCCTATGAAGACACATTTTTCCGATTTGGGTTCGAGCTTATCAGGTTGAAGCTTTTTCACATAAGCATTGCAGCCCCAAATTTTAATAAACGACAACTTTGGTTTCTTGCCAAACCATAGTTCATAAGGCGTCGTCTCAACGGATTTTGATGGTGCCCTATTTAACGTGAATGCGACCGTCTCTAAAGCATATCCCCAAAACGATAGCGGTAACTCAGTAAGAGACATCATAGATCGCACCATATCTAGTAAAGTACGATTACGACGTTCGGACACACCATTACGCTGTGGTGTTCCGGGTGGCGTGAGTTGCGAAACTATTCCGCATTGTTTCAAATGTACACCAAACTCGTAACTCAAATATTCTCCTCCACGATCAGATCGTAGAAACTTTATTTTCTTGTTACGATGATTTTCAACTTCACTCTGAAATTCTTTGAACTTTTCAAATGTTTCAGACTTGTGTTTCATTAAGTAGATATACCCATATCTGCTTAAGTCATCTGTGAAGGTGAGAAAATAACGATATCCGCCACGAGCCTCAATATTCATCGGACCACATACATCTGTATGTATGATTTCCAATAAATCTGTTGCTCTCTCCATAGTACCGGAGAACGGCGTTTTAGTCATCTTGCCCATGAGGCACGGTTCGCAAGTACCAAGTGATTCATAATCAAGTGGTTCCAAAAGTCCATCAGTATGGAGTTTCTTCATGCGCTTTACAACGATATGACCCAAACGGCAGTGCCACAAATAAGTTGCACCATCATTATCAACTCTGCATCTTTTGGCTTCAACATTATGAATATGTGTGTTACTACTATTAAGATTCAACAAGAATAGACCACTCTTCAAGGGTGCATGACAATAAAAGATATTACTCATATAAATAGAACAACCATTATTCTCTGATTTAAATGAATAACCGTCTCGCATCAAACAAGATCCAGATATAATGTTCATGCTCAACGCTGGCACCAAATAACAATTATTTAGGTCTAATACTAATCCCGAAGGTAGATGTAGAGGTAGCGTGCCGACCGCGATCACATCGACTTTGGAACCATTTCCCACGCGCATCATCACCTCGTCCTTTGCTAGTGTTCGCTTAATCCGTAGTCCCTGTTTTGAGTTGCAAATATTAGCAACAGAACCAGTATCAAATACCCAGGTGCTACTGCGAGCTCTAGTAAGGTACACATCAATAACATGTATATCACATATACCTTTGTTCACCTTGCCATCCTTCTTATCCGCCAAATACTTAGGGCAGTTCCGCTTCCAGTGACCAGTCTGCTTGCAGTAGAAGCACTCAGTTTCAGGCTTAGGTCCAGACTTGGGTTTCTTCTCTTGGGCAGCAACTTGTTTGCCGTTCTTCTTGAAGTTCCCCTTCTTCTTCCCTTTGCCCTTTTTCTTGAAACCAGTGGTCTTGTTGACCATCAACACTTGATGCTCCTTTTTTTGATTTCTACCTCCGCAGCTTTCAGCATTGCGAAGAGCTCGGGAATAGTCTTGTTCATCCCTTGCATATTATAGTTCATCACGAAGCTCTTGTAGCTCGGTGGTAGTGATTGGAGAATTCTGTCAATGACGCAATCATCTGGAAGATTAACTCCCAATTGAATCAAGTGATTATTATACCCAGACATTTTGAGTATATGCTCACTGACAGAACTGTTCTCCTCCATCTTGCAGCTGTAGAACTTATTGGAGACTTCATATCTCTCAATTCGGGTATTTGCTTGAAATATTAACTTCAACTCCTGAAACATCTCATATGCTCCATGACGTTCAAAACATCGTTGAAGTCCCGATTCTAAGCCGTAAAGCATGGCACACTGAACTATCGAGTAGTCATTAGCTTTGCTCTACCAGACGTTCATAACATCTGGTGTTGCTCCAGCAGCAGGCCTGGCACCCAGCGGTGCTTCCAGGACGTAATTCTTCTGAGCAGCAATGAGGATAATCCTCAAGTTACGGACCCAGTCCGTGTAATTGCTACCATCATCTTTCAACTTTGCTTTCTCAAGGAACGCATTAAAATTCAATGGAACAACAACACGAGCCATCTATCTACAATCAACATAAACAAGCAAGATACTATCAGGTACTAAGTTCATGATAAGTTTAAGTTCAATTAATCAAATTACTTAAGAACTCCCACTTAGATAGACATCCCTCTAATCCTCTAAGTGATCACGTGATCCAAATCAACTAAACCATAACCGATCATCACGTGAGATGGAGTAGTTTTCAATGGTGAACATCGTTATGTTGATCATATCTACTATATGATTCACGCTCGACCTTTCGGTCTCCGTGTTCCGAGGCCATATCTGCATATGCTAGGCTCGTCAAGTTTAACCTGAGTATTCCGCGTGTGCAAAAACTGGCTTGCACCCGTTGTAGATGGACGTAGAGCTTATCACACCCGATCATCACATGGTGTCTGGGCACGACGAACTTTGGCAACGGTGCATACTCAGGGAGAACACTTCTTGATAATTTAGTGAGAGATCATCTTATAATGCTACCGACAATCAAAGCAAGATAAGATGCATAAAAAGATAAACATCACATGCAATCAATATAAGTGATATGATATGGCCATCATCATCTTGTGCTTGTGATCTCCATCTCTGAAGCACCGTCATGATCACCATCGTCACCGGCGCGACACCTTGATCTCCATCGTAGCATCGTTGTCGTCTCACCAATCTTATGCTTCCACGACTATCGCTACCGCTTAGTGATAAAGTAAAGCATTACATCGCGATTGCATTGCATACAATAAAGCGACAACCATATGGCTCCTGCCAGTTGCCGATAACTCGGTTACAAAACATGATCATCTCATACAATAAAATTCATCATCATGCCTTGACCATATCACATCACAACATGCCCTGCAAAAACAAGTTAGACGTCCTCTACTTTGTTGTTGCAAGTTTTACGTGGCTGCTACGGGCTTAAGCAAGAACCAATCTCACCTACGCATCAAAACCACAACGATAGTTTGTCAATTTGACTCCGTTTTAACCTTCGCAAGGACCGGGCGTAGCCATACTCGGTTCAACTAAAGTTGGAGAGACAGTCACCCGCAAGCCACCTATGTGCAAAGCACGTCGGGGGAACCGGTCTCGCGTAAGCGTACGCGTAATGTTGGTCCGGGTCATCTCGTCCAACAATACCGCTGAACCAAAGTATGACATGCCGGTAGGCAGTATGACTTATATCGCCCACAACTCACTTGTGTTCTACTCGTGCATATAACATCAACATATAAAACCTAGGCTCGGATGCCACTGTTGGGTAACATAGTAATTTCAAATCGTAGTAATTTCAAAAAATTGTCTACGCACACGCAAGATCATGTGATGCATAGCAACGAGAGGGGAGAGTGTTGTCTACGTACCCACGTGGGTACATTTCTGTTGCACATTGTGAGTTCATATTTTCTTTTCTAAGAAACAAAAGTTCGAGCAGATGCCGTTCTAGCAGGTACAAGAACTCCCGTTCGTAGGCGTCTGCTTTACGCAGACCGACTGCGGAAGCGTTGACACAACGTAGAGAGTAGTCGTACGTCTTCCCGATCCGACCGATCCAAGCACCGTTACTCCGGCACCTCCGAGTTCTTAGCACACGTACAGCTCGATGACGATCCCCGCTCCGATCCAGCAAAGCGTCGGGGAGGAGTTCCGTCAGCACGACAGCGTGGTGACGATCTTGATGTTCTACCGTGTAGGGCTTCGCCTAAGCACTGCTACAATATGATCGAGGTGGAATATGGTGGCAGGGGGCACCGCACACGGCTAAGGAACGATCTCAAGGATCAACTTGTGTGTCCTAGGGTGCCCCCTGCCTCCGTATATAAAGGAGCCAAGGGGGAGGGGGCGGCCGGCCAAGGAGGGCGCGCCAAGGGAGTCCTACTCCTCTGGGAGTAGGATTCCCCCCCCCCAATCCTAGTTGGAATAGGATTCCTCGAGGGGGGAAAGAGAGAGAGGGGGCCGGCCACCTCTCCTTGTCCTAATAGGACTAGGGGAGGGGAGGCGCGCGCCACCTTGGGCTGCCCCTTTCTCCTTTCCACTAAAGCCCACTAAGGCCCATATAGCTCCCGGGGGGTTCCGGTAACCTCCCGGTACTCCGGTAAAATCCCGATTTCACCCGGAACACTTCCGATATCCAAACATAGGCTTCCAATATATCAATCTTTATGTCTCGACCATTTCGAGACTCCTCGTCATGTCCGTGATCACATCCGGGACTCCGAACAATCTTCGGTACATCAAAATGCATAAACTCATAATAACTGTCATCGTAACGTTAAGCGTGCGGACCCTACGGGTTCGAGAACAATGTAGACATGACCGAGACACGTCTCCGGTCAATAACCAATAGCGGGACCTGGATGCCCATATTGGCTCCTACATATTCTACGAAGATCTTTATCGGTCAGACCGCATAACAACATACGTTGTTCCCTTTGTCATCGGTATGTACTTGCCCGAGATTCGATCGTCGGTATCCAATACCTAGTTCAATCTCAGAGATACCTCTCCGACAATTGGAGTGACAAATCCTAATCTCGAAATACGCCAACCCAACATCTACCATTGGAGACACCTGTAGAGCTCCTTTATAATCACCCAGTTACGTTGTGACGTTTGGTAGCACACAAAGTGTTCCTCCGGCAAACGGGAGTTGCATAATCTCATAGTCATAGGAACATGTATAAGTCATGAAGAAAGCAATAGCAACATACTAAACGATCGGGTGCTAAGCTAATGGAATGGGTCATGTCAATCAGATCATTCAACTAATGATGTGACCTTGTTAATCAAATAACAACACTTTGTTCATGGTTAGGAAACATAACCATCTTTGATTAACGAGCTAGTCAAGTCGAGGCATACTAGTGACACTAAGTTTGTCTATGTATTCACACATGTATTATGTTTCCGGTTAATACAATTCTAGCATGAATAATAAACATTTATCATGATATAAGGAAATAAATAATAACTCTATTATTGCCTCTAGGGCATATTTCCTTCACTTTTCGCCATGTATTTTCTTCTAAAGGCAACATGGAACGACAGGATATCTGTGCTGAAATTTAAATTTATTCAAGCTTCGTTTGGCCTTTTTATACACTAATTGAGTTCCCTGGGCATTTAATGTCCATAATTCAAATCTGAACTTCAAATAAATGCTCCAGTTCACCAAAATGGATAGAAAATTTATACATGTGTCTTACAACCGTACCCGCGTCCTGGCTCGTCCTCAAACATTTGGAATCTCGGTTTTTAAATCCCCGTAAATCCTAAACTCACCAGAAAGTCATCAAAGGTGGCATGGTGTCACGTCATGGCACATATATGTCGTGGTAAAAATATTGTCCAATTTGGGCCAAGCTTTATTACAAACCTCTTACAAACTGGAGCTTCTCTCAAAGAGGCTTCGTGGTTCCGATAGGGAAACGTGTTCCCCTTTTGGGTGAAATGTAATCACTGCCTCTTTTCGCCTTGTATTTTCTTGCACGGGCAACATGGAATGACATGATATCATTGCTGAAATTTAAACTTCTTCAGGGTTCGTTAGGCCTTTTTATACACTAATTGAGTTTCCTAGGCATTTAATGTCCATAATTCAAATATGAACTTCAAATACATGCTCCAGTTCACCAAAATGGCTAGAAAATTTATACATGTGTCCTTGGGTGCATGTTTAGTTCCCATGCCAGGAATGGGAATGAATTACAACCATACCCGCGTCCTGGCTCATCCTCAAACATTTGGAATCTCGGTTTTTAAATCCCCATAAATCCTAAACTCACCAGAAAGTCATCAAAGATGGCATGGTGTCACGTCATGGCACATATATGTCATGGTAAAAACATTGTCCAATTTGGGCCAAGCTTTATTACAAACCTCTTACAAACCAGAGCTTCTCTCAAAGAAGCCTCGTGGTTCCGACAGGGAAACGTGTTCCCCTTGTGGGTGAAACATAATCACTGCCTCTTTTGGCCTTTTATTTTCTTCCACGGGCAACATGGAACAACATGATATCTGTGCTGAAATTTAAACTTATTCAGGGTTCGTTTGGCCTTTTTATACACAAATTGTGTTTCCTAGGCATTTAATGCCCATAATTCAAATATGAACTACAAATACATGCTCCAGTTCACCAAAATGGCTAGAAAAAATTTAGATGTGTCCTTGGGTGGATGTTTAGGTCCCATGCCAGGAATGGGAACGAATTACAACCGCACCAGTGTCCTCGCTCGTCCTCAAACATTTCGAATCTCGGTTTTAAATCCCCATAAATCCAAAACTCACCAGAAAGTCATCAAAGGTGGCATAGTGTCACTTCATGGCACATATATGTCGTGGTAAAAACATTGCCAATTTGGGCAAGCTTTATTACAAACCTCTTAGAAACCGGAGCCCGTCGCAAGAACCCTCGTGGTTTTGATAGGGAAACGTGTCCCCTTGTGGCCCAAATGATAATCGCTCCCTCTTCTAGCATCGTATTTTATTCTACATGCAACACGGAACAACAGAAGATTTGTGCTGAACTTTAAAATTATCCAGGGTTCGTTTGACCTTTTTTATTCATTAATTGAGTTTTCTAGGCATTTAATGTCCATAATTCAATTCCAAACTACAAATACATGCTCCAGTGCACCAAAATGCCTAGAAAAAACGTACATGTTTCCTTGGGGTGCATGTTTAGGTCCCATGGAATGAATGGGAACGAATTCAACCATCTCGCCATCCTGGCTTGGCCACACACATTGCAAATCTCGGTTTTTAAATCTCTGTAAATCCAAAACTCACCAGGAAATCATGAAACTTGGCATGGTGTCACTACATGGTACATATAATTGTCCAATTTGGGCGAAGTTATATTACAAGCCTCTTACAAACCGGAGCCTGTCGCAGCCCTCGTGGTTCCGGTAGGGAAACATGCCCCTCTTGTGGGTGAAACGATAATCACTACCTCTTCTCGCCTTGAACTTTGTTTTCTACAGGCAACATAGAATAACACGAGTGTCGGGCTTAAATTATAAATTGTTCAGGGTTTGTTTGGCCATTGTATATATTACTAATTACTAAGTTTTCTATGCATTTAATGTGGTCCATAATTCAAATTTGAACTACAAGCACATGCTCCAGTGAAGAAAAATGGATGGGAAATCGTACATGTGTCATTGGGTGCATGTTTATGTCTCATTTAAGGAATGGGAATGAATTACGAACTTGTCGTCGTCCTGAAACATTGAGAATCTCGGTTTTTAAATCCCAGTAAATCAAAAGGTCACCCAAAAAATATGTGACATGGAACATATATGTCGTGGTAAAAAAATCGTCCAGTTTGAGAAGAGGCGCACACATTAGTAGCCAATGAAGTCCTTTTTGAAACAAAAAGCTGACACGTTAATATCGCAAACGGTTGTATTATATTAACCGTGTCGAAATTTAACCATACTCGGTGGTGTGCGTGCAGCTGTTTGATTAGATGGGACGAGCGCGAGAAGTCCACCGTGCAGGCTCGACGGGATGCGTGCAAGCAGTCCGCCGCGCAGGCTCGACGGGACACAAGCATCCTGTCCACCTCGCAGGCTCGACGGGACACGTGCGAGCAGCAAGGCCGCCCATGCTTGATACGTCTCCTTCATATATATAATTTTTGATTGTTCCATGCCAATATTATACAACTTTCATATACTTTTGGCAGCTTTTTATAATATTTTTGGGACTAACATAATTATCAAGTGCCCAGTGCCAGTTCCTGGTTGTTGCAAGGTTTTTTGTTTCGCAGAAAATCCATATCAAACGGAGTCCAAACGAGATAAAAACTGACGAAGATGTTTTTTGGAATATATGTGATTTTTGGGAAGAAGAATCAACGCGAGACGATGCTCGAGGGGGCCACGAGGCAGGGGCGCGCCCTAGGGGGTCAAGCGCGCCCTGGGCCCTCGTGGCCACCCTGTAAGGCGGTTGGTGCCCTTCTTTCACCGCAAGAAAGCCAATATCCAGATAGAAATCGTGCCAAAATTTCAGCCCAATCGAAGTTACGGATCTCAAGGAATATAAGAAACGGTGAAAGGCCAGAATCTGAAACGCAGAAACAGAGAGAGGCAGAGAGACAGATCCAATCTCGGAGGGGCTCTCGCCCCTCCCATGCCATGGAAGACAAGGACCAGAGGGGAAACCCTTCTCCCATCTAGGGAGAAGGTCAAGGAAGAATAAGAAGAAGAAGGGGGGGCCTCTCCCCCTCTCCTCCGATGGCGCCGGAACACCACCGGGGCCATCATCATCACCGCAATCTACACCAACACCTCCGTCATCTTCACCAACATCTTCATCACCTTCCCCCATCTATCTACAACGGTCCAATCTCCCGCAACCCGTTGTACCCTCTACTTGAACATGGTGCTTTATGCTTCATATTATTATCCAATGATGTTTTGCCATCCTATGATGTCTGAGTAGATTTTCGTTGTCCTATCGGAAATTGGTGAATTGCTATGATTGGTTTAATTGGCTTGTGGTTATGTTGCTGTCCTTTGGTGCCCATCATATGAGCGCGCGCATGGATCACACTATAGGGTTAGTTGTATGTTGATAGGACTATGTATTGGAGGGCAAGAGTGACAGAAGCTTCAGCCTAGCATAGAAATTGATGCATACGGGATTGAAGGGGACCAATATATCTTAATGCTATGGTTGGGTTTTACCTTAATGAACGTTAGTAGTTGCGGATGCTTGCTAATAATTCCATTAATAAGTGCATAGAATTCCAAGTCAGGGATGACAGGCTAGCAGTGGCCTCTCCCACATAAAGCTTGCTATCGGTCTAGTAAATAGTCAATTGCTTAGGGACAATTTCGCAACTTCTACCACCACTTTTCCACACTCGCTATACTAACTTTATTGCTTCTTCACCTAAAACAGCCCCTAGTTTTTATTTACGTGCTCTTTATATTCTTGCAAACCTATCCCGTTACACCTACAAAGTACTTCTAGTTTCATACTTGTTCTAGGTAAAGCGAACATTAAGCGTGCGTAGAGTTGTATCGGTGGTCGATTGCTACCTTTAGCTCCTCGTTGGGTTCGACACTCTTACTTATGGAAAGAGGCTACAATTGATCCCCTATACTAGTGTGTTATCAAGACCTTTTTCTGGCGCCGTTGTCGGGGAGTTATAGCGTGGGGTGAATGTTCTCGTGTGTGCTTGTTTGCTTTGTCACTAAGTAGTTTTTATTTTGTGCTCTTGTTTTCTATCTTTAGTTATGGGTAGGAAACGCAAAATACCAAAAAAATAGTTGTACCTACTACACCAATGGTTGAAGAACCACTCAAAATCTATCACACTCCTGAAGCTTTTTACTTGGATCATCTTGGATCCCTTTGTGCTTGTGCTGAAACCCCAACTAGCTTAGTTGAGGGCAAATCTTTAGATGAGCATGCTTGTTATGTGCGACACCACTTATCGCAAAAAGGGAAACTTTTACTGGATCAAATCCATCATTTGCAATGCTATGCTTGGAATTTATGTGAAATATATGAGTTTAATTGTTGTTCTAAAGACCCTAAGAAACACCTTCCCTACCAATGTGAGTTTAGTGATAATGGAATCGTATCTTCGTATGCTAAGGGTGTCTATAATTACTATGATGTTCAACAAATTGAAGAATTTGTTGATTTTAAGGGTGCTTATGGAATTGCTTCTTTGATTGGAAAGTATGATGCTACTCTTTACAAATCTGAAAAAATGCCATACTTAAATATTGTTATGACAACTATACTTGTAATGCCTATGTTAAACCATATATTGAGGACTCCTCCGCTGTCCAAGAAGAGACTAATATTTTGCAGGAGTCTATGGAAGAAGGAATTGATGAAACTGTGGGCTCATTGGATGAAAGAGATGATGAGGAGAGCGAAGAACAAAAGGATGAAGAGCGGATTAGCTATCCGTGCCCACCTTCTAATGAGAGTAACTCTTCAACTCATACATTGTTTAATTTCCCTTCATGCTTACCGAAGGATGAATGCTATGATGATTGTTAGGATCCCGTTGATTCTTTTGAAATATCCCTTTTTGATGATGCTTTCTATGCTTGTGGGCAAGATGCCAATATGAATTATGCTTATGGAGATGAACTTTCTATAGTTCCTTATGTTAAACATGAAATTGCTGCTATTGCACCCACACATGATAGTCCTATTATCTTTTTGAATTCTCCCAACTACACTATATCGGAGAAGTTTGCCCTTATTAAGGGTTATATTGATGGGTTGCGTTTTACTACTACACATGATGATTTTGATAGATATAATATGCATGTTTTTGCTGCTCCCACTTGCAATTATTATGAGAGAGGAACTACATCTCTGCCTCTCCATGTTTCCAATAAGATAAAATTGTAAGAAACTGTTTATACTATGCATTGGCCTTTACTATGTGTGCATGAATTATTCTTTTATGACATGCCGATGCATAGGAAGAGAGTTAGAATTCGTTGTTGCATGATATATGTTACTTTGTGCTCACTACTAAATCACAAATCATTGTTAATTAAAATTGGCTTTGATATACCTTGGGATCCGGGTGGATCCATTACTTGAACACTATATGCCTAGCTTAATGGCTTTAAAGAAAGCGCTGCCAGGGAGACAACCCGGAAGTTTTAGAGAGTCATTTATTTATGTTGTGTGCTTTTATAAAGTTTAAAAATAAAAATAATGTGGCAAGATTTGCCTTTAGGATGTTTACATTGCTTGTTGGTTTGTGTGGTGCAAGACAGAAACTTTGGCTGTAGTGCGCGATTTTACATTTTTTACTGGAACATCAAATGGTTCTGAAACTTTTTGCACTGTCTTTCTATACAAAGTGTTTATTTTTCCTAATTGTTTCAGAATTGTTGGAGTACCAGAAGTATGGTGAATCTTTAGATTACTTCAGACTGTCCTGTTTAAGACAGATTCTGTTTTGATGCATAGTTTGCTTGTTTTGATGAAACTATCGATTTCTATCAGTGGATTAAGCCATGTAAAAGTTATATTACAGTAGCTAAAATGCAAAAACAAAATATGAATTAGTTTTCAACAGTACTTAGAGTAGCGATTTGCTTTATTATACTAACGGATCTTGCCGAGCTTTCTGTTGAGTTTTGTGTGGATGAAGCGTTCGAAGATCGAGGAGGTCTCGATGTGAGGAGAAGGAGGAGAGGAAAGAGCTCAAGCTTGGGGATGCCCAAGGCACCCCAAGTAAATATTCAAGTAGACTCAAGCGTCTAAGCTTGGGGATGCCCTGGAAGGCATCCCATTCTTTCTTCAACAAGTATCGGTATGTTTTTGGATTCGTTTCGTTCATGTGATATGTGCAAATCTTGGAGCGTCTTTTGCATTTAGTTTTCACTTTTATTTGATGCACCATGATGGTATGAGATAGTCCATGGTTGATTTTTAGAATTCTCTTTTGCTTCACTTATATTTGTTAGAGCGTGGGCATATCTTTTGTAGAAAGAATTAAACTCTCTTGCTTCACTTATATCTATTTAGAGAGTTGACATGAATTGGTCATTCACATGGTTAGTCATTAAATCCTACATAAAACTTGTAGATCACTGAATATGATATGTTTGATTCCTTGCAATAGTTTTGTGATGTAAAGACGGTGATATTAGAGTCATGCTAGTGGGTAGTTGTGGATTGTAGAAATACTTGTGTTGAAGTTTGTGATTCCCGTAGCATGCATGTATGGTGAACCGTTATGTAACGAAGTTGGAGCATGAGGTATTTATTGATTGTCTTCCTGATGAGTGGCCGTCGGGGACGAGCGATGGTCTTTTCCTACCAATCTATCCCCCTAGGTGCATGCGCATAGTACTTTGTTTCGATGACTAATAGATTTTTGCAATAAGTATGTGAGTTCTTTATGACTAATGTTGAGTCCATGGATTATGCGCACTCTCACCCTTCCATCATTGCTAGCCTCTTCAGTACCATGCATTGCCCTTTCTCATCTCGAGAGTCGGTGCAAACTTCACCGGTGCATCCAAACCCCGTGATATGATACGCTCTATCACACATAAGCCTCCTTATATCTTCCTCAAAACAGCCACCATACCTACCTATCATGACATTTCCATAGCCATTCCGAGATATATTGTCATGCAACTTCCATCATCTTCATATACATGACTTGAGCATCATTGTCATATTGCTTTGCATGATCGTAAGATAGCTAGCATGATGTTTTCATGGCTTGTCCGTTTTTTGATGTCATTGCTACGCTAGATCATTGCACATCCCGGTACACCGCCGGAGGCATTCATATAGAGTCATATTTTGTTCTAGTATCGATTTGTAAGTAAATAAAAGTGTGATGATAATCATTATTAGAACATTGTCCCATGTGAGGTTATCAAAATAAAAGAGGCCAAATAAGCCCAAATAAAAAAGAGAGGCCAAAGAAGCCCACCAAAAAAACAAAACAAAAAAATGAGAGAAAAAGAGAGAAGGGGCAATGTTACTATCCTTTTACCGCACTTGTGCTTCAGAGTAGCACCATGTTCTTCATATAGAGAGTCTCTTGAGTTATCACTTTCTTATACTATTGGGAATTTTTCATTATAGAACTTGGCGTGTATATTCCGATGATGGGCTTCCTCAAATTCCCGAGGTCTTCATGAGCAAGCAAGTTGGATGCACACCCACTTAGTTTTCAGTTTGAGCTTTCATACACTTATAGCTCTAGTGCATCTGTTGCATGGCAATCCCTACTCCTCACATTGACATAAATTGATGGTCATCTCCATAGCCCGTTGATTAGCCGCGTCGATGTGGGACTTTCTCCCTTTTTTGTCTTCTCCACACAACGTCCATCATCATATTATATTCCACCTATAGTGCTATATCCATGGCTCAAGCTCATGTATTGCGTGAAAGTTGAAAAGGTTTGAGAACATCAAAAGTATGAAACAATTGCTTGGCTTGTCATCGGTGTTGTGCATGATTTGAATATTTTGGGTGGTAGATGGAGCATAGCCAGACCATATGATTTTGTAGGGATAACTTTCTTTGGCCATGTTATTTTGAAAAGACATGATTGCTTTATTAGTATGTGTCGTGGGTTTGTCACGGCAGATGTCCTTGTGAAAGGACTTAGTTGTGGAGCCATCGCTATGGGTTAGCTTAAAGGGGTTAAACCAGAAAAGGGGACACGGGGAGTTTTATACTAGTTCGGCCCCTTCGAAGAAGGTAAAAGCCTACGTCTAGTTGTGATTGGTATTGCTAGGGTTTCGAAGGCCAGGGAGTGAATCCACTTTGTCTGGCTCTCAAGTTGTTGTCTGTCCCTAAACCGCGGCCGGGTCATCCCTTTATACTCATAGGTTGACGCCCGCCGGGCTACAGAGTCCCGAAGCCGGATCATAAACGTGTCTGGTTCGGTCTCTACTCTTCCTATCTTACAATACAAGTTACATGACTAGGTCGGTTTACATTTACAGGCTGTAACCCGCCTTCGGGCCTTGGGCCTTCCGTAAAGCGCCATCATCCTTGCATCTTCATGGGCTTCTAATCTTCAAAGAGTCAACCCGGCTACATAAGGCCGGTTTACCTCCAGTAGTAATATCCCCAACATTAGGCCCCAGATTGGTTTGAACTTGTTCATGTCAATCTGCTACACTTAGAAAAAATCTTCTCTCATATCTTCACCTTGATCTTGTAAACCGCCGTGACGTCATACTTCCAAATTATGATAAACCGCCCTGACGCCATCCATCCGTCGATGTTGGAGATTACCTTCATTTAATGTGTATTCAGTCACCGAGGTGACACCTTTATTAACTTATCCATTTTTTGGGCTCCTCGATTCCCACACTTGCCGTTTTACCGCTTCGCCTTATAAATAGGGGAAGAGGACCCCTTTTTTCTTTCCGCTACCCATTCATCTCTTCTTCTTCCTCTCGACGACCCCACACTCGAGCACGCTGTCATCTTCGAACCTCGCCTCTGCTTCGTCGTCGGCCGCTGCATCAACCTGTTCGCACCAGAGTTCCACAGCGCCCTTTCCGCTGCTTCCGTGGTCGCAGTAAGTCCTTTCCCCCTTCTTTCCTAGATCCATTAGGGTTTCCTCGCTGTTCTTGAGGTTCATCAGAGCTTATAGCACTGGTCTTCCTTTGGCCCGTAGATGAATGCTTTGTACTTATCATATCTCTTGCCGTGATGAATCTTCTGTTATCCTCACAAATCCTTATACAAAAACTGCTGCAATCCTTCATAAACTGTTTCGGGTCTTAGCCTTTTTAGGTCGAAATATTTTGCTTTTCTGTCTTACCTTAGATCCGAAAGTTTTATACATCTCTGTGAAATTTGTTTCTCCTCACACCATTATAGGCGGTTTAACTTTGCATAATCAATCTGTACCATTAGCCCTCTGATAAACCGGAAGAGCCTTTTGTCTCCATAATCATATTCCGGTTTAACAGTGTCTGAGTACCCGTGTCGTGGTATTACCTTTTATGCATTATTGCATTGATCTCCGGTTTATGCCATGTCCTCTATCAGTATGTCTCTTACTCCATTGTATCGTGCATATAATCATGCGTGATTTATAAACCGGCCTTTCATTTTCAGCTTGTTTGTTTCGCAATGGCCAAACAATTCACTGCCTGCAACTGGGCTCGTTCCCGGGTTACTGAGACTCAATTGAATGAGATGGTCAGCATCGGCTCCCTACCTAAGAAAACTGAAATCAAATCGCGAGTTCCCGGAACAGAAAATCCTCCGACCCCAAGGCAGGGCGAGGTGGTGGTCTTTGTTGATCACATAGGCCATGGCTTCAAACCACTAGGGTCAAAGTTTTACCGAGATGTGCTTGCCAGCTTCCAACTTCATCCGCAAGATATTGGTCCCAACTCGGTCTCCAGTTTATGCAACTTCCAGGTCTTCTGTGAAGTATATTTACAAGAAGAACCAACTGCAGAACTGTTTCGGGATTTCTTCCACTTAAACCGGTGCACAGAGTTTGTAAATGGACCGAACATAGAACTTGGTGGTGTTTCAATTCAAAAGCGGAAAGAAGTTGAATTTCCTCATGCCAAACATCATAGCCACCCAAAGGAATGGAACCAAACTTGGTTTTATTGCAGAGAGACTTCGCCTGAAGATGAAAATCCCCTCCCCGGCTTTCGTGATCACAGACTATCCAACACCCACCCAATGCGACAACGCCTGAGCTCTTCAGAAAGGGCAAAATACGCTCCTCAACTCGCCAAACTCCGGGCCTTTATGGCGAACGGTTTAACAGGCGTGGACTTTGTGCGCTGTTGGATATCCTGGAGTATCTTGCCGCTAAGCCAGCGTCCTGGTTTAATGTGTGAATATACCGGTGAGGTTGATGACCCTCAATGCCATTGCAACATCCAATTATCTGAGGAAGAAGTCACTGAAGGTGTAAAGAAGATCCTAAATGAATAGGAACTGATCTGTAGTCAAACCGGTCTGAGTCCCTTCTATGTCAAGAACAAACCGCCTGCTGTAAGCATTATATTTCCCCCTCATCTCTAATATTTTTAGCTTATGCAACCTGTAATCCTTCTTCTTTTGTATATAGGGAGATGACCCCTTCTGGAAACGGAAAACCGTAGAGAAAGCGGCAAAGCCGACTGGAGACAAAGCGGTCAAGCCATCCCGCCCAAAGACCAAAGTCGTAAAACAGACGTCAAAACGGAAAACGGCTGACTGGATTAATATGGAGCTTGATGATGATACTGATGATCCAGAAGTTGAGGTAGAACTTGACTCACTTGGCTCTCTTTTCATGCATGTCATTAACAATGATCTTCCTCGGGAGGACGCAGAAGCTAGTCAAGCTGATGATGTAGAGGTAATTACCCTTTCCTCCGGTTCAGACTCTATGCCAACACAAAAAACTCGCCAAGCAGTCCGGAAAGTAAGCTTTTCTCATGCTCTTGCTCATTTGGATCCAACATTTATTTTGAAGACTCAGCAGCATGAAGCTCGCCGGACAACCCAACACAGTGGCCAACAGGTCACTTCAGCCGGTTTACCTGATACTCCGGTTCGGAAGTGCCGGTCTGAGGTCTCTCCTACTTTTGACCATCCTTACCCCGAGGCAGGTTATTTCAGACAACCTCTTAATCCGTCCGATTCAAATTATCAGGTGACACCTCCTTCATCTTCTGGTGAATCGACAGCAACTCAACTCCCCCCTTTGAAAACTATGGCCGGGTAAGTTGTAAAAACCTTTCTTTTCAATGCGCCATAAATCCTTTGAATAGGATGTTAATCATCTTTTATTCTGTTTGTAGGCCCAAAGCCAGACCCAGTAAGAAAGCTCGGACCACCAATCCGCTCGAAGATCCGGTCGCCGAAGAAGAAGAACCAAGAGGTGAACTGGAACAAACTCTTGAACCGGAAAGCCCTCATCCTGGAGCTGCTTCTGATAACCTGCCCCTTGAAGGACAAAATACTGATGAACCAGCAGACGCTGATCCTGCCGCGCCTGATGCTGAATTGGCAGAACCAAACCGGGCTAGTCCGGTGAAAGATGCTGAAATTCCGATATCATCAACCAAAAACCCTGAAGGCCAAGGTGATGACGTTATTATTACTGGAATGGGCCACAGCTCTCCTAGCCATCCCGTCATTTTGGCTCAACACAGTGCCAAAGAAGAGCAAGCTGCCAGGGAGAAAGGTAAATGGAGCAGCGATTTATCAAGCTATGCTCATCTTAATGCTGATGAGCTCCATTCTAGCTTCTTGAACCGTCTGCACTCAAACCGGGATTATGAAGCCAGTTTGGTGAACTTGATGAAAGAGCGATATGAGGTAAATTCCTCTCCCTTTGTTTATTGATTTATAGCTGAAATACTATGCCAAGTAGCCCCCAAGGGTCGTTTTATGATTGTTAATCATAAACCGGGTCTTTGTAACACTTTAAGCATCTCATCATTGATCCTTGCAATGGCAGGTCTCTAATAATAGATAAGACTCATCTTGAAATTATTAGATAACTTTCTGCAGCATAGCCCCCAAAGGCCGGTTTAACTTGGCAAGTTAATCCGATTTTTAATCCACACATCCGTTTTAGAACAGACGCACATTAGCCCCCAAGTGTCAAGGATAATGCTTGCATTGTTCTGGAGACTTGTATAAAGTGTAGTACTTGAGAGCAAATAGGCATTAGCCCCCAAGTATGAAGTGCATAACTTTGTTATATGCTTTGTACTTAGCACATATATATGTTGTTTGTTTAACATACCTTCAATGTGGCAGGCTGAACTGAGAAGCAAAGATGCCCGAAATTCTGACTTGCAAGAGAATGTGAAGTCACAACAAGCCGAGGCTGAAAAAGCCAAAGAGGAGCTGACCCAGGCCCTGGCCGTGATGGAAAAGTTGAAAGAATCTTTCAACAAAGATCGTGCTGACTGGGAAACCAAGAAATCCGGTTTAACCAAAAGAGCTATAGACGCCGAGGCAGGCCTGAAGCCAGTGGTAGATGAACTACCCGGTTTGAAACACCAAATCAATGCTATGACCTCTGCTATCTTTGGTAAGTACCTGCTTTATGTGTGTTGCATAAGTTGATGAACCTTATAACTGACCAAAATGTTGACAAAATCTTTGACAGGTACCCGGATCGCTCATCTTGGCACAGATATGCGGATGAAACTCAAAGTGGCATACACATTGATTGAACAACTGTACTCTGGGTCTCAGCGGGCTATTTGCACGGCAGCTTATAACAAACCGGCTCCCACTTTGATTAAAGAAACTCTTGAGAAGTTGGCCATGTTACCAGCCCGCATCGCCGAGTTGAAGAAAGCAGCTGCCAGAGCCGGAGCTTTAACTGCACTTATTCGAGCAAAAGCCTGGATTCCAGATCTTGAAGCGGAAGACATCATCAAAGGATACCCAGGTGTTAAATAAGATGATTCCAACTTTGACAATGATGATCTCCGGCGGCTGACCAAACAGATGCGGCCAGAAGGCAGCAAGTTGGCCGATGATACATATTTGTCCCATTTTCAACCGTTTTACAATGTGGAGGGGAAGAGGCAGCCGGCCGACATCCATGAAGTTGAAGAACTTGTGCCTCCGATTCGTAAGCAAACTTATGCTCCTGATATTAACCCCTCCAGTCTTATCCATGAAGAAGCCATGTTTCAAGCTTTAACTGGAATCGATTGGTCAACGGTTGATTTCCAGCGTCTGGGGAGGGATGAAGAAGTGCCCACACCAACTGACCCTCAACCATCAAATCGTCCAGACGAAGCATCCTAAACCGGTCACCGGTTTACTGTCCACCGTGTGCCGATCTTGTGAAAAACAATTATGCCATTGGAGCCGTTTTGAAGGCTTCTTGTAATAGGATTGCTAAAAACTCCTTTATTTGCCATGCCATCGAGCATGTTTTGTAATGCCTCATGACAACTTGTGCCACCCTTTGGGATATATTTATGCATAACCCATGATGAATTGTGTTCCTGGGTTTAACAACTTAAAAGTGTCTAGCGGTTTACCGCTAGACTGGTCAATATATCCAGGAAGTGTACAGGACATAGATGAAATAATCAAAGTGTTTGTACAAAAAGCAGTATACATAACATACCTCATTGGTTGACCAACGGTGTATACGGCAAAGGTGTTAATACCAATCCGGAGCGTTGATAACCTCATCTCTATACTGCCGGTTTATATATTAAACCGGACCGGGATAACTACCGGGTTTTCTTTATAACACTAGTGATTTAGTCAAACCAGACCGGGTCAATAAACACCGGTTTATAACTGATCATGTGTCAACAACTTGTAGTTGAGAAGCAAGTCGGGTCAAGGACACCGGTTTATCAAAAAATACTTATGAATTTCAACAAACAAAACTCAAACAGGAAAATATGCAAGGCATTTTACGAGCTGCCAGGATCCAAATCGAGGCTTTTGATGGGCTGCCAGGCCTCTGAGTTAAACCATTTAACAAAGCCTTTTAAGATGGGCCTCCAATTAACCAATCATCGTTTTAACTTTAACAAGTTCAGGGTCTATAAAAGATTGACATGTCAAACATTTGATGGGTCATACCAGGATTACCTGGACAGGAGTGGCTTACTTGATGAAGGCAGGTTAACTCGGGTTTTTAGGTGAATACACTAGGCTTCCAAGCTGTGGCTTGATAGGCAATTATGAGGGTCCTTTCAAACTCTTTGTTGCTTGCACAAAGAGCCCCCAAGTAACTTTGTGAGCTGTGCTCCATGGGTGCCCATGTTTGAGTTTGTGCTTTGTGCAACACTCTCTTTGGCCCCACATAATTTCCTTTCTGGCTAAAGGCCTATCAAGAGGTGTAGCTGTGGTGTGATAACAACCAAGCCCCCTAGTGATATCCCTTTGTCGTTTCAAACCGATCAAGAGGTGTAGCTATGGTTCAGATATGACCAAGCCCCCTAGTGATATTCTTTATATCCGTGCGGCTGTAGAGACCGGTTTAACAAAAAAACTACACTTTGTCAGTAGAAACTCTTGTGAGCACACACATGATGTAAAAAGAACAGAGACCCCGCTTTAATGGAGGCTCCGGTTTATTATATAATATATACATTATCATAAATATGTACATAGGAAGAGCCTATGGCTCAAGTATAGTAAGGCCGAAGAAGAGCTATGTTCCATGGCTGCTTGGTCTCCTCCTCTGATTGATGTGAGTCTTTATGCTCTCGAACATGAATGAGGTAGTAAGACCCGTTGTGCAGATTTTTGCTGACCACAAAGGGTCCTTCCCAAGGTGGGGATAACTTGTGTATATCAGTCTGATCCTGGATGAGCCGGAGCACCAAATCGCCTTCTTGAAAGGTTCTTGTTTTAACCTGGCAGCTGTGATAACGCCGGAGATCTTGTTGATAAATCGCCGATCGTTCTGCTGCAAGATCACGCTCTTCATCCAACAGGTCCAGAGAATCCTGACGTGCCTTCTCATTATCAGCTTCAACATACGCTGTCACACAGGGCGAATCGTGACGGATGTCACTAGGAAGAACGGCCTCCGCTCCATAGACCATGAAGAAAGGTGTGTAACCCGTAGACCTATTGGGTGTGGTGTTGATGCTCCATAACACAGAAGGTAGCTCCTCAACCCAACAACCCGGCGTCCGCTTTAAGGGAACCATAAGCCTGGGTTTGATACCCCGTAGAATTTCTTGATTTTCCCTTTCTGCTTGGCCATTAGATTGGGGGTGAGCCATCGACGCTAGATCGAGCCGGATGTGCTCACGTTGACAAAATTCTTCCATCTCCCCTTTTGACAAGTTAGTACCATTATCTGTTCTAATGCTGTGTGGAAAGCCAAACCGGAATATCACCTTCTTGATGAATTGAACCGCCGTGGCTGCATCACACTTGCTGACTGGCTCTGCCTCCACCCATTTAGTGAATTTATCAACTGCTACTAACAGGTGGGTCTTTTTGTCCTTAGAGCGCTTGAAGGGTCCAACCATATCAAGCCCCCAAGTTGCAAACGGCCACGTAATTGGAATCATCCGCAACTCTTGAGCCGGAACGTGCGCACGGCGGGCAAAATTTTGACATCCATCACATCTCTTGACTAAATCCTCCGCATCAGCATGCGCTGTCAACCAGTAAAAACCGTGGTGAAAAGCTTTGGCAACCAAAGACTTTGAACCGGCATGGTGACCGCAATCCTCTTCATGGATTTCTCGCAAAACCTCACAACCTTCTTGAGGAGAAACACAGCGCTGAATTGCTCCTGAAACACAATAACGATGTAACTCCCCGTTGAGTATGGTCATGGACTTTGAACACCGGATTATCTGTCGAGCCAATGTTTCATCGTCTGGTAACTCGCCCCGGTTCATGTAAGCCAGATATGGGATCGTCCAATCCGGTATGGCATGCAGAGCTACCACCAACTGAGCCTCCGGTCAGGAATAGCCAAATCTTCTTTGGTTGGCACCTTGACTGACGGATTATGCAACACATCAAGAAAGACATTGGGCGGGACCGGTTTATGCTGGGAACCAAGACGACTTAAAGCATCCGCCGCTTCATTCTTTCGCCGGTCTATATGGTCCACCTGATAACCCTTAAAGTGACCAGCCACTGCGTCCACCTCTCGCCGATATGCAGCCATGAGTGGGTCCTTAGAGTCCCAAGTGCCAGACACCTGCTGAGCCACTAGATCTGAATCGCCGAAGCACTTAACCCGGCTCAAATTCATCTCCTTAGCCATCCGAAGACCGTGGAGCAAAGCCTCATATTCAGCTACATTGTTAGTACAAGGGAACATTAAATGGAGGACATAACAAAACTTGTCACCTCGTGGGGAAGTTAGTATGACTCCAGCCCCCGAGCCCTCCAACTGCCTGGATCCATCAAAATGAATAGTCCAATATGTATTATCTGGTTTCTCTTTAGGTGCCTGTAACTCCGTCCAATCATTGATGAAGTCCACGAGTGCCTGGGATTTGATCGCTGTGCGGGGTATATATTTGAGCCCATGAGGTCCAAGCTCAATAGCCCACTTGGCAATCCGGCCAGTTGCTTCTCTGTTTTGAATGATATCGCCCAGAGGAGCTGAGCTGACCATCGTGATGGGATGGCCCTAAAAATAATGTTTAAGCTTCCAGCTTGCCATAAATACTCCATACACCAGCTTTTGCCAATGCGGATACCTCTGCTTTGACTCAATGAGCACCTCGCTGATATAATAAACCGGCCGTTGAACCGCATATTCCTTGCCAAGCTCCTTGCGCTCTACTACAATGGCTACACTAAGAGCCCGGGCATTAGCAGCCACATATAATAATAATGGCTCTTTATAGATTGGTGCTGCGAGCACGGGCGGTTCAGCTACCTGCCTCTTCAGATCCTCAAACGCTTTATCAGCTGCCTCACTCCAGACAAAGTTATCTGTTTTCTTGAGCATCTGATATAAGGAGATGGCCTTCTCTCCAAGGCGACTGATAAACCGGCTCAAGGCTGTAATCCGGCCGACCAGACGTTGAACATCGTTGATACACGCCGGTTTAGCCAAGGACGTAATTGCTGCATTTTTTTTTCTGGATTAGCCTCAATGCCTCTGTTTGACACCAGAAAACCTAAGAGCTTGCCTGCCGGGACACCAAAGACACACTTCTCCGGATTGAGCATCATCTTGTAAATCCGGAGATTGTCAAAGGTTTCTCTTAAATCATCTATCAATGTCTCCTCCTTTCTGGATTTTACCACAATATCATCCACATATGCATGAACATTGCGCCCAATTTGTTTATGAAGGCAATTCTGAACACATCGCTGGTAAGTTGCCTGGGCACTCTTGAGTCCAAAAGGCATGGAAACATAGCAGAAGGCTCCAAAGGGAGTTATGAAAGCTGTTTTCTCCTGGTCCTTAACCGCCATTTTGATCTGATGATAACCAGAGTAAGCATCTAGAAAACACAAATGGTCACAACCTGTCGTAGCATCAATTATCTGATCAATGCGAGGGAGAGCAAAGGGGTCTGCAGGGCAAGCCTTGTTTAAATCTGTGTAATCCACACACATGCGCCAAGTGTCATTTTTCTTAAGAACCAGCACCGGATTAGCCAACCACTCTGGATGAAAAACCTCGACAATAAACCCTGCGGCCAATAGACGGGCTACCTCTTCACCGATAGCCTTACGTCTCTTCATTGAAGCGGTGGAGGAACTGCCGGACCGGTTTAAACTTAGGATCAATGTTGAGTGTGTGCTCAGCGAGTTCCCTCGGCACACCTGGCATGTCAGAAGGTTTCCATGCAAAGATGTCCCGATTCTCACGGATGAACTCGATGAGCGCACTTTCCTATTTGGGATCCAGGTTAGCGCTGATGCTGAACTGTTTGGATGAATCGCCAGGAACAAAGTCAACCATCTTAGTGTCTGTAGCCGATTTGAACTTCAGCGCCGGATCATGTTCCGTAGTTGGCTTTTTCAAAGAGGTCATGTCTGCCGGATCAACTTGCTCCTTATAGAATTTCAACTCCTCCGTGGCACAAACCGACTCAGCATAAGCCGCATCACCTTCTTCACACTCCAAAGCAATCTTTCTGCTTCCATGTACTGTGATAGTCCCCTTATGACCTAGCATTTTAAGCTGCAGATAAACAAAACACTGCCTCACCATGAATTTAGCATAGGCCGGCCGCCCAAACAAGGCGTGGTACGGACTTTTGATCTTTACCACCTCAAATGTCAATGTTTCTGACCTTGAATCATAGTCATCTCCAAAAGCTACCTCCAAAGCTAGCTTGCCAACATGAAAGGCCGTATTCGACGGTTTAAGATTCTTATCTGTCAATCCCATACGGCGGAATGTATCATAATATAAAATGTTGATACTACTTCCCCCATCCATGAGTACTTTGGTAAACTTGTATCCCCCAACTTGAGGGGCTACCACCCGGGCCAAGTGACCTGGATTATCAACCCAGGGTGGGTGATCCTCTATTTTCCACAGAATAGGTTGCTCAGACTAGCGTAAATACTGAGGTACTGCCGGTTCAACAGAGTTTACTGCCCTTTTGTGAAGCTTCTGATCACGCTTACACAAACTAGTAGTGAAGACATGATATTGCCTGCTATTTAGCTGCTTGGGATTGCTCTGATAACCCGACTGCTGCTGCTGCTGATTCCCCTGATGGTTGTAACCTCCCTGGTTACCTTGGTGCCCTTGATTGATGTGTCTGGTTTGGTTGCATTGAAATCCTAAACCGGAACCGCCACCTCCGTAACCCGGCCCATGGAAACCTCCTCCTGAACCGCCGGGCGGGCCGTTATCAAACTAGAACATATTGGAATTCTTGAAATCCCGCATGATATAATAGTCCTTCCAAAGATGTGATGCCGTCTTCTCCTTTGATCCATGCTTTGGATAGGGCTGATTCAAGAGGCGCTCCAAATTGGGGCCTGAACCTCCGCCCCTCTGGGGCTGCTTGCCCTTACGGCGCTAGCCATTCTCCTGTGCATTGGTGTTAGCAACAAAGTCCAAGCTGCTGTCGGCCTTGTGCTTACCACCGTTTCCATAGCCTGCCGGATTATGCTGCTGACCTTTGGCATTGCTGTTCTTCTTACCTTTCCCCGGTTTATCGTCCTCTGAGTCCGGGTCCTTGGTATTATCTGAATCAGCGTATTTAACCAAAGCGGCCATGAGCGTTGACATATCATTGCAGTGACGTTTGAGTCTTCCCAACTTCTGTTTGAGTGGTAAGAAATGGCAATTGCCCTCTAATGTTAACACTACAGTGTCTGCATTGATACGATCTGATGAATGCAAAATCGTTGAGACGCGTTTGACCCAATGGGTCGTGGATTCCCCTTCCTCTTGGACACAAGCGGCCAGATCCACGATTTGACATCGGCTGCTTACAAGTATCTTTGAAGTTCTGGATAAACCGGTGTTTTAACTCAGCCCATGATCCGACAGAGTTGGTTGGTAAGCTCTTCAACCAAGTGCGAGTTGTTCCTTCCAACATCATGGTGAAATATTTAGCACACACTGCTTCATCCACATCTAACATATCCATTGCCATCTCATAGCTCTCCACCCACGCCTCTAGTTGCAAATCGGCGGTGTAATTTGGTACCTTACGAGGTCCCTTGAAATCCTTGGGCAGTCTCACATTACGCAAAGCGGGGGTAAGACACGGCACCCCTAAGGAACTGAACACCACACCTGGCTCTACTCAGGCCGTAGGGTGAACCGGAGTATGTTGTTGTGCTCCGTGTCGAGCTGCCAACTCGGCCTCCCGACGTGCCGGCCATGGTCCACAACATCCTGCGCATTAGCGCCTCCCCCTGCCGGGTTGTTTCCTCGTGGTGAATTTCGGCGACGTGCACTACTGGACACGGCCGGTTCGTCCTCCACGTGTATGCTATAGCTCCGGCTTGGACGGGGAGTGGAATGAATCCTCTCACGACTGTGTGAATACGCCTACTGTTGATTTAGCGCTGTTTGAAGGAGATCCCTGGCCCGACGTGCTTCCACCGCAACTAGTGACTCGCCGTCGGTCGGGAGGGCCGCTAGGCGTGAAGCGGCGGCCACAATGTTGTCCAACGGGTTGAAATAATTCCTAGGAGGTGTTGGTACATACTATGGCACAGTGTTGTTCTGGCGAGGCGGGTCCATCATGCGTGGTTGAACCGGCGCTCCTGTTCCCGGTGCCTCCGCTCGGTTTAGTATGGGTTGCTTACCAGCTCCTGCTCCTGGTGTGTTGAAGAGATTCTGCGGCTCATAAACCGACGAAAGATGCGATCGGTACCTTCTTCTCATGACTTCCTCTGAAGCATTCTTATCCACCCTAATCCGGTAGGCCTGTGCTTCCAATTCAGCCCGCTCTGTAGCCATCCTAGCATTATCTGTTGCCAGGTCCGCTTTAGCCTGGGCTATCTGATCTTTTACCTTTGCAATCTCCGCAATGTGCTGATCCCTGGCTGCTGCATCCACCTCTGCGGCCATCAACGTTGCCAAAGTGTCGAACAAATCAGACAGGACTTGGGCTGGAGGCGGCGCTGAGCTTCCTGCCCCTGCTGGTGCGGCCGTTGTTGAACCGGAGAGCATTGCTGCGGCGGTAGATGAATGAGGCGCCGATTGTGTGCCGGCCATGAAGATGGCGGCCCGGTTTGGCAGATCAGGGGAATCCGGAATACTGTTGCCCTCGGATCCTCCATCAATCCGGCCGTCCTGCAACTGGTAAAGTGATTCGGTCTCTCCAGAAGACTCGTCATTAGAACAGACCATGGTCTCTCCATCGGACACCGGCCCGTCCTCGTACCTCGATCCATGGATGACACCTATGAAAACATGCCTTGCCTCGGGCTAAACCGGCGAAGAACTTGCACGCCGAGCCATTTCGATGATGTCGGTGCAGATGTCCGGCTCAGCGGCCGGTTCGCCGATCTTGCCGATGAAGACGTGAATCCCACCAAAGGGGACCCGGTACCCGTATTCGATTGAATCGGCCTCGGGACCCCATCCTGCGTTGTCGATGTAGAGCTTGCCGCGACGACTCTTCGTCATCCGGCCCACAGCGTATCCCTTAAGTCCATCAAAGCCGCCCTTCAAGAACTCAAAACCATCATGTGATAGCCCCACGGTGGGCGCCAACTGTCGTGGGTTTGTCACGGCAGATGTCCTTGTGAAAGGACTTAGTTGTGGAGCCATCGCTACGGGTTAGCTTAAAGGGGTTAAACCGGGCAAGGGGACACGGGGAGTTTTATACTAGTTCGGCCCCTTCGAAGAAGGTAAAAGCCTACGTCTAGTTGTGATTGGTATTGCTAGGGTTTCGAAGGACAGGGAGCGAATCCGCTTTGTCTGGCTCTCGAGTTGTTGTCTGTCCCTAAACCGTGGCCGGGTCATCCCTTTATACTCATAGGTTGATGCCCGCCGGGCTACAAAGTCCCGAAGCCGGATCATAAACGTGTCCGGTTCGGTCTCTACTCTTTCTATCTTACAATACAAGTTACATGACTAGGTCGGTTTACATTTACAGGCTGTAACCCGCCTTCGGTCCTTGGGCCTTCCATAAAGCGCCATCATCCTTGCATCTTCATGGGCTTCTAATCTTCAAAGAGTCAACCCGGCTACATATGGCCGGTTTACCTCCAGTAGTAATATCCCCAACAGTATGCTTGAAGTATTATTGTATTAATGTCAAATGATAGACTATTGCTTTGAATCACTTGTGTCTTAATATTCATGCCATGATTAGATTACATGATCAAGATTATGCTAGGTAGCACTCCACATAAAAAAATATCTTTTTTTATCATTTACCTACTCGAGGATGAGCAGGAATTAAGCTTGGGGATGCTGATACGTCTTCGTCGTATCTATAATTTTTGATTGTTCCATGACAATATTATACAACTTTCATATACTTTTGGCAAATTTTTATATGATTCTTGGGACTAACATATTGATCCAGTGCCCAGTGCCAATTCCTGTTTGTTGCATGTTTTTTGTTTCGCAGAAAATCCATATCAAACGGAGTCCAAACGGGATAAAAACTGACGGAGATTTTTTTTTGGAATATATGTGATTTTTGGGAAGAAGAATCAACGCGAGACGATGCCCAAGGGGGGTCACGAGGCAGGGGGACGCGCCCCAGGGGGTCAGGCGCTCCCTGGGCCCTCGTGGCCACCCCATAAGGCAGTTGGTGCCCTTCTTTCGCCGCAAGAAAGCCAATATCCGGATAGAAATCATTTTAAAATTTCAGCCCAATCAGAGTTACGGGTCTCTGGGAATATAAGAAACGGTGAAAAGCCAGAATCTGAAACGCAGAAACAGAGAGAGGGAGAGAGACAGGTCCAATCTCGAAGGGGCTCTCGCCCCTCCCATGCCACGGAAGCCAAGGACCGGAGGGGAAACCCTTCTCCCATCTAGGGAGAAGGTCAAGGAAGAAGAAGAAGAAGGGGGGCCTATCCCCCTTTCTTCTGGTGGCACTGGAACGCCGTCGGGGCCATCATCATCACCGCAATCTACACCAACACCTCCGTCATCTTCACCAACATCTTCATCACCTTCCCCCATCTACCTACAACGGTCCACTCTCCCGCAACCCGTTGTACCCTCTACTTGAACATGGTGCTTTATGCTTCATATTATTATCCAATGATCTGTTGCCATCCTATGATGACTGAGTAGATTTTCGTTGTCCTATCGGTAATTGGTGAATTGCTATGATTGGTTTAATTTGCTTGTGGTTATGTTGTTGTCCTTTGGTGCCCATCATATGAGCGCGCGCGTGGATCACACCATAGGGTTAGTTGTATGTTGATAGTACTATGTATTGGAGAGCAAGAGTGATAGAAGCTTCAGCCTAGCATAGAAATTGATGCATACGAGATTGAAGGGGACCAATATATCTTAATGCTATGGTTGGGTTTTACCTTAATGAACGTTAGTAGTTGCGGATGCTTGCTAATAGTTCCAATCATAAGTGCATAGAATTCCAAGTCAGGGATGACATGCTAGCAGTGGCCTCTCCCACATAAAACTTTCTATCGGTCTAGTAAAGTAGTCAATTGCTTAGGGACAATTTCGCAACTCCTACCACCACTTTTCCACACTCGCTATACTAACTTTATTGCTTCTTCACCTAAAACAGCCCCTAGTTTTTATTTACATGCTCTTTATATTCTTGCAAACCTATCCCATTACACCTACAAAGTACTTCTAGTTTCATACTTGTTCTAGGTAAAGCGAACGTTAAGCGTGCGCAGAGTTGTATCGGTGGTCGATAGAACTTGAGGGAATATTTGTTCTACCCTTAGCTCCTCATTGGGTTCGACACTCTTACTTATCTAACGAGGCTACAATTGATCCCCTATGCTTGTGGGTTATCAATGCTCACCTGGAAGCGGGCTCTTTGACCTCCATGCACCAGCCGCCGCCCACCTTGCTCACAACTTCTCCATTAATGGGTTAATTAAAGCACATGGACGGAGGGTGTTTGCTTGTGATCCCATGGCAACATTTGCTTTGTTCGTGTTTTCAACTCGCATTCCACCCTAATTTAAATTTCCACATAGAAACGGATAATACGACGACAAATAAAATGGCAACGGATAATACGACGACAAATTTACAATGGCGCAGATAATAATTGTCTTACATATTCTGGATAATTTAAAATGCCACATAAGGCAAAGCCCGGAAGACACGGGGCAAGAGAAGAAGGAAATTGCAGACAACGATCTGGGTCGCTACTGTCTCTACTCGTCGATGGATCACCGGGCGACGAAATCCTCTAGTTCCCTCTTCAATTCCTCACGACTTTGCTTGAAAGCAGCCACAGATTCCTCCACCTCCTGCTCGCGCTGATCCGGAGCTTCCTCAAGCCACCCATCAGTTCCTCCACGACCGCTTTCAGCGTCATCTCCGAGGCACTGCTCTGCTCATGCAGCATCTTCTAGACGGCGGGCTCCTCCTCCTTCTCGGCGAGCAACTTGAGGAGCTTCGCATTGTCACCCATGAGTTGCTCGATGAGGCCGGTCGCCTTGTCAACCGAGGCATCGCTGATCTTGAGCAGCTTCATCAAGCGGTCGACCAGCTCCTGCTGCATAGTGACGCCGGCGAGAATGTCATCTTCGCCGGCAGAGGACTTTAGGAACGCCGGCTCGTCGCGATGCCCGACGTCGTGAATGCGCTTGTGAGAGCACTTGCATGCCCGTGAGAGCTTGTTCGAGGGCTCTGCGGCGCGCCGGGACATCTCCGCTGCGGCTGTGGTTTCACGGCAGGACCTCTCTAGTGCTTCTGCGGCCTTGGTCTTTGCTGCCTGGTTATATGTCCACCCTAAACTCCTCCTACCGGTCATGGCGAAATGACTTGGCAGGAAAGACCAGTTTTGTGGGTAATGAGGAGAGCAACCGTGAAGTAATTTTCGAGTGGGTAGTTTTTATAGCCCGGTGCTAAGTGTGAACACATATTAGTTTGATAGGTGTGAACAGATTTGCAATTACTTATTGCGTTGTAATATGCAATGTGACAAGAAACAAGGTCAAAATTTATTTATGGTAGAAGGTTGACCACGTGGTTGCTCGCCATTGAGGTGGCCGTGGCGCGCTCCGCTCTGGCGTCCCTGCGCACGCTCTGCTCACTGTTGAGGCAAATTTACAATGGCAACAGTTAATAATCCTTAATAATTGTCTTGCAAATTCAGGATAATTTAAAATGCCACATGCGGCAAGGCCTAGAACACTCACGACCTACATATGCATACAATTATAATAAAATATAAGCTAAAAGGCTGAGCTAGCGGCCTTCCGATGATGGTCTTCTCGCACTCCATGATCAGCATAGCACCCTTGCGGTCGTTCACTCCAAGTGTCCCGACCCGCCTCCGCCTACGGAGCTGCTAGCGCTGGGAGGCTCTTGGGGCTACTGGGCCTCTTTCAGAAGAGCTTGACAGCAAGCAATTGCGCACGTGACAACTCCGCAGAACCTCTCCATTTCCATGTCTCTGGCCTGGTAGCAAATTCCGTCCATCACCTACATCCTCAAGATATCACGTTGGCGATGTTCTACTTCGTCGGGGATGTCAACTCCACCAAGGATGCGCTCGAGCCTGGCCACCACATCATCGGGATCGAGATTGACACGGCCGCCGCGAGCAATGATGAAGCCGCAGGCTGCCTGTGTCTTGACTGAATCGGAGAGGTCCTCTGCCCATTCCTTGCGGGGTATTAGGCTCTCGATGAGCACTGGTGACGGCGGCTCGTCGGGTGGGTCGTCGATCATGCCGCCGAGCAGCTCTGGATCTTTTGCATGGTGGATGGCAAACTGCTCATCACACCTCCTCTGCAATATGTCAATTGTGCTCCCAAGGACTGTCACGCCGATATCGCTGCTGATAGGCCATGGTGCCTGCACCGGCCGATGAAGCTCTTGCTCCCCGACCTACTCCGTCTCATTCTCCTCACCGAAGATGTAGCGCAGGTAGGCGTCGACGTCGAAGCTTTGGTTGTTGCCTGGCATGCTTGGAATAACTAATGGTCGATGGGTGAGGACTAGATCTGCGTAGAGTGTCGCGGTGGTGTGTGGCCGCCTAGGTTATATGCAGCTAGCCGTTAGCTGGTGGTGGGAAACTGGTGAGGGAAGAGGCATGGAATTTACAATTCACCCATGTGGAGCGCGGGAAGCATACGCTGGAGCGTGGGAAGACTAAGTGGAGCACACACACAACCCGAATACCATATCCGGTGCCACGTGTTATTTATCACACAAGTGTTAACACAAGGAAACGTATGTGTAACTTACAAATCATCGCACACGAGTACTTGCAGACGCATCGTGTGCGATACTCTTTGTCGGATTCAGGGCTCTACAGACCCTTGAGAGGTTCGAGCACTGGGGTGCGTGCGAAGAACTCCTTCTCCCTGACCTGCCGACCCGACGATCCCACAACCTAGCTCGACGAACCCAAGGGACAAGAGACACAATGGTTTATCCTGGTTTGGGCCACCTTGCGGTGTAATACCCTACTCCAGCTTTCTGGTGAATTGCCTCAAGGGGCTGAGGATGAACTAGTACAGTGGTTGAACAGCCTCAGGAGGTGAGGTGTTCTTGAGCTCGATGATCTGGTGAGTTGGTCAGGGTGGGATGGATCCGATCTCTCTCTCTGTCTTGATCTCACGATGCCTGCTACGGTAGTGGCTAAGTCCTAGTTATAGTGGCCTTGGTCCTCTTCCCAAATGTAGGCGGGAAGGGATCCCACAACAGCCAAATTCAAAGGGGGACAAGTAGTACAAGTTATCCTGACAAAAGTAGTCCTCGCCCGCAAAGACTGGTGTGGTGACGCTGTAGTGGGCTCCGCGATGACCTCCGTCCCGTCGTCCTGGTGGTCTTGGTCTTGTTGCACCAATATGGAAACCTTTGCTTGATTCCTCAGGACTCTACACCTGCGCCTGCCCCCTTAGCACCAAAGGGGAAACAGGTGCACTGCGCCCGCTGGCGCCCGCCTGGCCTTGGTCGTCATGGCTCACGTCATGTGAACCTCGCGAGGTGCATCTTGCCTTGATATCTCCGCTCATCGGGAGCCAGCCTAGTGAGGCCGCCCCCTGGGGAGGTCTTAGTGTCGTCCGACTCGCGAGGCTTGGCCCCTCGTGGGAGTCTTGAGTCATGCTGCTGAAACTGGGCCGTACCAGGCCGCTGGTGGAGCCACACCTTGGGCTGCAGGCAGGCAAGTCTAGGTACCCTCGTTCCCAGGACGCCGACACTCCTAGCCATCGCAAGCAACTAGTTTTGCATTTTTTCAAAGTTTTTTGTACACATAGAATCACACACGAACTAACTGTATTAACCGTCTGTGTTGTAATTTCTCGTCGCAAACAGTTCCTCCGAGTTGGTTGTTTGCCATGTATCACACACATCTTGTTAAGTTGAACCATTTCTGTTGTGTTTGCTAATCGAAAACAGTTCATCCGAGTGAACCGTATGCCCTATATCACACACAACTTGATCTGGCTAACCGTTTCTGTTGCACTCCCTAATAGCAAACAGTTCATCGGAGCAAACTGTATGCCATATATCGCACACACATTGATATGGCTGCCCATTTTCGTTGTTCTGCCTCATCGCAAATAGTTCGAACGGGTTAACCGTGTGCCCTAAATCGTACACGCAACTAAAATCTGAACCGTATTTGATGGCTCCGCCATCACAAACATTTTGCACCTTTTCACGGGTTTTTTACATCCCCGTTTGTGATTAATGCATCGCACACAGTTTCATCAAAGGGTCTCTGATCGTAGTGTCGCGTTAGCAGCATCCTGCAGTAGTGGGTCAAGATTAGGATTTGTCACTCCGAGTATTGGAGAGGTATCTCTGGGCCCTCTTGGTAATACACATCATGATAATCCTTGCAAGCAATGTGACTAATGAGTTAGTTGTGGGAGGATGTATTACAAAACGAGTAAAGAGACTTGCCGGTAATGAGATTGAACTAGGTATTAAGATACCGACGATCGAATCTCGGGCAAGTAACATACCGATGACAAAGGGAATGACATATATTTTCATTGCAATTTGACCGATAAAGATCTTTGTAGAATATGTAGGAACCAATATGAGCATCCAGGTTCCGCTGTTGGTTATTGGTCAGATATGTGTCTCGGTCATGTCTACATAGTTCTCGAACCTGTAGGGTCCGCACGCTTAATGTTCGATGACGATTTGAATTATGAGTTATGTGTTTTGGTTACGCAAGACTGTTCGGAGTTCCGGATGAGATCACAGACATGACGAGGAGTCTCGAAATGGTCGAGAGGTAAAGATTGATATATTGGGTGATAGTATTCGGACACCGGAAGTGTTTCGGAATGTATCAGGTACATATCGGAGTACCGAGGGGGTTACCGGAACCCCCCGGGGGAAGATATGGGCCATAGGAGGGATGCCAGGCAGCCCACAAGGGGTGGCGCCCCCCAATGGGGAGTCCGAATTGGACTAGGAGAGGGGGCGCGGCCCCCTTTCCTTCTCCTTCTCCCTCTCCTTCCCCCTTTCCCCCTCCGATAAAAGGAAGGGGGCCGAACTGGACTAGGAGTCCAAGTGGGACTCCTCCCACTTGGCGCGCCCCTAGGCCGGCCTCCTCCCCTTTCCCTCCTTTATATACGGGGGCGGGGGCACCTCTAAGACACATCAATTGTTCTTAGCCGTGTGCGGTGCCCCCTCTGCTATTTACTCCTCCGGTCATATTGCCGTAGTGCTTAGGCGAAGCCCTGCGCAGATCACATCATCACCGTCATCACGCCGTCGTGCTAACGAAACACTCCCTCGACAATTTGCTGGATCAAGAGTTGTCATATGTTCGATGCTGAACATGTGCAGAACTCGGAGGTGTCGTATGTTTGGTGCTTGATCGGTTGAATCGAGAAGACGTTCGACTATATCAACCGCGTTAAGCACGTGGACAAACTCTCCCCCCTCTCCTTGCTATGCATCTCCTAGATAGATCTTGCATGATCATAGAATTTTTTTTGAAATTGCATGCTACGTTCCCCAATAGCACGAACAACAATGATGTCGAGGTCCTACGGGCATCTTGCGCTAAAACACGTCGTCGTTAGGGGTCTTTGTAGCTCGTTGTCATGAATTCACGTCCCCTGGCCCAACAGATCGGCCAAAGGGTGACTAGAACCTGGGATAGGTCTTGCTTGTTCATGGAACCAAATAGCCAAAAGAGCCATACCCAGGCATCCTAAGATTGATTTGATACCACATTCTCCAAGATCTCTTCATGTCCCTAGGCCCATACACATCTGGCCATGCGACATTCAAACAAAGAGTATCACCATGTATCTTCTGTAGCATTACAAATAGAGCACACCGAGGAGGTAGCCATGTTTCTTTCTAAATTGGTTATGCCTATCATAAGGGAAATATGGGCTATCCTCCAAACGAATACACCAACCATTGATGGCACATTTTTCTTTCCACAAACTAGTCTAGCCTTTCTTCTCTTCAGCTTGATTCAAATGACTTGGCCTATTCTCAAGCCAATACTCTCTCTGAGTTTTGATTCTAGCTAGTGATCATCCTATACGCGGGACAGACTGAAAAACACCTCTTTTATCATAGTGACATGCCAAAATAACTCCTCGTACTCTTGAATTAAGTAGATTGTTCATGATAACATTAATGTCAGGAGAAATAAAATGTTCCAAGAGAATTTGTCGGTTCCATGTTCTGGTCGCTTCATCTATAATCTTTGAAACTAAGTTGGGGGGATACGAAGGAGCACATATTAACTAAAGTTTGTAGTATCTAGGGAACCAATTGCCATGCCAAATGTGTGTTTCTGTTCTAGTTCCAATCTGCTTAATCAGTCCCAAAGATAGGACCTCCCTTCCTTCCCTTATGGATCTCCATACCTGCAAGGGGTTTGAGCCCATCGGTGCTTCTAACAGATTGCCAATATGGATTGTAATGTGCGTTAAGAACTCGAGCACTCAGCGAGCTGGGGTCCTGTGTAAGCCTCCAAGCTTTGTCGTGCCAAGAGCGCTAGGTTAAAAATTTCAATGTCTCGGAATCCCATGTCGCCCATGAATTTTGGCTTGGACATAGTTTTCTAGGAAACCCATGCGGGCTTCCTTTCTCCCCTTCGGCTTCCCCACCAAAATTTCTGAAGCAGTCCATTGATATGCTTGCATAGACCATGGGCGAGCTAAAAACATGACATTGAATATGTTGGTATCGCCTGAGCACCTGATTTAATTATCACTTCATTCCCTCCTGATGATAAGATCTTTTCCATCCACCCCTGCACATGATTCCAAACCCTATCTTTCATATATCTAAAGCAGCCCTTTTTGGATTTCCCCACATCTGTGGGACTACCTAGGTATTTTTTTCTGACAATGATTCATTCTACACCTCCAATATATTTTTGACATCACCCCTCAAGTTTCCTGAAACTCCTTTGCTGACATATATAGATGATTTTTCCACATTTATTCTTTGGCCAGAGGCATCACAATATATTTTCAAGAGACCACTGACGTGAACCGCACTATTAGTATTGGATTCAAAGAACAAAAAGTTGTCATCAACAAACAAAATGTGGTTCATTTCTGGTGCATTAGGTGCCACCTTAATACCTCGGGCTCCACCATCATGATTTTTTAAAAGGCATGTGTAACACTCCAAAAATTTTGATTTGGTTTTATCAAATTCTTTAATTAATTGGAAGGAGGTTATTTAAATTTTTTTTCTAAAAGACTCTCCTTCTCAAAAAAATTCTTTTAAGACAAAAGTTTTATGTGTTCTTCCCAACCTTGATTTTGGTCTTGAGGGTTTTCATCTTGGGTTGGCTCAACACAAATACTTTTGGGTGGTTTTACAAATTCTTCCTTTTTAAAAGAATCCCTATAATTTTGGATTTTATCCTTCCCTATTCAAAAGTACTCTCTTGCCATGGCCTATGTAGAAAGCTTTCTTCCAAAACCCACCTCCCTACTTTGGGTCAAGCCAAGCATCCAATACGAGCAAGTTTCAACCTCTTTTAGATTTTATTTCTATTTATTTTATCCTCAAACCTTTTTCTGTAATTTAATTAGGACCTTAGTGATTTATAAAGGAACCACTAGATTTACTTTGAGTTTTGGTTCCAAATAAATTCCTCTGGCTAGTCCTTAGTACCCTCAACCTAGATCCATCAAGATCTGCCAGTCCACAGTTCAAATTTTTCAAAATTTGCTTGTTGCAAGTTTGGACCAGATTTGCCATTTTTGGTGAATTTCATTCTTTTTCTTTTCCAAAAATTCTGAGATAATTCAGGCAGTCTCCAGATGCATCAAGAGACCACCTCACCAAGTCTCAGCTCAAGAAAAATTTTCCACATGCTTAAAACATTTCGTCAAATAGCTGGTGTGCATTGTTTCTGCTCAAATTTAGAATTCAGTGTTTCAGTTCAGAGACAGTGTCGTTTTCGTCAGTCGGCAGCGTCAATCTCGCCAGTGCTTTCATTGGCTCGTTGCTCACTGCTCCTCCTTATCCAGTGCGCCGCACAGTTGGTTGGCCGGTTGCGTGCGTCGGTGGCGATGTGTCGCGTCAACTCCGGCGCCTCCCGCGGTGGGAGAACCGCCCGTGGCGGCCAGTAGGGGTCAGCCTTGCAGTACGGCACCGTCCAGCACCGCCCACACCACCAGGAGCCACCGCGTGGCCGTCCTCTTCTCTGTGCGCACTGCAGAACCGTGGCCGTGGCCTGAGAGGTGCAGAGCGCGCTCTCTGCCGCCGACGAGCCCGTGAGGCCGTTCCGTCGAAGGCCTAGAGTATTGCCCAAGTTGTACCAAGATTAGCCGTTGAATGGAACCAGTGAACCAATCCGCAGCTACCCAGTCACCTAAGCCGTCAGCTCGACCACCACCTCGCCATAATTACTCGCCGGAGAAATCCCGTTCTAGGCAACCGCCTCGGGCCGGCTATAAATGAAGGCCCCGAGTTCGCCTTCGACCCAGCACCACTCCTCCACCTCACAAGAACCACGCCCAGACGCTAGAAGGACCTCGAGGAGGCCTTCTTCCCCAACTCCGGCCGCCCCGATCCGCTTCGGGCTCCGGCAAGATTCTCTCTGGTGAGAGCACCCCCGCCTCCCAAACTATGCCAGTAGCCTCCTAGTGCACCCACTCCCCTAACCCGCGCTTCAATTTGGCGTTTGCGGCTCTCTTCGGAGGGATCCATCCCCGACCGAACCACCGCCCGCCGGAGTGGAGGCCGCCGTCGACATGGTGCTCGCCGACGACCAAGTCCACCATGCACCGACACGGAATTGTCCCGTGAGTGCAACCATACCCTTGCCCTCCTCTGGATCGCCGTCGATCATCGCCGGCGATCATCGTTTGCTTCGGTCGACGGTGAGATTTTTAAACCTGACATGCGGGACCCCCTCGTCAGCCTCTCCCTTCTTATTCAAAACGTTTTCCGAAAGCGCCTTCGGCCAAAGTACATGTTCCCTTTGGGTTGGCGTATTTCTAACTGAAGCGTTTTCTGTTTTTCTAAACTAGCCCCTGGAAAGTTTATGTCTCATCACAGATTAGCCCCTGGACTAAAACCTTTATAACTTTTAAACAAAACATGATTTTGAGTTGATTCTTTTTTGGCACCTTTATTTTTCTATCTAGTTTTTTATCATATTTATTTGAAAATTATTTGGAACAATTTTTATGCACGCACGGTATTTACGTGAGTATCCGATTTCTTTTAGAACATAGATACCGAAGGAGGTGATGGAGCCGCAAACTTCGCCGAGCTAGACTCCAACTACTCCGAACCAGGAAAGCATGTTTGAACCTTTGATATGATGAGTGTTTTTCATGTTTTCTTGAGTGGTTTTCGCATGGCATGTTTATATAATCATTTGTGAAAGTTATATTTCATGCAAAGTAAGCTGCGACTGAGCTTCAATAATGATGCGTTCTTATGATGGTGATATAACCTGATCATGTGGTGGCATGATAGGTTGCAAGCTGGTATTGTTGAAGCATGCTAGTTTATATCAACTATTTAACTCCAGTATTAACGTGGATCAAGTCTTGTTCCCGTTCTCCCCCTTTCGTGCTACCACATGTTTTCTGCAAAGAATACGGCTTAGTAAGTTGCAAACCTCTTTCCTTGTACACACCAAATAGAGGGGCCGTGATGAGGGTTCCATGGCCTTGGATTAAAGCCCGTCATCCAGTCAAGGGGCATGGGTGTTTCTGGTTGGGACCGAGAGGGGGGCACCCCTTAGAGCGCGTGATATAAATTTGATCCCATGATATTCGAGGTTGTAGCCTCCCCATCTTAGAGTTTTTCTTGAACGTTGCCTAGGGCGATTCCAGGCAGCGGAATGTGGAATGGGTGTGTATTGGTTAGATGTGTTTCTTCTAAAATACCGTAAACGGAACTAGTCCTTTGTGACTACTGAAATACGATGGCTGTGGGTAAGGAGTACAAACTCTGCAGAGTCAAAACCATTCGAGTAACCATGTCCATGATCAAGGACTTTGATCAACATATCAGTGTCAGTCTCAGTGTCAGTCTCAGTGTCAGTTTCAATGACAGTCTCCGGAGGATAAACATGAAACTGAGAGTGGTAAACCCGGCTGAATGTTATTCTTGTGGATGGACTAACCGGTTTATTATTATGTGCTGAGTATTCCTTGGGATGATTTACCTTCACGAACTACTTGAATTCGAATGACGAAATATAAGCCCTTTATGTGATGTCGCTCAGACGTCCGACTGTGGTATTCCTGTTATTTACTTTTGGATATAAGCCCTTTATGTGATGTCGCTCAGATGTCCGACCGTGGCATTCTTGTTATACCTTTGGATATAAGCCCTTTATGTGATGTCGCTCAAACATCCGACTAAGGCATTCTTGTTATTTACTTTTAATATAAGCCCTTTATGTGATGTCGCTCAGACTTCCGACTATGGCAGCCGAGTTATTTACTTTCATTATAAGCCCTTTTCGAGATGTCGCTTAGATGTCCAACTGTGGCACGTTCTGTCATTTACGTTTCAATATAAGCCCTTTATGTGGTGTCTCCCTGACGCCCGACTGCGGCATGTTAAGTTATTTTACCTTTTGAGGCGTCGCTTCAGACACTCGATCGGTCTTCAACTATTTTATTGGGATTTCGGGAGGACTATCGCCTGACTTCCTTTTCATTTAACGTGTAGTGCAAATTCATTATCTGTGCGCATTACTAGTCTGCTCATGTGCATCATGTTTGCATTTTTTATATCTTATGTCCAAACTGTCTTGCGAGTACATTCAAAGTACTCACCTGGCTTGTTGATTTGGCCAGATATTGACGAAGGCGATCTTATGGATGAAGAGTACGATAGCGAGACTGACGCCTAGAGGAGTCCCAGTCAGTCCCGTGCGATCCTGGAGTTGGTCACTTGTATTATATACACTTCCGCTACCCTAATAAAATCATCAAGCCTCACTCCGGCGCTTGATGAGCTGTAAGATTTTGGAGTCATGTCACCCACTTCACGGTGACATATCCACCACCACTTTTTTTACGAGTCAGTAGTTATGCCACCATACCCTTTGTGTCATATCCGCCTTTATGTATAATATCGGCGTGCTTGTAATAAATTGTTGAGCAGCCTCAGCTCAACCTTGTATAATATTTAGTACTTCTAGATTTCTGTATCAAGGATTTGTCTACCAGTAAGGAGGATTCTTCTATACTGGTCTGATATAATGGTCGCTTTTTCAATAAATGTTTTATTGGAAAACCAGTCCTGACAACCTTGGTATCAGAGCCAGGCTGACTGTAGGAAGCCACTAGGTACGATCGCTAATCGGTTATTAGCGTAATAAGTGCTATTTTAACATTTTGCAATTGTAGCAATTTTCTGTTAGTCATCATAAATTTATGAATTGACTATCTGGAATTTTTGTCTACTTTTGTAGATGGCTGGAGCGACTGTGAGTCACAGGTGTTCGCCAATGTACCTGAGGGGTTTATCAAGCTTCTCGTCTCCATCACCAAGGTCGCGATCGGGCCATCGGCTCGTCCGGAGTTCACACTCTACCAGCACAAGATCAGCGACAGCGTGTCTATGCACCAGGCCGCAATGCAATTCAAGGGAGGACGTTCTGAGTCACGCCGCTTCCGATTTGTGGGACGGGCCATGCCTACGGAGAGGCATGCCATGCAGATGGCTACCCGTGAGGCGATAGCTCGTCTCCGGGATGCTCTTCCTTCGATGAAGGCTCGTCGCTACCGCTACCTCCCATGCCACGTGCCATACACATGTCACTGTGCGTTCACTTGCGCTAGGGGGGAGAGAGATGAGGCTATTGAAATGTTGGTTGAGTATCTCAAAGCTCTTGAGGCAGATTTTGATAACCTCGTGGGCGACTTTGTGGAGGCTCGTATGGACTTCGTTCAGGGCTGTTCCTCCAACAGGAGGGAGCTCCTCCATACAGCACCACCACTGAGTTACGTCTCATCCTCAGCATCCTATACACCTGCCATCTTAGCCACCGCTCGCCGCCTGCCTACCACTGAGGAGTTTGACCAAGTCATTGCTCCTACTCCAGTCAGTGCTGCACCACCTGCCGCGCCCGCACCAGCTCCTCAACCCAGTACTTCACGTCTGGAGCCTATTAGTGAGGAGGAGGTTGAGTCTCCAGCATCCCTAGGTCTTACACTCGGCAGGCCGAGGGAAGTTTTTACCATCTCCGACTGAGTGCGCCTAGCAGCCGTGCGATGTACCAGCTTGTATGATATGTTTATATGTATATAGGTTTGGTGAGAAGTAGTTTGTGTGCGCATCATGTAGGAACTCGGAGAAGTGCACTAGCCTAAATAACATGTCAGGAATGTGTACGCACATCCTGAGTGATGTATTGTATAATTACGGCTTGCGTGTAAGATATGTACTGAGCGGTCCTTCTCCATGCGCAATCAAGTATTTTCTTGAAAAAAAATTGGAGTTCTTAAAATTTCCACCTTTGCAAAATTATTTATTTTTGCCACTCAGTTTTTCTCATGAATTCTGCAAAAATACCCCAGAGTGGAAAATGCCTCGTCCCTAGACTCGTTCCATGCCAATTCTGCCAGAAGAAAATTATGGTACCCAGACAAGTGACAATTTCACACAGGGGCAGTCAAGTCAGCAAGGCAGTGAAACAACATTTTTTCAAGTATGCCGCCTTTATGAGCAAAGCCAGCAGCAACATCAAGAAATGATGAACCATGTTATCAATATGGGAAATCATCGTGAACCATATCAGTAGCATTCCAAATTGCCTGAACTACAAAAGACACGTCCCCCAACGTTCTCTCACACTGATAGACCTCTTGAGGCCGATGATTGGCTTTGAGACATTGAAAGGAAGTTAATTATTGCACAATGTTTGGACCGTGAGAAGGTACTTTATGCACCTCACTACCTCACGGGAGCAGCTGCATCATGGTGGGAAAATTTCCTACACATGCACCCCAATGAAAATAACATCACCTGGGAAGAATTTAAAGAAGGTTTTCGTGGGGCGCACATTCCCAGAAGCACTATGAGGATCAAGAAAAGGGAGTTTGATGACCTCAAGCAGAGAAGAATGACAGTGACTGAGTACAATAGTCAGTTTACTCAATTATCTCATTATGCCAACGAAGAGCATATGACTGAAAATAAAAAGATGGAAAAATTTCTGGACGGTCTGGCACCAGCACTTAAATGCCATCTGGTCGTACATACCTTTCCAGATTTCAAAACACTTGTGGACAAAGCTATTACATTGGAAAATGAGCGCCGCAGCTTGGAGGATTTTCGCAAGCGCAAAAGGGACAAGACTACTCATGCTCGCAACAATTAGAACAAGACTGATTTTCAGAAAATTGGAGCGAACAAATCCACAACTATTGTTCCATGCCCAAACAAAAAATTTCATGCAAGAGACAAGGATTTTACATATCGCCCAGGTGTTACTTGCTACGCTTGTGGAGACGAAGGACACTATGCCAAACAGTGCCCAAAGCCAAGAAACTCGGCCCCAAAGCCAAATAACAGTGGAAATAATTCAACACCCAAGCGTAACAACTTCAACCCCAATAACAATCACAAGAAGGGCCACTTGAACTATGTGACCAAGGAGGAAGCACAGAATGCTCCGGATATCGTACTCGGTACGTTTCCTGTCAACACAATACCTGCCACGGTTTTGTTTGATTCTGGAGCTTCTCACTCGTTCATTTCAAAGAAATTTGCTTTGCAACATGATTTTTCGATGCTTCCCTTGGAAAAATCCATGACCATCAAGTCCCCCGGGATTAAGCAAATCACTCAGAGTTACTGCCAAGGTGTGGTTATTGAGATTGAGGGACTAAAGTTTCAGGCAAACCTCATTGTATTGGAAAATAAGGGACTGGATGTTATCCTAGGAATGGACTGGTTAACCACCAACAAGGGATTTATCGACTGCTTCAATCGGACTGTAATTCTTACTCATCATCACGGGAAGACGATAAAAGTTGCAGCTCAAGAAAAACCAATATCACGGCAACCAAGGTTGAACAAGGTGGACATTTCAGAGTTAAGAAAAGTTCCAGTGGTGTGTGAGTTCCCTGACGTATTTCCCGAAGAGCTACAAGGCATGCCACCAGACCGGGAAATAGAGTTCATCATTGAACTAGCACCTGGAACCACCCCCATTTACAAGAAACCCTATAGAATGGCACCCTCCGAGTTGGTTGAATTAAAGAAGCAAATAAAAGAATTATTGGATAAAGGATTTATACGAGCCAGCTCCTCTCCTTGGGGCTCACCAGTATTATTTGCCAAGAAAAAAGACGGGACACTGAGCTTATGTATAGACTATCGTGCACTCAACATGGTCACCATCAAAAACAAATATCCGATGCCACAGATAAATGATTTATTTGACCAACTCGCACAAGCCAAGGTTTTCTCAAAAATTGATTTAAGGTCAGGGTATCATCAATTAAAAGTACGGACAGAAGATATCCCTAAGACAGCATTCACCTCCAGATACGGATTATATGAATTTATAGTAATGCCGTTTGGACTGACAAACGCCCCTGCATATTTTTGTCCACCTCATGAACAAAGTGTTTATGAAATTTATGGACAAATTTGTTGTGGTGTTCATTGATGATATTCTGGTATACTCTAAGACACCAGAAGAACATGCTGAACATCTCAGAATTGTACTGGGAGAATTAAGGAAGCATCAATTATACGCCAAATTCAGCAAATGTGAATTTTGGTTAAGACAGGTTGGTTTTCTAGGCCACGTATTGACCCAAGAAGGTGTTGCCGTGGACCCAGAAAAAGTCAAGGCCATACTTGGCTGGAAACCACCAGCCAATGTAACAGATGTACGAAGTTTCCTGGGGATGGCTGGATATTACCGAAGGTTTATTGAGGGGTTCTCCACCATAGCAAAACCAATGACGCAGTTACTCAAGAAGGATAAGAAATTTGTATGGACTGAAGCTTGCGAGAAAAGTTTCCAAGAACTCAAAAGGAAATTAACAACAGCACCAGTATTGGTTCTACCAGACATACACAAAAGTTTTGAAGTATATTGTGACGCATCCCGGAAGGGCCTCAGATGCGTACTAATGCAAGAAGGCAAGGTAGTTGCATATGCTTCCCGGCAACTACGAAAGCATGAAGAAAATTATCCTACTCATGACTTGGAATTAGCAGCAGTCATTCATGCACTCAAGGAATGGAGGCACTTTTTGCTTGGAAATCGTTGTGAAATATATACGGACCATAAAAGCCTCAAATATATTTTCACACAACCAGAACTCAATTTACGACAACGGCGCTGGTTAGAATTAGTGAAAGATTATGATGTTGGCATTCACTACCATCCAGGAAAGGCGGATGTAGTGGCAGATGCTCTTAGTCGAAACCCCAGCTCGGGCAACGACAGTCTACAGAACTTGAGACCTGAATTTCAACAGGAGTTCGCCAAACTCAACTTGGTGATGGTCACTGAAGGCAATGTGTCAAATTTGGAAATACAGCCCACCCTAATGGAACAGATTAAGAAGGCTCAGCATGGACACCCCAGCATCGAAGGCATAAAAAGAAAAGTGAGTCTGGGCAAGGCTTCAGAATTCGTCATAGACAATAAGGGAATATTATGGTACAGAGATAGACTCTGCGTACCAAATATAGAGGACCTCAAACAGCAAATTCTAGCCAAAGGCCACACCGCTCCATATTCAATCCACCCTGGAGGAACCAAAATGTACAAGGACATTCAGGAAAATTTTTGGTGGCACGGTATGAAGGGGGATATAGCCACATTCATTGCATGTTGTGATTCATGTCAGCGCATTAAAGCCGAGCACCAAAAACCAGCCGGACTATTATAGCCAAACAGGATACCTGAGTGGAAATGGGACGAAATTGGAATGGATTTTATTGTCGGACTACCTCGGTCACGACACGGAAATGATGCCACATGGGTCGTCACAGATAGATTAACTAAGGTAGCACATTTCATCCCAGTAAAGACAACCCACACCACTCAGAAGCTTGCCAAAATTTATCTCTCCCGTATAGTTTGTCTGCATGGAATTCCAAAGACTATAATATCCGACAGAGGCACTCAATTCGTCTCTAGATTTTGGGATCATTTACAACAAGCTCTGAGAACTCAACTAGTATTCATTACAGCATACCACCCCCAGACTGGAGGACAAACTGAACGTGTGAACCAAATTCTAGAGGACATGCTAAGAGCATGTGTTCTCACCGAAGAAAGCTTGCCGTATGCCGAATTCGCATACAACAACAGTTACCAAGCCAGTCTACAAATGGCACCTTTTGAAGCCTTGTACGGGCGAAGATGCCGTACCCCATTAAATTGGTCAGAAATAGGAGACAGTCGTATCTTCGTCCCAGACATGCTCAAGGAAGCTGAGGAGAAAGTTAGACTAATCAGGGATCGACTCAAGACAGCCCAGAGCCGACAAAAGAGTTATTACAATCAAAAACATCGTGAATTCAGCTTTGAACCCGATGAATATGTCTATCTACGAGTATCTCCTATGACGGGCCTGTAACGATTCAAAGTTAAAGGAAAGCTAGCACCACGGTTTATTGGACCCTTCTGTGTGATTGCACGAAGAGGCACAGTGGCCTACCAGCTAGACCTACCCGAAGAGTTGTCAGACGTCCACGACGTGTTCCACGTCTCACAGTTGAGGAAATGTGTAAGCAACCCAGAGAAGCATGTCTCTCATGAGAGAATTGACGTACAACCAGACTCACCTACATGGAACGTCCAATAAAAATATTGGAGGAGTCTGAAAGAAGGACCCGTCAGAAAACAATTAAGTTTTTCAAGGTCCAGTGGAGTAATCACACCGAGGACGAAGCAACATGGGAAAGAGAGGATTTTCTTTGGACAGAGTACCCACACCTATTTGAGGATCAGCTGAAATCTCAGGGACGAGATTTTTCCTAAGGGGGTAGGTGTTGTAATGCTCCAAAATTTTTGATTTGGTTTTATCAAATTCTTTAATTAACTGGAAGGAAGTTATTTAAATTTTTTTCTAAAAGACTCTCCTTCTCAAAAAATTTCTTTTAAGACAAAAATTTTATGTGTTCTTCCCAACCTTGATTTTGGTCTTGAGGGTTTTCATCTTGGGTTGGCTCAACACAAATACTTTTGGGTGGTTTTACAAATTCTTCCTTTTAAAAAAGAATCCATATAATTTTGGATTTTATCCTTCCCTATTCAAAAGTACTCTCTTGCCATGGCCTATGTAGAAAACTTTCTTCCAAAACCAACCTCCCTACTTTGGGTCAAGCCAAGCATCCAATACCAGCAAGTTTCAACCTCTTTTAGATTTTATTTCTATTTATTTTATCCTCAAAACTTTTTCTGTAATTTAATTTGGACCTTAGTGATTTATAAAGGAACTACTAGATTTCCTTTGAGTTTTGGTTCCAAATAAATTCCTCTGTCTAGTCCTTAGTACCCTCAACCTGGATCCATCAAGATCTGCCAGTCCACAGTTCAATTTTTTCAAAATTAGTTGCTGCAAGTTTGGACCAGATTTGCCATTTTTGGTGAATTTCATTCTTTTTCTTTTCCAAAAATTCTGAGATAATTCAGGCAGTCTCCACATGCATCAAGAGACCACCTCACCAAGTCTCAGCTCAAGAAAATTTTTCCACGTGCTTAAAACATTTCGTCGAACAGCTGGTGTGCATGTTTCTGTTCAAATTCAGACTTCAGTGTTTCAGTTTAGAGACAGTGTCATTTTCGTGAGTCGGCAGCGTCAATCTCGCCAGTGCTCTCGTTCGCTCGTTGCTCACTGCTCCTCCTTCTTATCCAGTGTGCCGCATGGTTGCTTGGTCGGTTGCGAGCGTCGGTGGCGACATGTCACGTCAACTCCGGCGCCTCCCGCGGTGGCAGAACCGCCCGTGGCGGCCAGCAGGGGCCAGCCCTGCAGTACGGCACCGTCCAGCACCGCCCACACTACCAGGAGCCATCGCGTGGCCGTCCTCTTCTCTGTGCACACTGCAGAACCGTCGCCGTGGCCTGAGAGGCGTAGAGCCGCTCTCTGCCGCCGACGAGCCCGCGAGGCCGTTCCGTCGAAGGCCTGGAGTATCGCGCAAGTTGTACCAAGATTAGTCATTGAATGGAACCAGTGAACCAATCCGCAGCTGCCCAGTCACCTAATCCGTCAGCTCGACCACCACCTCGCCATAATTACTCGCCGGAGAAATCCCGTTCTCGGCAACCGCCTCGGGCCGGCTATAAATGGAGGCTCCGAGCTCGCCTTCGACCCAGCACCACTCCTCCACCTCACCAGAACCACGCCCAGCCGCTAGAAGGACCTTGAGGAGGCCTTCTTCCCCAACTCCGGCCGCCCCGATCCGCTTCGGGCTCCGGCAAGATTCTCTCTGGTGAGAGCACCCCCGCCTCCCAAACTGTGCCAGTAGCCTCCTAGTGAACCCACTCCCCTAACCCGCGCTTCAATTTGGCGTTTGCAGCTCTCTTCGCAGGGATCCATCCCCGGTCGAACCACCGCCCACCGGAGTGGAGGCCGCCGTCGACGTGGTGCTCGCTGACGACCAAGTCCACCACCCACCGACGTGGAATTGTCCCGTGAGTGCAACCATACCCTTGCCCTCCTCTGGATCACCGGCGATCATCGTTTGCTTCGGTCGATGGTGAGATTTTTAAACCTGACATGCGGGACCCCCTCGTCAGCCTCTCCCTTCTTATTCGAAACGTTTTCCGAAAGCGCCTTCGGCCAAAGTACGTGTTCCCTTTGGGTTGGCGTATTTCTAACTGAATCGTTTTCTGTTTTTCTAAACTAGCCCCTGGAAAGTTTATGTCTCATCACAGATTAGGCCCTGGACTAAAGCCTTTATAACTTTTTAAAAAAGATGATTTTGAGTTGATTCTTTTTCTAGCACCTTTATTTTTCTATCTAGTTTTTTATCATATTTATTTAAAAATTATTTGGAACTATTTTTATGCATGCACGGTATTTACGTTAGTATCCGATTTCTTTTACAACAACATAGATACCGAAGGAGGGGACGGAGCCGCAAATTTCGCCGAGCTAGACTCCGACTACTCCGAACCAGGCAAGCATGTTTGAACCTTTGATATGATGAGTGTTTTTCATGTTTGCTTGAGTGGTTTTCGCATGGCATGTTTATATGAGAATTTGTGAAGGTTATATTTCATGCAAAGTAAGCTGCGAGTGAGCTTCAATAATGATGCGTTCTTATGATGGTGATATAACCCGATCATGTGGTGGCATGATAGGTTGCAAGCTAGTATTGTTGAAGCATGCCAGTTTATATCAACTGTTTAACTCCAGTATTAACGTGGATCATGTCTTGTTCCCGTTCGTCCCCTTCCGTGCTACCACATGTTTTCTGCAAAGAACACAGTTTAGTAAGTTGCAAACCTCTTTCCTTGTACACACCAAATAGAGGGGTCGTGATGAGGGTTCCATGGCCCTGGATTAAAGCCCGTCATCCGGTCAGGGGGCATCGGTGTTTCCAGTTGGGACCGAGAGGGGGGCACCCCTTAGAGCGCACGATATAAATTTGATCCCATGCTATTCGAGGTTGTAGCCTCCCCGTCTTAGAGTTTTTCTTGAATGTTGCCTAGGGTGATTCTTGGCAGCGAAATGTGGAATGGGTGTGTACTGGTTAGATGTATTTCTTCTAAAATACCATAAACGGAACTAGTCCTTTGTGACTACTGAAATCCGATGGCTGTGGGCAAGGAGTACAAACTCTGCAGAGTCAAAACCATTCGAGTAACCATGTCCATGATCAAGGACTTTGATCAACATATCAGTGTCAGTCTCAGTGTCAGTCTCAGTGTCAGTCTCAGTGACAGTCTTCGGAGGATAAACATGAAACTGAGAGTGGTAAACCCGGCTGAATGTTATTCCTGTGGATGGACTAACCGGTTTATTATTATGTGCTGAGTATTCCTTGGGATGATTTACCTTCATGAACTACTGGAATTCAAATGAGGAAATATAAGCCCTTTATGTGATGTCGCTCAGACGTCCGACTGTGGCATTCTTGTTATTTACTTTTGGATATAAGCCCTTTATGTGATGTCGCTCAGATGTCCGACTGTGGCATTCTTGTTATTTACCTTTGGATATAAGCCCTTTATGTGATGTCGCCCAGACGTCCGACTGAGGCATTCTTGTTATTTACTTTTAATATAAGCCCTTTATGTGATGTCGCTCAGACGTCCGACTGTGGCATCCGAGTTATTTACTTTCATTATAAGCCCTTTTCGAGATGTCGCTTAGACGTCCGACTGTGGCACGTTCTGTCATTTACGTTTCAATATAAGCCCTTTATGTGGTGTCACCCTGATGCCCGACTGCGGCATGTTAAGTTATTTTACCTTTCGAGGCGTCGCTTCAGACACCCGATCGGTCTTCAACTATTTTATTGGGATTTCGCGAGGACTATCGCCTGACTTCCTTTTCATTTAACGTGTAGTGCAAATTTATTATCTGTGTGCGCATTACTAGTATGCTCATGTGCATCATGTTTTCATTTGTTATATCTTATGTCCAAACTGTCTTGCGAGTACATTCAAAGTACTCCCTTGCTTGTTGATTTGGCCAGATGTTGACGAAGGCGATCTTATGGATGAAGAGTACGATAGCGAGTCCGACGCCTAGAGGAGTCCCAGTCAGTCCCGTGCGATCCTGGAGTTGGTCACTTGTATTATATACGCTTGCGCTACCCTAATAAAATCATCAAGCCTCACTCCGGCGCTTGATGAGCTGTAAGATTTTGGAGTCATGTCACCCACTTCACGGTGACATATCCACCACCACTTTTTTTACGAGTCAGTAGTTATGCCACCATACCCTTTGTGTCATATCCGCCTTTATGTATAATATCGGCGTGCTTGTAATAAATTGTTGAGCAGCCTCAGCTCAACCTTGTATAATATTTAGTACTTCTGGATTTCTGTATCACAGATTTATCTACCAGTAAGGAGAATTCTTCTATACTGGTCGGCTTTTCAATAAATGTTTTATTGGAAAACCGGTCCTGACAGCATGAAAGGCCCGCTGCCGCAAGAAGAAAGAGTTATGGGGAGATAGGAACCCCTTGCCACACACCTCTAGATGGTCTAAAAGAATTCAAACTTCCACCATTAAAAAACATTGAAAAAGAAACTAAAGACACACACCTCATGACGATCTTCGTGAACTTTGGGATAATACCCAACTTAAGCATAACCGCTTTTAAACAGGGCCATTCTAGATGATCACAAGCCTTCATCATATCTAACTTGAGTGCAGAAAACCGATTGCTTTTCACTCTTTTCATTTTCATGTAGTGCAAACATTCATATGCTATTATAAATCTATCCATAATGAGACGTGCAGGGACAAACGCCGACTGTTCTTCTAAGAACATCTCTAGTAGAATTAATTTTAACCTATTTTACCAAGACCTTTGAAGTGATTTTATAAATCATATTGCAAAAGCTTATAGGCCAAAACTTTCCTAATCTTTTTGGACTTGCAATCTTGGGAATCATAATGATGAACGTGCGATTAATCTCCTCTAGTAAATCCTCCCCGTTAAACAATCTAATGATGATTCCAGTCACGTCATCACCACACAAAATTCTAGTGCCTCCTGAAAAATGCATCGGGAAGTCGTCCGGCCCTTGAGCGATGATGGAGTCAAAATAGATGGAATGGTTTTGCCTTGCCTGTGGCTACAGACTTGCATAGTATTAAATAATACGGCAAGCTTGGTTGCCAAGTACAAGAGATTACAAGATCAGATTTACAAAGAAACTATCCTAGGTAATTTTTCAAATATAATTACAAAGATTACATACTGTATATACATTAACATTCCCTCTCAATCTCATCCGGCCACAAGGTTAAGATTGTGTCGTAATTTCTCCAACATGAACATAGTAGCCGGTTTAGTGAAAGCGTCTGCCACTTGATCACCGAAGGACACAAACCGGACATCCAACGCTCCTTGTGCCACCCTTTCTCTCACAAAGTGAAAATCCACCTCAATGCATGTGTTCAGTTCTCGCATGAAAAACTGGATTTGCACTCAGATAGGTAGCACCCAAATTGTCACACCATAAAACTAGTGGCCGTGGCAGAAATACCCCTAGTTCTTTAAGCACGGACTGCACCCAAGTAACTTCAGTTGTGCCATTTGCAAGCACCTTGTAGTCTGCTTTAGTACTAGACCGTGAAACTATGGGTTGTTTTCGAGCACTCCATGAAATCAGGTTAGGGCCAAGGAAAACCACAAAACCACCTGTAGAGCGGTTGTCATCGATGCACCCTGCCTAGTCAGCAATAGTAAATACACTAATAAGTGTGGAGCTAGACCGGAAAATGGAGAGTCCAGTGGTCAGAGTACCCTTGATATACTTGAGTATACGGTTGACTGCTTCGCAGTGCACATCAGTGGGTTAGGCCAAATATTAGCACACCTTGTTGACATCAAATGAAATATCAAGACGAGTAAGAGTAAGGTACTGTAATCCTCCAACCATGCTATGATAGCTGAAGGCATCGCCATCAGTGAGTGGAGTACCAAGATCTGCTGCCAACTTATCGGTGACTCACATGGGAGTAGAGACCTCCTTGCAATTCTCCATATGAGCACGATGAAGAAGATCATCAGCATACTTCCGCTGAGACAACACCATTCCGCCTGAATTGTAAGGGGCTTCAATCCCAAGGAAGTAAGAAAGAGGCCCTAGGTCTTTGATGGGAAAGGACCCAGCCAAAGTGCGAAGCAGACCATCAACTACATGAGAGCAAGAGCCAGCAATGACAATATCATCAACACAGTGAAGGAAATATGCCCTAGAGCTAATAATAAAGTTGTTATTTTATATTTCCTTATTCATGATAAAGGTTTATTACTCATGCTAGAATTGTATTGATCGGAAACTTAAATACATGTGTGAATACATAAACAAATACCATGTCCCTAGTGAGCCTCTACTAGACTAGCTCGTTGATCAAAGATGGTTAAGGTTTACTAACCATAGAAATGTGTTGTCATTTGATAATGGGATCACATCATTAGGAGAATGATGTGATGGACAAGACCCATCCGTTAGCTTAGCATAATGATCGTTCAGTTTATTGCTATTGCTTTCTTCAGGTCAAATACATATTCCCTCAACTATGAGATTATGCAACTCCCGGATACCGGAGTAATACCTTGTGTGATATCAAATGTCACAATGTAACTGGGTGATCATAAAGATGCTCTACATGCTTTTCCGAAGGTGTTTGTTGAGTTGGCATAGATCGAGATTAGGATTTGTCACTCCGAGTATCGGAGAGGTATCTCTGGGCCCTCTCGGTAATACACATCATAATCTTGCAAGCAAATGACTAAGGAGTTGGTTAGGAGGTGATGTATTACAGAACGAGTAAAGAGACTTCCCGGTAATGAGATTGAACTAGGTATGAAGATACCGACGATCGAATCTCGGAAAAGTAACATACCGATGGACAAAGGGCATTACGTATGTTGTCATAACGGTTCGACCGATAAAGATCTTCGTAGGATATGTAGGAGCCAATATGGGCATCCAGGTTCCACTATTGGTTATTGACCGGAGAGGTGTCTCTGTCATGTCTACATAGTTCTCGAACCCGTAGGGTCCGCACGCTTAACGTTCGTTGACAATATAGTGTTATATGAGTTATATGATTTGGTGACCGAATGTTGTTCGGAGTCCCGGATGAGATCACGGACATGACGAGGAGTCTCAAAATGGTCAAGAGGTAAATATTAATATATATAGGATGATGGTATTCGGACACTGGAAGTGTTTCGGGGGGTACCGGGTACCTATCGGGTCACCAGAAGGAGTTTCGGGCATCCCCGACAAAGATATGGGCCTTATGGGCCAAGTGAGGGAACACACCAGCCCACAAGGGGCTGGTGTGCCCTCTATAGGCCCGGCCTAAGGAAGGGAAAGGAAAGGGGAGGAGGAAAGGAAAGTGTGCAGTTGGACTCCCACTTCCTTCCGTCTCCCCTCTCTTTCCTTTCCCCCTTGTCCATACATGGAAAGGAGGTGCGCAGGAGGGCAGGAGCCCTACGGCCGGTGGCAGCCCCTAGGGGCGCACCCTGGCTGACCTGGAAGCCCCCCTCTCCCCTCCCACCTATATATACATGGGGAGGGGGCGCCACACAATGACAGAACATTGTCTTAGCCATGTTCGGCGCCCCCGTCCACCGTTTACTCCCTCGGTCATATTTTCGTAGTGCTTAGGCGAAGCCCTGCGGAGATCACTTCACCATCACCATCACCACGCCGTCGTGCTGCCAGAAATCATCCACTACCTTGCCGTCTTACTGGATCAAGAAGGCGGAGGACGTCATCGAGCTGAACGTGTGCTGAACGTGGAGCTGTCGTAAGTTCGGTGCTCGATCGGTTGGAACACAAAAAAGTTCGACTACATCAACCGCCTTGTCAAACGCTTCCGCTTACGGTCTACGAGGGTATGTAGACACACTCTCCCCCCTCTCGTTGCTATGCATCTCCATGGATAGATCTTGTGTGTGCGTAGAAAAAACTTGTTTTCCATGCAACGTTTCCCAACAGTGGCATCTGAGGCAGGTCAATGCATAGATGATATGCATGAGTAGAACACAAAGAGCTGTGGGCGGTGAAACGTCTCCAACGTATCTACAAGTTTTGATTGCTCCATTTTAGTATATTATCTATTTTGTATGTTATTGGGCTTATTTTTACACTTCTATATTATTTTGGGGACTAACCTATTAACCGGAGGCCCAACCCAAATTGCTGTGTTTTTGCCTATTTTAGTGTTTCATCGAAAAGGAATATCAAAACAGAATGAAACCTTTAGGAGCGTTATTTTTGGAGCAAACGTGATCCAAGAGACTTGGAGTGGACGTCAAGAAATAATCGAGGAGGCCACGAGGCAGGGGGCGCGCCCACCCTCCTGGGCGCGCCCTCCACCCTCGTGGGCCCCTCGTTGCTCCACCGACGTACTTCTTCCTCCTATATATATCCATATACCCCGCAAACATCCAGGAGAACCACGAAACCCTATTTCCACCGCCGCAACCTTCTGTACCCAAGAGATACCATCTTGGGGCCCTTTTCCGGAGCTCCGCCGGAGGGGGCATTGATCACGGAGGGCCTCTACATCAACTCCATGGCCCCTCCGATGATGTGTGAGTAGTTTACTTCAGACTTTCGGGTCCATAGCTAGAATCTAGATGGCTTCTTCTCTCTTCGGATCTCAATACAAAGTTCTCCTCGATTCTCTTGGAGATCTATTCGATGTAATCTTCTTTTGCGGTGTGTTTGTCGAGATCCGATGAATTGTGGGTTTATGATCAAGTCTATCTATGAACAATATTTGAATCTTCTCTGAATTCTTTTATGTATGATTGGTTTATCTTTGCAAGTCTCTTCGAATTATCAGTTTGGTTTGGCCTACCAGATTGATCTTTCTTGCAATGGGAGAAGTGCTTAGCTTTGGGTTCAATCTTGCGGTGCTCAATCCTAGTGACAGAAAGGGAAATGACACATATTGTATTGTTGCCATCAAGGATAAAAAGATGGGGTTTACATCATATTGCATGAGTTTATCCCTCTACATCATGTCATCTTGCTTAAGGCGTTACTCTCTTCTTATAAACTTAATACTCTAAATGGATGCTGGATAGCGGTCGATGTGTGGAGTAATAGTAGTAGATGCAGACAGGAGTCGGTCTACTTGTCACGGACGTGATGCCTATATACATGATCATTCCTAGATATTCTCATAATTATTCGCTTTTCTATCAATTGCTCGACAATAATTTGTTCACCCACCGTAATACTTATGCTATCTTGAGAGAAGCCACTAGTGAAACCTATGGCCCCCGGGTCTATTCTCCATCATATAAGTTTCCCATCTACTTTATTTTGGAATCTTTACGTTCAATCTATATCATAAAAATACCAAAAATATTTATCTTATTATTATCATCTCTATCAGATCTCACTCTTGCAAGTGGCCGTGAAGGGATTGACAACCCCTTTATCGCGTTGGTTGCAAGATTCTTATCTGTGTGTTTAGGTACGAGGTGACTCGCGCGTGGTCTCCTACTGGATTGATACCTTGGTTCTCAAAAACTGAGGGAAATACTTACGCTGCTTTACTGCATCACCCTTTCCTCTTCAAGGGAAAACCAATGTAGTGCTCAAGAGGTAGCAAGAAGGATTTCTCGCACCGTTGCCGGGGAGATCTACGCCAAGTCAAGACATACCAAGTACCCATCACAATCCCTATCTCCCGCATTACATTATTTGCCATTTGCCTCTCGTTTTCCTCTCCCCCACTTCACCCTTGCCGTTTTATTCGCCCTCTTTTCCGTTCGCCTCTTTTTCCCTCCTGCCTTCTGTGTGTTCATTATTTTTGCAATCTGTTGCCATCATGTCGGAAACTGGGGAGGTTATCGTTGATAAGGATAATAATATGCAAGACTTTGATGCTATTGATGATCCTCTTGAAAATCCTACTATTTTACACACTAAAAAGTTTCGGATTGGTAGCGGTAATATTATTGGGAAGGGGGTTATTCAAGATTTCTTTACTTGTGCTGGTGCTTTGCCCACCATGAATGGATCTATCCTTCATAAAACTAGTAGTCTCGCAGATGCTATATCTTTGCTCATAGTTGAACTTGAAAGACAATTTTTACATATGCATCCTTCCATACAAAGGATTTTCCTAGAATTTTCTAATATTGAGCATTCTTCTGTTAAGCGAGCTGCTACCATCTTTTTAGTCCATGAGTTCAGCTTTATAATAAAAGAAGCCAATGAAATTTTTGCGCATTATAGGGGATGTTGGCCGTCCTCCCATAGAAGCAATCATTTTCTATCAAGAAGACATTATGCATTTATGATCTTTAGATCATGCTGCTTTTAATGAAAACCTTAGAAAAAAGGTTCCTACCGTTGCTCTTGTTAATAGGATCTCTGAACTTAATGATAATTTCGCCGTCCAGAACAATGGGCTAGGTTTTTCCCTTGAATAAAGACTCATGACTTTTTGCCAAAAGAATGCTTATAATGATGAATTGATTGTGCAATATGAGGGGCCAAAGGAGGAACCAATACCTCCCGAGCTTGATCTTGGGGACTTTTGTCCCATCAAATTTAGCCCTTTTGATTACTTTTGTTTGCCACAAAGAAAGCTTGCTGCTGAACGTAGGGAGTATGACATGAGTTTTCGCGATTTACCTTATCATTATCGTGGCAATACCTAGATCTATCTTCGCTTTTGTGCCTAGCTAGGGGCGTTAGACGATAGCGCTTGTTGGGAGGCAACCCAATTTTATTTTTATTCCTTGCTTTTTGCTCCTGTTTAATAATAAATAATTTATCTAGCCTCTATTTCGGTTGTGTTTTTTGTGTTTAATTAGTGTTTGTGCCAAGTAGAACCATTGGGAAGACTTGGGGAAAGTCTTTTTGATCTTGCTGTAAAAAACAGAAACTTTAGCGCTCACGAGAATTGCTGCCATTTTTTATTGGAGAGTGCTATTTAGTTAATTATTTTTTGCAGATGATTAATAGATAAATTCCTCACGTCCAGCAATTTATTTTAGAATTTTTGGGGTTACAGAAGTTTGCGTTAGTTACAGATTACTACAGACTGTTCTGTTTTGACAGATTCTGTTTTTTCGTGTGTTGTTTGCTTATTTTGATGAATCTATGGCTAGTAAAAGAGTTTACAAACCATAGAGAAGTTGTAATACAGTAGGTTTAACACCAATATAAATAAAGAATGAGTTCATTACAGTACCTTGAAGTGGTGTTTTGTTTTCCTTCGCTAACGGAGCTCACAAGATTTTCTTGTTAAGTTTTGTGTTGTGAAGTTTTCAAGTTTTGGGTAAAGATTTGATGGATTATGGAACAAGGAGTGGCAAGAGCCTAAGCTTGGGGATGCCCATGGCACCCCAAGGTAAAATACAAGGACACCAAAAAGCCTAAGCTTGGGGATGCCCCGGAAGGCATCCCCTCTTTTGTCTTCGTTCATCGTTAACTTTACTTGGAGCTATATTTTTATTCGCCACATGATATGTGCTTTGCTTGGAGCATCTTGTATGATTTGAGTCTTTGATTTTTAGTTCACCACAATCATCCTTGTTGTACACACCTTTTGAGAGAGACGCACATGAATTAGAATTTATTAGAATACTCTATGTGCTTCACTTATATCTTTTGAGCTATATAGTTTTTGCTCTAGTCCTTCACTTATATCTTTTAGAGCATGGCGGTGGTTCTATTTTATCGAAATAATTGATCTCTCATGCTTCACTTATATTATTTTGAGAGTCCTTTAGAACAACATGGCAATTTTCTTTTAGGCATAATAAAAACTTTCATATAAGTGCATTGAATACTAAGAGAAGTTTGATACTTGATGATTGTTTTGAGATATGGAGATGGTGATATTAGAGTCATGCTAAGTTGAGTAGTTGTGAATTTGATAAATACTTGTGTTGAAGTTTGTGATTCTCGTAGCATGCACGTATGGTGAACCGTTATGTGATGAAGTCGGAGCATGATTTATTTATTGATTGTCTTCCTTATGAGTGGCGGTCGGGGACGAGCGATGGTCTTTTACTACCAATCTATCCCCCTAGGAGCATGCGTGTAATACTTTGTTTTGATAACTAGTAGATTTTTGCAATAAGTATGTGAGTTCTTTATGACTAATGTTGAGTCCATGTATTATACGCACCCTCACCCTTCCACCATTGCTAGCCTCTCTAGTACCGTGCAACTTTCGCCGGTACCATAAACCCACCATATACCTTCCTCAAAACAGCCACCATACCTACCTATTATGGCATTTCCATATCCATTCCGAGATATATTGCCATGCAACTTTCCACCGTTCTGTTTGCTATGACGCGCTTCATCATTGTCATATTGATTTGCATGATCATTTAGTTGACATCGTATTTGTGGCAAAGCCACCGTTCATAAATTTTTCATACATGTCACTCTTTATTCATTGCATATCCCGGTACACCGCCGGAGGCATTCACATAGAGTCATATTTTGTTCTGAGTATTGAGTTGTAATTCTTGAGTTGTAAGTAAAAAGAAGTGTGATGATCATCATTATTAGAGCATTGTCCCAGTGAGGAAAGGATGATGGAGACTATGGTTCCCCCACAAGTCGGGATGAGACCCCGGACGAAAAATAAAATTAAAATAAAATAAAAAAAGAGGCCAAAAGAAAAGAAAAAAAAGGGAAAGAAGGCCCAAATAAAAAAATGAGAGAAAAAGAGAGAAGGGACAATGTTACTATCCTTTTTCCACACTTGTGCTTCAAAGTAGCACCATGATCTTCATGATAGGGAGTCTCATATGTTGTCACTTTCATAAACTAGTGGGAATTTTACATTATAGAACTTGGCTTGTATATTCCAATGATGGGCTTCCTCAAATTGCCCTAGGTCTTCATGAGCAAGCAAGTTGGATGCACACCCACTTAGTTTCTTTTGTTGAGCTTTCATACACTTATAGCTCTAGTGCATTTGTTGCATGGCAATCCCTACTCACTCACATTGATATCTATTAATGGGCATCTCCATAGCCTATTGATACGCCTAGTTGATGTGAGACTATCTTCTCCTTTTTTTCTTCTCCACAACCACCATTCTATTCCACCATAGTGCTATATCCATGGCTCACGCTCATATATTGCGTGAAGATTAAAAAGGTTTGAGAACATCAAAAGTATGAAACAATTGCTTGGCTTGCCATCGGGGTTGTCCATGATTTAATATTTTGTGTGATGAAGATAGAGCATAGCCAAACTATATGATTTTGTAGGGATAACTTTCTTTAGCCATGTTATTTTGAGAAGACATGATTGCTTAGTTAGTATGCTTGAAGTATTATTATTTCTATGTCAATATTAAACTTTTATCTTGAATCTTTCGGATCTGAGCGTTCATGCCACAATAAAGAAAAATTACATTGAGAAATATGTTAGGAAGCATTCCACATCAAAAATTCTGTTTTTATCATTTACCTACTCGAGGACGAGCAGGAATTAAGCTTGGGGATGCTTGATACGTCTCCAACGTATCTATAATTTTTGATTGCTCCATGCTAGTATATTATCTATTTTGGATGTTATTGGGCTTATTTTTACACTTTTATATTATTTTTGGGACTAACCTATTAACCGGAGGCCCAGCCCAAATTGCTGTTTTTTGCCTATTTTAGTGTTTCGGCGAAAAGGAATATCAAATGGAGTCCAAATGGAATGAAACCTCCGGGAGCGTTATTTTTGGAACAAACGTGATCCAGGAGACTTGGAGTGGACGTCAAGAAACAATCAAGGAGGCCACGAGGCATGGGGCGCGGCCTCCACCCTCGTGGGCCCCTCGTTGCTCCACCGATGTACTTCTTCCTCCTATATATATCCATATACCCCGCAAACATCCAGGAGCACCACGAAACCCTATTTCCACCGTCACAACCTTCTTTACCCAAGAGATCCCATCTTGGGGCCTTTTCCGGAGCTCCGCCGGAGAGGGCATTGATCACGGAGGGCCTCTACATCAACTCCATGGCCCCTCCGATGATGTGTGAGTAGTTTACTTCAGACCTTCGGGTCCATAGATAGTAGCTAGATGGCTTCTTCTCTCTCTTTGTATCTCAATACAAAGTTCTCCTCGATTCTCTTGGAGATCTATTCGATGTAATCTTCTTTTGCGGTGTGTTTATGGAGATCCGATGAATTGTGGGTTTATGATCAAGTCTATCTATGAACAATATTTGAATCTTCTCTGAATTCTTTTATGTATGATTGGTTTATCTTTGCAAGTTTCTTTGAATTATCAGTTTGGTTTGGCCTACTAGATTGATCTTTCTTGCAATGCGAGAAGTGCTTAGCTTTGGGTTCAATCTTCGGTGCTCGATCCCAGTGACAGAAAGGGAAATCACACGTATTGTATTGTTGTCATCAAGGATAAAAAGATGGGGTTTACATCATATTGCATGAGTTTATCCCTCTACATCATGTCATCTTGCTTAAGGCATTACTCTGTTCTTATGAACTTAATACTCTAGATGCATGCTGGATAGTGGTCGATGTGTGGAGTAATAGTAGTAGATGCAGGCAGGAGGCGGTCTACTTGTCATGGACGTGATGCCTATATACATGATCATGCCTAGATATTCTCATAATTATTCGCTTTTCTATCAATTGCTCGACAGTAATTTGTTCACCCACAGTAATACTTGTGCTATCTTGAGAGAAGCCACTAGTGAAACCTATGGCCCTTGGGTCTATTCTCCATCATATAAGTTTCCCATCTACTTTATTTTGCAATCCTTACTTTCAATCTATATCAGAAAAATACCAAAAATACTTATCTTATTATTATCATCTCTATCAGGTCCCACTCTTGCAAGTGGCCGTGAAGGGATTGACAACACCTTTATTGCGTTGGTTGCGAGGTTCTTATTTGTGTGTGTAGGTACGAGGTGACTCGCGCATGGTCTCCTACTGGATTGATACCTTGGTTCTCAAAAACTGAGGGAAATACTTACGCTGCTTTACTGCATCACCCTTTCCTCTTCAAGGGAAAACCAACGCAGTGCCTAAGAGGTAGCAGGCGGTGATAGTCATACTACTTACCACCAATGTCTTATTTTGATTTGGCGGTATTGTGGGATGAAGGGGCCCGAACCAACCTTACATGTCCACACACATGAGACCGGTTCCACCGACAGACATGCAACTAGTTTTGCATAAAGGTGGCTGGCGGGTGTATGTTTCTCCTACTTTAGTTGAATCGAATTTGACTACGGCTGGTCCTTGAAGAAGGTTAAAACAACAAACTTGATGAAACACCATTGTGGTTTTTGCGTAGGTAAGAACGGTTCTTGCTGGAAGCCCGTAGCAGCCACATAAAACTTGTAATAACAAAGTAGAGGACGTCTAACTTGTTTTTTGCAGGGCATGTTGTTATGTGATATGGCCAAGATATGATGTGATATATGTTGATGTATGAGATGATCATGTTTTGTAATATCGACAACCGGCAGGAGCCTTAGGGTTGTCTCTTTATTGTAAGAAGTGCAAGCGTAATGTAATTGCTTTAATTTATCACTATGTGTTAGCGATAGTTGTAGAAGAAATAGTTGGCGTGGCGACCTCGACACAATGACGCTATGATGGAGATCAAGGTGTCTAGCCGGTGATGATGGAGATCATGACGATGCTATGGAGATGGAGATCATAAGCACAAGATGATGGCCATATCATGTCACATTTTTTATTGCATGTGATGTTTATCCTTTATGCATCTTATTTTGCTTAGAATGGCAGTAGCATTATAAGATGATCCCTTCACTAAATTTCAAGATAAAAGTGTTCTCCTGAGTATGCACTGTTGCCAAAGTTCGTCGTTTCGAAGCACCACGTGATGATCGGGTGTGATAGACTCTACATTCACATACAACGGGTGTAAGACAGTTTTGCACATGCAGAATACTTGGGTTAAACTTGACGAGCCTAGCATGTATAGACATGGTCTCGGAACACTGGAGACCGAAAGGTCGAACGTGAATCATATAGTAGATATGATCAACATAGAGATGTTCACCATTGATGACTACCCCATCTCACGTGATGATCAGACATGGGTTAGTTGATTTGGATCACGTATCACTTAGATAACTTGAGGGATGTTTATTTAAGTGGGAGTTCATTAGTAATTTGATTAATTGAACTTAATTTATCATGAACTTAGTCTTATAGTTTTGCATATCTATGTTGTAGATCAATGGCCCGACTGTTCCCCTGAATTTTAATGCGTTCCTAGAGAAAGCTAAGTTCAAAGATGATGGTAGCAACTACACAGACTGGTTCCGTAACTTGAGGATTATCCTCATTGCTGCACATAAGAATTATGTCCTTGATGCACCGCTAGGTGAAAGGCCTGCTGCAGGAGCTGAAGTTGATGTTATGAACGTCTGGCAAGCCCGATCTGATGACTACTTGATAGTTTAGTGTGCCATGCTTTACGGCTTAGAACCGGTACTTCAAAGACGTTTTGAACGTCATGGAGCATATGAGATGTTCCAAGAGTTGAAGTTAATATTTCAAGAAAATGCCCGGGTTGAGAGATATGAAGTCTCCAACAAGTTCTATAGCTGCAAGATGGAGGAGAATAGTTATGTCAGTGAACACATACTCAAAATGTATGGATGTTACAATCACTTGACTCAGCTGGGAGTTGATCTCCCAGTTGATTATGTTATTGACAGAGTTCTTCAATCACTGTCACCAAGTTATAAAGGCTTCCTGATGAACTATAATATGCAAGGGATGAACAAAACAATTCCCGAGCTCTTCTCTATGCTTAAGGTCGCGGAGGTATAAATCAAGAAGGAGCATCAAGTGTTGATGGTTAACAAGACCACTAGTTTCAAGAAAAAAGGCAAGGGAAAGAAGGGGAACTTCAAGAAGAATGGCAAGCAAGTTTCCACTCCCGGGAAGAAGCCCAAAGCTGGACCCAAGCCTGAGACTGAGTGCTTCTACTACAAAGGGACTGGTCACTAGAAGTGGAACTACCCCGAATACTTGGCGGATAAGAAGGATGGCAAAGTGAACAAAGGTATATTTGATATACATGTTATTGATGTGTATCTTACTAATGCTCGTAGTAGCGCATGGGTATTTGATACCAGTTCGGTTGCTCATATTTGTAACTTGAAACATGAGCTGTGAAATAAATGAAGATTGGCTATGGACGAGGTGACGATGCACATCGGAAATGGTTCCAAGGTCGATGTGATCGCCGTCGGCACGCTACCTCTACATCTATCTTTGGGATTAGTTTTAGACCTGCATAATTGTTATTTGGTGCCTGCGTTGAGCATGAACATTTTATCTAGATCTTGTTTATTTCGAGACAGTTATTCATTTAAATCAAAGAATAATGGTTGTTCTATTTATATGAATAATATTTTTTGTGGTCATGCACCATTGAAGAGTATTCTATTCTTGTTGAATCTCGATTGTAGTGATACACATATTCTTAATATTGATGCCAAAAGATGCAAAGTTGATAATGATAGTGTAACATCTTTGTGGCACTGTCGTTTAGGTCATATTGGTGTAAAGCGCATGAAAAACTCCATAAGGATGGACTTTTGGAATCACTTGATTATGAATCATTTGATACTTGCAAGCCATGCCTCATGGGCAAGATGACTAAAACTCCGTTCTTTGGAACAATGGAGCGAGCTAATGACTTAATGGAAATAATACATACCGATGTATGCGGTCCAATGAGTGTTGAGGCACGCGGCGGGTATCGTTATTTTCTGACCTTCACGGATGATTTGAGTAGGTATGGGTATATCTACTTGATGAAACACAAGTCTCAAACATTTGAAAGTTCAAAGAATTTCATAGTGAAGTGGAGAATCATCCTAACAAGAAAATAAAGTTTCTATGATCTGATCACGGAGGCGAATATTTGAGTCACGAGTTTGGCCTTCATTTAAAACAATGTGGAATTGTTTCACAACTCACGCCACCTAGAACACCACAGCATAATGGTGTGTCCGAACATCGTAACCGTACTTTATCAGATATGGTGCGATCTATGATGTCCCTTACCGATTTACCACTATCGCTTTGGGGTTATGCATTAGAGACAGTCACATTCACGTTAAATAGGGCACCATCTAAATCCGTTGAGACGACACCGTATGAACTGTTGTTTGGCAAGAAACCCAAGTTGTTGTTTCTTAAAGTTTGGGGTTGCGACACTTATGTCAAAAGGCTTCAGCTTAATAAGCTCGAACCCAAATCTGAGAAGTGCATCTTCATAGGATACCCTAAGGAAACAATTGGGTACACCTTCTACCAGAGATCCGAAGGCAAGACCTTTGTTGCCAAGAATGGAACCTTTCTAGAGAAGGAGTTTTTCTCGAAAGAAGTGAGTGGGAGGAAAGTAGAACTTGATGAGGTAATTGTACCTTCTTTTAAATTGGAAAATAGCTCATCACAGAAAAGCGTTCCCGTGATGCCTACAGCAACTAGAGAGGAAGCTAATGATGATGGTCATGAAACTTCAGATCTAGTTACTACTGAACCTCGTAGGTCAACCAGAGCACGATCCGCACCAGAGTGGTACGATAATCCTATTTTGGAAGTCATGTTACTAGACCAAGGCGAACCTACGAACTATGAAGAAGCTATGATGAGCCCAGATTCTGATAAATGGCTTGAGGCCATGAAATCTGAGATAGGATCCATGTATGAGAACAAAGTGTGGACTTTGGTGGACTTGCCCGATGATCAGCAAGACTTTGAGAATAAATGGATCTTCAAGAAGACAAACGCTGATGGTAATGTCACCATCTACAAAGCTCGACTGGTCACGAAAGGTTTTCGACAAGTTTAAGGGGTTGACTACGATGAGACTTTCTCACCCGTAGCGATGCTTAAGTCAGTCTGAATCATGTTAGCAATTGTCACTTTTTATAATTATGAAATCTAGCAAATGGACGTCAAACCTGCATTCCTAAATGGATTTATTAAATAAGAGTTGTATATGATGGAACCAGAAGGTTATGTCGATCCTAAAGGTGCTAACAAAGTGTGCAAGCTCCAGCAATCCATCTATGGACTGGTGCAAGCATCTCGGAGTTGGAATATACGCTTTGATGAGGTGATCAGAGCATATGGTTTTATACAGACTTATGGTGAAGCATGTATTTACAAGAAAGTGAGAGGGAGATCTGTAGCATTTCTGATATTATATGTGGATGACATATTATTGGTCGGAAATGATATAGTATTTCTGGATAGCATAAAAGGATACTTGAATAAGAATTTTTCAATGAAAGAGCTCGGTGAAGCTATTTATATAGTAGGCATCAAGATCTATAGGGATAGATCGAGGCGCTTAATAGGACTTTCACAAAGCACATACCTTGATAAAGTTTTGAGGAAGTTCAAAATGGATCAGTCAAAGAAAGGGTTCATGCCTGTGTTACAAGGTGTGAAGTTGAGTCAGACTCAAGGCCCGACCACTGCAGAAGATCGAGAGAAAATGAAAGTCATTCCCTATGCCTCAGCCATAGGTTCTATCATGTATGATATGTTGTGTACCAGACCTGATGTGTGCCTTGCCATAAGATTGGCGGGGATGTACCAAAATAATCTAGAAGTGGATCACTGGACAGTGGTTAAGAACATCCTGAATTACTTGAAAAGTCAAAGGATATGTTTCTTGTTTATGGAGGTGACGAAGAGCTCGTCGTAAATGGTTACGTCGATGCTAGCTTCGACACTGATCCGGATGACTCTAAGTCACAAATTGGATACATTTTTATATTGAATGGTGGATTTGTCAGTTGGTGTAGTTCCAAGCAGAGCGTTGTGGCGGGATCTACGTGTCAAGCGGAGTACATAGCTACTTTGGAAGCAGCACATGAAGGAGTCTGGATGAAGGAGTTCATATCCGATCTAGGTGTAATACCTAGTGCATCGGGTCCAATGAAAATATTTTGTGACAACACTGGAGAAATTGCCTTGGCGAAGGAATCCAGGTTTCACAAGAGAACCAAACACATCAAGAGACGCTTCAACTCCATTCATGAAAAGGTTAAGGATGGAGACGTAGAAATTTGAAAAGTGCATACGGATCTGAATGTAGCAGACCCATTGACTAAGTCTCTTCCGCGAGAAAAACATGATCAGCACCAAGACTCCATGGGTGTTAGATTCATCACAATGTAATCTAGATTATTGACTCTAGTGCAAGTGGGAGACTGAAATAAATATGCCCTAGAGGCAACAATAAAGTTCTTATTTTATATTTCCTTATTCTTGATAAAGATTTATTATTCATGGTAGAATTGTATTGATAGGAAACTTAAATACATGTGTGAATACATGAACAAATACCGTGTCCCTAGTGAGCCTCTACTAGACTAGCTTGTTGATCAAAGATGGTTAAGGTTTCCTAACCATAGACATGTGTTGTCATTTTATAACAGATCACATCATTAGGAGAATGATGTGATGGACAAGATCCATCCGTTAGCTTAGCATAATGATCATTCATTTTATTGCTATTGCTTTCTACATGTCAAATACATATTCCTTCGACTATGAGATTATGCAACTCCCGAATACGAGAGTAATACCTTGTGAGCTATCAAACATCACAATGTAACTGGGTGATCATAAAGATGCTCTACAGGTATCTCCGAAGGTGTTTCTTGAGTTGGCATACATCGAGATTAGGATTTGTTACTCCGAGTATCGGAGAGGTATCTCTGGGCCCTCTCGGTAATACACATCATAAGCTTGCAAGCAAATGACTAAGGAGTTGGTCACGAGGTTATGTATTACAGAACGAGTAAGGAGACTTGCCAGTAACGGGATTGAACTAGGTATGAAGATACCGACGATTGACTCTCGAACAAGTAACATACCGATGGACAAACTAAATTATGTATGTTGTCATAACGGTTCGACCGATAAAGATCTTCATAGAATATGTAGGAGCCAATATGGGCATCCAGGTTCCGCTATTGTTTATTGACCGGAGAGATGTCTCGGTCATGTCTACATAGTTCTCGAACCCGTAGGGTCCACACGCTTAACGTTCGTTGACGATATAATGTTATATGAGTTATATGATTTGGTGACTGAATGTTGTCCGGAGTCCCGGATGAGATCACGGACATGACGAGGAGCCTCGAAATGGTCGAGAGGTCAAGATTGATATACAGGACGATGGTATTCGGACACCAGAAGTGTTTCAGAGGGTATCGGGTACTTATCGGGTCACCAGAAGGAGTTTCGGGCATCCCCGACAAAGATATGGGCCTTATGGGCCAAGTGAGGGAACACACCAGCCCACAAGGGGCTAGTGCGCCCTCTATAGGGCCGGCCTAAAGGAAGGGAAAGGAAATGGGAGGAGGAAAGGAAAGTGTGGAGTTGGACTCCCACTTCCTTCCCTCTCCCCCCTCTTTCCTTCCCCCCTTGTCCATACAAGGAAAGGGGGGCGCGGGAGGGCAGGACCCTAGGGCCGGCGGCCAGCCCCTAGGGGCGCGCTCTGGCTGCCCTGGCAGACCCCTCTCCTCTCCCACCTATATATACATGGGGAGGGGGCGCCACACAATGAGACAACATTGTCTTAGCCGTGTGCGGCGCCCCCGTCCACCGTTTACTCCCTCGGTCATATTTTCGTAGTGCTTAGGCGAACCCCTGCGGAGATTACTTCACCGTCACCGTCACCACACCGTCGTGCTGCCGGAACTCATCCACTACCTCGTCGTCTTGCTAGATCAAGAAGGCGGAGTACGCCATCGAGCTGAACGTGTGCTGAACGCGGAGGTGCCCTACGTTCGGTGCTCGGTCGGTTGGAACGCGAAGAAGTTTGACTACATCAACCACGTTGTCAAACGCTTCCGCTTACGGTCTAAGAAGGTACGTAGACACGCTCTCCCCCTCTCGTTGCTATGCATATCCATGGATAGATCTTGCGTGTGCATAGAATTTTTTTTGTTTTCCATGCAACTTTCCCAAGACATAGACAAAACATGTAAATGAGCACGGCTCCTTGCCGAAAAATGAAGAAGGAGGTGTCAGCCTTGGACGTGTGAAACCCAAGCTGATGGAGTCGATCACTGAGGCGAGAGTACCAAGCCCGTACATAAACCTAGTATAAATCTTCGCTAGCACTCGTTCGCCTCCAAGCACATGTTCCCGTCCGTGTATGTCTGGCAGTCGTGAGACCAGGGAAGTGAAGGTCCGATTGCTGGCGAGATACGGTCGGGCATGGAACTTGAACTACCCCACATGGGACACGAGGCACCGACGTCTCCTATGCCCTACTCTTACTTGTCAGAGCCCATGGCCTTGACGTCGCCGGTCGAGGTGAGGTCCATGATAGACTCGTCATGTCTGGAGCGTGACAACTCTATGACTTGCCGATAGCGTTGGTGGGTGCTGGTCACCCGTAGTGGCTCTGCAGCGGCGTGCGACTCCGCCTCCGCAGCCTCGGCCGCGAGGGCTGCAGCTGCCTCCCGAGCCATCTACCCAACACGGTGGACACGTCGTGCCATAACAGCGGACGGGCCAGGACCAAGCATGCCGCTATTTACCTCCGACTCGGAACTCGTCGCCACGGGGAAGACACACCACTGGAGGGGTTGCGCCGCCGCCCCAGCATTGGGGCGCTAGATGGACCGCACCGCATCCAGATCCAAACGTTATTTGTGCGGACACAATGGATTCCCGCCAGATCGAGTCTGATCGTGGTCGGGCGGGCTCCTCCTGGGAGTGGCGGAGAGCCATGTGGATGGCCATCTCCTCCTCAGGCTCGCATGGGACGAGGTCCCAGTCCACAGATCAGGGAATCTCAGAGTTGGGTCCGCTGCCCGTCATGCCGGAGAAGACCAGAGATCGCCGGAAGGGAGTTTGGGGTGGGGGGGGGGAGGGGGGTCGAGTGGAGTGGAGTGGCTAGGGTTTGGACCGAGATGCGGATGAGAACAAATATATGTGAGACTGCAGTAGGTGAGCCGGACCCGACATTGCGAATGGTCCCATATCCGCCCTAGATTTAGGCTGGATATGGGGGATGCCAGCCCGGATGTATAGGGCGAGTTTAAGGCACCCGGTTGGGTCACGATTTTGAGACCGGTCACTGACCGGGCTGTTCGTCCAAATGTACAGGGGATTTGAGGAGTCCGGTTATAGATGCTCTTATACAACAACCGTACATGTTTCACTGTTAAGTGCTTGCTCGTCCCTCTTAATTCCACCACTGCTAATATGATCACTGAAGCATAAAAATCTTCATTTTAGTACCTAAATGGCATCTTCAATACACACAAACAAAGATGGACATAGCTGATAGAAAATCTAAACCTTGCAATTGACATCTTAAGCAAACCTAATTACGGTCCGCAATGATACTTTGAATTGTGAATTTCAGTATTCGAATGCATACATGTGTATCAAAGTTACTTTAGTTTGCCATCTGGTCTCAGTTAACCATTTCTTATGCAGTCAATATAAATAACATTAGATTGGCGATGCATTTTAATGTTCATGATTTATCATTTTGGGCATTGCATCCAATGGTTTGTACTTGATGGCTAAACAACAAGAAGTACTTACCCAAGATAAGATTCAGCTGGATCTCCATGAACAGAACTAACTGAGGGTGGATCAGCACCATTTTCTGTATCTGCCCTCCCATAGCTTGGCACAGCTGTCGAAAGTATTCCAGTCAGTACAATGTAATCTAATTTCTTTTGACGAAAATGTATTACAGAGAATGAAAAAGGTACAGAGCAGAAGAGTGAAAAAAGGGAACAAAAGAGCAAACGAGTCTTACAAGGTAATATTCCACACATAATAGGAATATGGACAGGTTGAGGGATACCTCTAACACTATCGCATCTTGGCCTTAGCTTTCCTTTCAAATTGTCTCTCTTTTCTCTGTAAGCTTTCACCCTTGTACCGAAATAGGCTTCTGCCCCACTATATTGATATAGCAACCACCCGATGCAATATTCCGATCAACGCTGGGGCAAACAGCACAAACACGCCCAAAAGAAATAACAAGAGAAAATAAGAGAAGAAATGCCAACAACGCCGGATCAACAAAAGCTAGGGCACACCGCGACCGCTGCGCCCACCGAAGATAACCACCACGCTCCAAACCCACCGAGTTGCCGTGAACCAAGCACCACCTTCAAGAAGGAATGCGACGATGACGACGCTGCTGCCCGGACGAATCCTAGGATTTCTCCCGGTACACGGAGGGTAGAGGGGGGAGAGGGTCACCCGACACCCTTCAAGAAGGATGGCGGCACCCGCAGACGTCACCGCGTTGGTGCCGGCCAGACCCGACATGGATTTCTCCCGACCTCTCGCGCCCACCACCCAGGACCAACCTTCGGCTCCACCACACCCGCCACCCACCAACATGCGCCAACAGTCACGAAGACACCGCCGTCGTCTCACCACGGCCAACGAAGCGAGGCCGGCCGGATCCAAACGAGACATCCGAAGACAAGGACTGGTAGCACCGCAGCCACGAGGGAGGGAACAACCTCCACCGGCTTAGGCGGTAGCAGACCAGGCATAGCAGCAGAGGCATACCATATCCCCTGTCCGGCCAGGCCCACCGTGGGCCCGTGAAGCTCCGCCGCCGTGCTGCAGCAGTCGCGGCACAACAGTCGCCGTCCCTGTCGCGAGGAGCTCGCCGGAACCACCGGAGAACAACCCACTGCGGCCACCCAGCAGGCCCGCCCCGACCCAGATGAGGCCCGTAGGGCCTAGATCTGGGCCAGCCGGGCGCCGCCGGCCGCTGCAAGCCATGGGCCGTCACCGCCGCCAAGGGGCAACGCCTCCGCACCGTCGCCGTCCAGATCCGTGCCGGAACGCCGCCGGCCGAAGGGCTCCGCCGCCAGGACCGCTCGCCCGAGCCGGGGTCCAGCGACGGGGGAAGAAGGAGGGCCGTCACCGCCGGACTGCGGGGCGCCGCGCGGGCAACGCCCGGCCGCACCCGCCGGCGGCAGCGGCGAGGGGGAAGGGGGGCTGGGACTCGCGGGGAGGGGGCTCGTTATCAGCTCCCATTTATCATTCTCGGTAATCTTACTGCCTTTCCTGATAGCCATGTGTTTTACAGCAACATCTGCCCTCCTCGGGAGCACCTTCCTGCAGTGCATACAGTAAAAAGAATCTACACGGCCTTCTCTTTCCATTGGCACAGCGAACCCTTCCCAAACGGGATGAGGGCTAAAAAATCCAGGAGGATTTATGCCAGGAACATCTTCAGGAGGCTTATTGAACTCCCAGAACCTCGAGCCACAGGCTCTTTCCTGATAAATGTTGTATCCTAGAAGAATTGCATACACGAAAGGGTTGAGTACTGGATAAGTGCAAGAGAAGTAGACAGAGAAATTAATCGCATATACAATGTGTAACCAAATTCTTTTTTAGTGAAGTCCAAGGTCTCCTATAGAATGACAGAGAAAACTCAAACACGAAATAAAAGATGTTGCTCTCCTGTAGAACCCCTTAATTACATTGCCCTACATCATGGAAAGGCATAGGATAACTGGATAGACTAATTGGAGCAGATAATTCGTCTAATTCGACAGCTATTTTCTAAGGCGTGTATTGCACAGGTTTCCAACACCACCTCACAGTGCTCCTAAGCTACCAAGCTTCACATCAGCTATATTAGCCATCTACAGGCATGAAAGCTACCTGAACTTTGCAGTATAGACAACACAGTGAAAAACAGAAGACTAGCCTCTTCTTTAGGTATCATACCTCTTGAAGTTTCAAGTTCAGTTTGGCTTCTCTGCTCCTCCTGTGAAGAGACTGTCACACCCTCTTTCTCCCTACAAAATTTCAATTCTTAGGCTGTATCCTTAATTAGTTTCTACCAACTGTAAAAAAAACTATTCATCTTGTTCTTCAGATTTCTGCAAAGTAGAATAATAGTATTGAATTAAAAAAGTCTCTAGCCTATGCCTGACGACCCCCTTTTGGAAATACATGACACTGGTGGAAACGTTCAGTCATACTCATTTAACCTTGAACTTTATAGTACAGAAATAAATGTTAGGATTGGTCAAGCGAAAATACTATTATTAGATATTTGATGAGAAATATCCTAGTATCTATTTGTTTACCAAGAAATACTACTCCCTCCGTTCTGATCTACTCGTCGTGGTTTTAGTTCAAATTTGAACTAAGACCGTGACGAGTAAATCAGAACGGAGGGAGTTTTACTCTTGGCCCTCTATTAGTCAAAATCTTCCCTAAGATTTGCACGCAAAGTCGCAAAAATGCGAGACTGTCGGGATATTTTCCAGTAGTAATAGAAACTGGTATTCAGAATTCCAGTCTGTACAGGCAGACTATAGCACTAGAGACAAGAAATTAAAAATGAGTTTCAGGGTAGTAATACCGTCTTGCTGAACTTGAGCAGGTTTTGCTCTTAGTGCCCCAGCTGCCCTCACTGCCCTTCACCTGCTGAAGAACACAGCTCTAGAACTTTACGATACATCACAAGCACAACAGATATTACGCTACGGTGCAGTGAAACCTTGATCATACCTTCTGTAGTGCGCATTCACTGCAATGGCAGTTACAGAGTGGACTCCCTTTCGGCGACTGCTGGCTTCCCTTCCCGCTCTTGGCCAAATTACTAGATGTAGGACCTTCATAGTCTGTGCCATCAGTGGTCAGGTAGCTGAAAAAAAAGGGCAAATTGAGATGAAAAACTGGAATATTTCCAAAAACAAGCTCGTGGCAAAATCTACATAAAGTTTCACTTTCATCAGAGATTCTGAGGCATTATCACCATATTATCGGACTAACGATTGTATGAGGAACTGTGTAAGATTTATTTGTACCTTGACGACTGGGCAGCACTGTTCCCTGGTACCTTTGCTTGCGGCCATTCGCATTTAACCTGAACCTGAGAAACGAACAAATGGCAAGGACTCCTCAATCGAACGCGGAACAATAATCGAAAAGCAAAAGAAACAGGGAAGATTGACATGTTGGATTAATTATGCATCTCTGGGATACCATTAGCAGGAACTGATTGCATCTAGATCACCTAAAAAGTATGAACAGAGAAGGTTTAGGGAATCTTTACATGTCACGGCAGTGGACATGATCGCCTGTCGATGCAGGCGTGATGCAGGGGTGATGTAGTCGAGGTAGCAGTCCTCCTCAACGTTCTGATGCCCTCAGGACGCCAACCCTCTCCCGTGCCCTCAGGGGTGATGAAGGGGAGTGAAACCGTACGAAAATTGTGATTGCGCAGGCTGCCAACCCTCTCCCGTACCCCCTTTTATGTAGCGCTGGCGACAGGGGATCTAAACCATCAGTTGGTTTGGGTGCCCCCGATCAGGGTGCCTTAGTTGGGAGAAAAAGCCCACGTACGTTGGTGCGTGGGGCCTTTTTCTTTAAAGTTATCTTTCCTTTTTTTCTGTTAGACTAATAGATCTAACTGGCATGTTAAGCCGTCAGATCAAAACCAACATTCTCCCCCTTGATCGTTAGGCTTAACTTCATTCGCCCATTCTACATAGGAATGATGTACCAAAGTGAGGTGTTACAACAACTCGAAACGCCATGGAACCTCAACACTTATAGCACACCCGCCTATTTCGAAATGGAAAATATTTTGCTAATTGGGGAGTGGTTCATTTTAATGGTCCTCTTATTCCAGAATCATAAGGCTTCCAGTAGTCCCATGCCGGCAACATGCTCACGAAAAATACTGGGTGGTAAGTCTTTTGTTAGCGGATCCGCAAGCATATGCTTCATTCTTATGTGTTTAACATCAACTGTTTGATCCTGGATTCTATCTTTCACAACACGATACTTTATGTCAATGTGTCTCGCAGCATCACTTGACCTGTTGTTACTCGTGTAGAAAACTGCGGGTTCATTATCGCAGTATAATAAAATTGGTTTAGATATGCTGTCAACCACTTTAAGTCCGGGAATAAAATTCTTTAACCATACAGCCTGCCCGGTGGCCTCATAACATGCTACAAATTCTGCTTGCATCGTAGATCCAGCAGTTAAGGTTTGTTTGGAGCTTTTCCACGATATAGCTCCTCCCGCGAGTGTGAATATATAACCTGACATGGATCTCTTACTATCCACATACCCGGCAAAATCAGAGTCTGAATAACCAACAATTTCTAGGTTATCAGTTCTTTTATATGTAAGCATGAAATCCTTAGTTCCTTGCATATAACGCAAGACTTTCTTTGCGGCCTTCCAGTGGTCCGGTCCTGGATTTGATTGGTATCTGCCAAGCATCCCGGTTACAAAACATAAATCTGGGCGTGTACACACTTGAGTATACATGATGTTTCCGACAGCTGAAGCATAAGGAACCGACTTCATCTGATCAGTTTCACATTGGTTCCTCGGACATTGAAATGTCCCAAACTTATCGCCCTTAACTATAGGAGCAGGTGAGGATGAGCACTTATGCATATTGAATTTTTTTCAGTACTCTCTCAAAGTATGCCTTTTGAGATAGTCCTAACGTTCCTCTGAACCTATCTCGATGAATCTCGATGCCGAGGACATACGAGGCTTCACCAAGATCTTTCATATCAAAACTGGATGACAGAAAATTCTTGGTCTCATGCAGCATTTCCTTATCGCTACATGCCAACAATATGTCATCAACGTATAGGACTAAAAATGTGAACCTACTGCCTTTAAACTTAACGTATATGCAGTTGTCCACAACATTTTCGGTGAAACCAAAAGTTTTGATAATTGTATCAAACTTGAGGTACCACTCTCTTGAAGCTTGCTTCAAGCCATAAATCGATTTCTTTAGACGACATGCCAAATGTTCCTTCCCTTCCACAACAAAGCCTTCTGGCTGAGCCATGTAAACGTTTTCTTTTAAGCCACCATTTAGAAATGCCGTTTTAACATCCATTTGGTGTAGTTCTAGGTCGTAATGAGATACTAATGCCATTATGATTCTGAAAGAATCCTTGGTTGACACAGGAGAGAAGGTTTGCTTATAATCAATGCCTTCTCTCTGTGTATACCCTTTTGCCACTAGCCTTGCTTTGAACCGTTTGACATTCCCTTTGGAATCATACTTGGTTTTGTAGACCCACTTGCAGCCTACTTTCTTAGCTCCATCGGGAACTTCTACTAGGTCCCATACGTCGTTTGAGCCCATAGATTTCAACTCGTCTTCCATGGCAACCAACCATTTGGACGAATTTTCGCTTTCAATGGCCTCCTTATAAGAGGTTGGATCCTCCACCTTTCCTCAATCATGAAAGTGATATAGTCGTCTGATATGGCTTTCTTCCTCTCACGCCGTGGTCTACCCACAGGAGGAGGTGGTGGTGGTACATCATCATTTTGTGAATCATTATTTTCCTGGTGGTCCTCATTTGTGTCTGGATTTTCATTATTAGTCTCCGGATCACCATTTGACTGAGAAACTAAACCATGAGATTCAGGATCATCAGTTGTCACATTTCTTCGTATTGAAAAACAATCTCTTGGATAATCGGGGATGGTGCACAAACCCGCTTCTCCTCAAGATCGATCTCCCTTAACTTAGTGACCTTATTATCCTCAAAAAATACCGCTTGTCTAGTCTCCACAAACTTGGTGGTATGACTTGGACAATAAAAACGATATCCCTTTCCCCTATGAGGGTATCCAACGAAGAAACAACTAACTGTTTTTGGATCCAATTTCTTAAGTTGTGGATTGAAAACTTTAGCTTCAGCAGGGCAACCCCACACTCGTAAGTAATTCAAGCTCGGTTTCTTTCTCGCCCACATCTCGTAAGGTGTGTTCGGTGCTGACTTAGTTGGAGCAAGATTTAGTATGTATGCAGCTGTCTTTAATGCCTCTATCCAAAGGCTTACTGGTAAACTCGAGTGACTAAGCATGCTTTGCACCATATCCATAAGGGTGCGGTTGCGATGCTCGACCACACCATTTTGTTGTGGTTCACCAGGCATTGAGTATTGAGCAATGATTCCATTTTCAGATAAGAACTTGGCAAAAGGTCCAGGAATCTGCCCATAAGGAGCATGCCTACCATAATACTCTCCCCCGCGATCAGACCGTACAACTTTGATTTTCGCGTTCAGTTGATTTTCAACCTCCGCTTTATAGACTTTGAATTTCTCCAAAGCTTCCGATCGGTCACGTATGGGATAAATATATCCATAGCGGGAAAAGTCGTCTGTGAATGTAATGAATGAATCAAAACCATCTACAGACTTAACATTAAGGGGTCCACATATGTCGGTGTGAATTAATTCTAAAACCCCCGTGGCTCTTACTGCTCCTTTCTTAATTGTTTTTGCAAATTTTCCTTTAATGCAGTCGACACATTTGTCTGCATCTGAGAAGTCTAATGGGAGGAGTATTTCATTTTTAACTAAGCATTCCATTCTCCCCCTCGAAATGTGGCCCAAACGACAATGCCACAATTTCGAAGAATTACTAACTCCTTTCCATTTCTTCTCAACATTAATTTCATCACTCACATGCATAACTGAATCATTATTAAGAGATAACATGTATAGTTGGCCTCGTCTAACACCGATGCCTACATTCTTATTACATTTGATCAAAGCAAATTGTTTCTTACCAAAATGGCACTCATACATATCATCATCTAAACGAGAAACTGAAATCAAATTCCTACTTAAGGTAGGCACATAAATAATATTATTCAACCTAAGAGTGTGGCCAGTGTGTAGCTCCAACGTGAGAGATCCCACAGCTTCAACATCGGCCTCAACTCCGTTCGCAACCTTAAGCTTTCTTGTTCCTCCTCTTATAGTTTGGACCATAACGAATCCCTCTTTTGTTCATCCATTTTAGAAAGCCTGGGCAATCCCTTTGATAGTGTCCCTCCTCTTTGCAGAAGTTACAAGCATTTTCTCCAGCAGTGGAGCTGCTAGGAGCAGAAGAAGAACTGCCGGCTTCTTTACCCTTGAATGCCTTAGGGTTGAATGGCTTAGTGCCTTCTTTCTTGACTTGCTTTTTCTGAGGCTTGGGAAAACCTTGCCCGTCATGCTTTCTCATGTTAGAGCCAACATGAAAAACATGGTCTTTCTTCTGCCTCATGATCCTCTCTTCCTCCTGGACGATCCTTGCGGTCATCTCAGAGAGTGGCCATTTTTCCTTTAGAGAGTTATAATTGACCTTAAATTGTTCAAACTCTTCTGGAAGAGACTTAAGAATAATTATGACAAGAAGGGCTTCACTTAAAGAACACTCCAAAGCCTTAAGTTTGGTGTAAGCATTTACCACCCTCAATATGTGTTGCCTAACGTTTCCGTCAATAGTGTATTTCTGAAGAAGTTTAGCAAAAAGCTCATGAGCATACACTTTGTCGGAGCCTTTAAATTGCTCCTCCATTTCAGTGAGGAATTCTTTAGCAGTGTCTTTCTTAGGGAGTGCTTCAGAAATGTCTGGCGATATTGTCGCTTTCATGATGAGAAGCGCAATATGGTTGGACTTGTTCCACTTTTCCATCTTAACATCATAATTCTTCTTGAGTTCTGCATACCCTGTAGCATCTGCAACAGGTGCCACAGGTTTTTCTTCCCTCAAGGCATAGTAAAATTCATTACAACCCAACCATAATTCGACTTGGGACTTCCAACGAGGGAAGTTACTCCCCGTAAGTGGTTCGATCGTGTCGGACCGGAATGGAGCGCAACATGTCACGGCAGTGGACATGATTGCCTGCTCGATGCAGGCGTGACGCAGGGGTGATGTAGTCGAGGTAGCAGTCCTCCTCAACGTCTTGGTGCCCTCAGGACGCCACCGGCACTGCCCGGGGACAACAGCGGCAGCTGGAGTAGGTCTTCCCGTCGCTGCAGCGCTCCCCTCGATCGGATGGGGTGAAAGAATATCGGGAGGGGAGTGAAACCGTACGAAAATTGTGATTGCGCAGGCTGCCAACCCTCTCCCGTACCCCCTTTTATGTAGCGTTGGCGACAGGGGAGCTAAACCATCAGTTGGTTTGGGTGCCCCCGATCAGGGCGCCTTAGTTGGGAGAAAAAGCCCACGTACGTTGGTACGTGGGGCTTTTTTCTTTAACGTTATCTTTCCCTTTTTTTTCTGTTAGACTAATAGATCTAACTGGCATGTTAAGCCGTCAGATCAAAACCAACATGACATCCTACAGAACATAACTAATGATTGTGCCTAGATGATGAAATTAACCCAAATGTAACCACCGCGGTTGAATTCGAACGCAAATTAACGACAACCAAGAATCCAATTCGCTCTTTTTTTTCTTTTTTTTTCAGGAACACACAAGCTGTGCGTCTTCTGTATTAGGATTGAGACTTGAGAGTAAAAAACACGGGTTCTGTGCATGTATTACGTACAAGAGAAACAACACACTTACGGAAGCATCCACCCTAGGGCTAGTACGAACTGATCCTAATCCTAAATTCCTAATCTCAACTTTCACCGCTCCACTCTTGTGGCCAACATCCAGAGGGTGACCTCAACTTTCAACATGTCTGAAGAATCGAGAAGTGGGCATGACGAACTCACCTCCGTCAGACGTGGAAGGTGAGGCGATCCTCGGATAGGCTCCACGACCCAGTGCATCATCGTGCTGACGTTGTCGAAGTCGTCGATGCTGACGCCGTTGTTCCAGCAAAGGTAGCCCCCCGACCCGTTGGCGTGGAGGTAGCGGCCGGCGACATTGCGGAGCAGGACGTTGTTCCCGGCGTTCGCCCCGAAGGCCTGCCGCATGATGGCCTTCACCTCCCGTCGGTCGTAGTCGCGCTGAGTGCCCGTGCGACGCCGGCGCGTACGTGGCGGTGAGGTAGCGGCCTCAGGCGGCGCTGTGGAGGAACAAGTAAACGGCACCGCCGCCGCCGCGGTAGATGCGCACGACCCACGTCGCATTCATCGACTCGCCGCGCCCGTTTAGGGAGACGCCATGTCGGTCCTTGTCGGCGTGCAGGTACGTGTCGTGGACGCGGCTTCGCAGCCGCACGTGGTGGCCATCCTGGAACTGGTCCATCGCTCGCCGGCGGCGTACCAGCGGGGGGCAGGAGCGGGGTGCGGTGGAGGCGGGGAGGATGAATTCTTGATTTCTTGGCCTACTGGGGCTCCGGCGAGGACAAGCGAAAGCTGTTGGTTGCGTTGGGCGCCAAAGCGAGAGTATTTCAAGGTGGCTGATGCCGTTGCCGTGTGCTCAGCCTTTTTTGGGCTTGCGGGCTGTAGCCCAGCGCTAAAAGCATCTCCAGCAGGCGCCGGTCGCGCCGCGCGTAAAAAACAGATATGCCGCGCGCGCATCGTCTGGTTTGGCGCGGCGTGCAGCGCTGGCTCCAGCAGCCGCGCTAAAATGCAGCCGCGCGCGCCGCTCCAGCAGCGCGCAGAAATAAAGCGCGCACAACATTTTCGGAAGCATAAAAAAGATAAAAAACGATAAATTGCATAGATAAAAAACGATATAAAGATATTTTACATCGGTGCAACTAGATAGATAGCTCAAAAGCATAGATAGATAGAACTACGGTGGAACTAGATAGAAACTACTACGGCATACTAGATAGAAACTACTCCAAGTCTCTACCACCATCATCACCATCATCATCCTCGTCGGTGTTGTCCGAGGTATCGAGCCACATGTCGTCCCAACGTTCATCGTCTGACGTGAAGATTGATCTCCCACCTGCTACAACGATATCGGACTGCGCATTCGCCAATGCCTTCCGCCGACGCCGGCCCGCCCGCTCCGCGCGGCTCCTTGCCGTCCTCTCCGCCCAGTAGGCATGCTCGTTGGCGACGTCATCCGGGTGGCGACAGCGCCACTCCGCCATGGCTCGCTCATCCTCCTCGGCGATGAGGAGGCGGCGGCAGCGCCGAGCGTGGTCGGCACGGTCCATGTCGGTGATGAGATGCGGCGGAGGGGCGACGCGCTGCGCCTGCTCGCGCGTGAAGACGTCCCGGAAGTTCATTTGCGTCCGGGCCCTATCCAACCGCCACGCCGCCGCGTTGTACGCGCGGGCCACCTCATATGCGCTCCGGAACGACCCGAGGCCGAGCCATACGTCGCCGGACCAGATCTCGGCGGAGTACCAGCCGTTGGGCGCTCGTGGATGCCGCGGTAGCCCAACGAACCCCGGCGGCGCGGCGGCATGGTGGCGCGGAAAGCGGCGAAGCGGCGAGGTTGCGAGGGGAGGGCGCGTGGCTGTGACTGTGCGTGTGGCGAGCGCGGCATTTTATAGGCGCGCGCGAAGCGGCGCGCCAAATCTACCGCGCCGCGCGCCGCTTTCTCCCGCGCGCGGTAACTTCCCGCCACCGCAGGAGCGCGCGGAACCAGCCGGCGCGCGCTAAACCCAAATTTTACCGCGCGGGCGCGTCTTTTGCCGCACCTGTTGGAGATGCTCTAAGTTAGATCCAACGGCCAATCGTCCACAACACAACATTGTTTCTAAAAAACTTTCTTTTGCGGGGGTTTCTAAAAACTTCTATTTTGCGTCGCAACGATCAGCGCCACTTGGCGTGCTCTCAGCCATTCGCCACGTGTCGCGCTGTGGACGCTCCCTCCGGATTTTGTTTTTTTTTAATTTTTTCGCACGCGTTTTCAGCTTTTTAAATGGTTTTTTTCGGGTTTTTTCAACGTTTTGGGTTTTCCCCGATCATTCTTAGCTTTTCGATCAAAAAAAATTTTGGAAATTTTTTTTTTGCGCGAGAAAACATATTTTCTTTTTTTATTTATTTTGTGAAAGTCACGGTTTTCTTCCGCAAGAGGCACAATTGTGCTTTCGCGAGAGTCATGGCCGTGCCTCTCGGAAAGGGAAAAACAAAACGTGTTTTCTTCTTTTTTCTTTCACGAGAGTCACAGTTTTGCTTCCGCGAGAGGCACGGTCGTGCTTTCGCGAGAGCCACGGCCGTACCTCTCGGAAAGGGAAAAACAAAACACGTTTTCTGTTTTTTTTTCTTTCACGAGAGTCACGGTTTTGCTTCCACGAGAGACACGGCTGTGCTTTCGCGAGAGTCACAGCCGTGCCTCTCAGAAAAAGAAAGAAATACGTGTTTTCTGTTTTTTTTCTTTTGCGAGAGTTACGGTTTTGCTTTCACAAGAGGCACGGTTGTGCTTTCACGAGAGTCACGGCCGTGCCTCTCGGAAACAGAAAAAAACGCGTTTGCTGTTTTTTTTCCTTCCACAAGAGTCACGGTTTTGCTTCCACGAGAGGTACGGTTGTGATTTCGCGAGAGGCACGGGCGTGCCTCTTTCGGTAAAGGAAAAAATCCATGCTCCCGGTTCGGTTTTTTCGTCCGGTTTTTTCGTGAAAAATATAGTTCGTCAAAATCTATCAACATGGGATCTAGTTTGGAAGATCTTGACGCGAGGAATGCAATGGTGAAAATGGTTCGAGATTTGGACGCACGGTTTAAAAGATAAAACGTTTTCAATAAATGGATCTACGAAAAACGGAAAAACTCCCAGGGTGCCACAAGTGGCGCACTGCATGTGCGCCACTTGTCACGACCTGAAAAGTGGAGTGTTCTTTGCAACAAGTACTTCTTAATTAGTGATTTCGCCCTTTCATGCTTATTTTGGTCAATTATTGCTGAGACTTTTGGTATCTGTGTACCTGATTCTTTTTTGTCATTGGGTGTGGCTAGGTTGCTGAAATTTGAGATGGGCTTTAGGCCCATATACAATTTATGAAAATCTCTAAGGGCTCATGTGGGTTTATTGGCACTAGGTAGGTGGAGGTGGGAAGTTTAGTCTCACTCCGGAAGTGGAAGAGGAGTTGGACCTCTTTATAAGGGATGTTCTTTCACATGCTATTGGAGCTTGAGAATAGAAGAGGCCTTCGTGCGCTCCTCCTCTGCCGCCCGCCGTGCCGCACCCGCCGCGACGCGGATTGTGGGATTGAGCCGAGATCACACCTACGCGCTTATTTTTGTCAGTCACTAACGGAGAGTTTCTGACAGCTGGGACGCGATCTGAGACGTCGGGTCGTGGGCTGTCACGGACTCGGACGTGGGTCGAGCCCACGTCTCTCCACGCGGCTGCGCCTATATAAGTGTGCGGTGTCTCCCAACCCTAGCCGCCACGAACAGATCTCATCTGCTCATGCGCACACCCACCGCCGTTCCCTTGCTGCTGCTGCCGCCGGTGATTCCATCCCGTCTGCTGCGTACACGGTCGACGGGAGAGCAGGTCTCCGAAAGCACGCCCTTCTGGTTCCTGTACGGGTGAGGGGCGAATAGGTTTTTGGGCAGTGACTACGCGACTGCTCGCTTCTGATCTGCTACTTCCTCTACGTCTGCATCGCCCTCATCATCACCATGTCCACCGACGCCGAACGTGTCGCCGTCGAAAAGCTCGAGGCCATCAAGAAGGTCGCCGAGGACACCGCTGCTGCCGCCACTGCCGCGGCGGCTTCTGCATGGCCTACTGGAGGGTATAACTCGTCTATCCCGCTCCTACTGTTTTTCTGTTATAGCTATGCTAGCGTTAAACGTAGATGTATCTGCCATTAGCGTAGCATATGCTTGCGTGATCCAATATCAGCATGTTCTTAATTCTGTCAATGCCATACTAGGAATTTATTTATGGATTAAATTTGTCAAAAAAATTCCTATTTACTCAGCAATCCAAAAACCTAATATGTGTAGGAATTTTTTGGCAAGTGGCTTTGCCGCTGCACTGAAACCGGATAAGTTTACCGGTACGTATTTTAAGCGCTGGCAGACTAAGACCACTTTATGGCTCACGGCTATGAACGTGTTCTGGGTCACCGGTGTCTCCACGGGAACGATTGCTTCTAAACAGGAGAAGCCGTTTAAGGAGGCCATCGTTGTGTTTCTCGGAGAAGTTCTTAGCGTGATCAGAGATAAACTGAACGATGCATATTTACATGTGCATGTCGCCAAGGACTTGTGGGAGGCGCTCGAATCTAAGTTCGGGGCCGCTGATGCCGGGAGTGAGATGTATATTATAGAGCAGTTCCACGATTACAAGATGGTTGAAAACCGTCCTGTATTGGAGCAGGCTCATGAGATAATATGCATTGTTAAGGAGCTTGAGCTTCTTAAGTACGAGTTACTGGGCAAGTTTATCGTGGGCTGCATAATCGCTAAGCTCCCTAATTCCCGGAGGAACTTTGCCACCACTCTGAAACATCAGAGGCGTGAATTCTCCGTGGAGGATGTCATTGGCCATCTAAGTGTTGCGCAGAATTCAAGGGCAAAGGACTCACACGGAAAAGGGGTCGAAAGAACTTCTGTTGCCAACATGGTTAACCAGAGGAACCATAACTCCCACAAGCCCAAGGGAAAGAACGGTGTCCAACACAATACCTACTTTAAGAAGAAGGGTAAGAAGACCTTCCAGAAGAACAAGAAGGATGAGGGCTGCTTTACTTGTGGTTCGATTGAACACTGGGCCTACAAGTGCCCTAACAAGTACAAGAAGCCAGGACAGGACTCCAAGTCTGTCAACATGATTGTGGGCAAAAATGAGAATGGTGCACCTGGGTACGGTAATTTATTTACTGTTTTTTCAGTGTTTCAGTCCACCGATTGGTGGGTGGACACAGGTGCAGGTGTTCATGTGTGTGCTGACATTTTATTGTTTCCTTCTTACCAGGTCATAGGCCACGGGTCTGTATTGATGGAGAATGGCGCAAGTGCTTCTGTTCATGGTGTTGGCACGGTCGATCTCAGGTTTACTTCGGGAAGGATCGTGCAGCTTGTCCCCGCCATCAAGAAGAACCTCGTTAGTGGCTCCCTTCTATGTAGAGAAGGGTTTAAATTGGTTTTCGGGTCTAATAAATTAGTTGTTACGAAATATGGACTCTTTGTTGGAAAAGGTTATGAGAGCGGAGGGATGTTCCGCCTTTCCCTCGCAGATTTTTGTAATAAAGTCGTGAACCATATTCATTCGAATGTTAATGAATATGAAGTTTGGCATTCACGTCTTTGTCACATTAGTTTCGGTGTTATGACACGGCTATCCAAGTTGGATTTAACCCCGAGTTTCACCTTAGCCAAAGGTTCTAAGTGCCTTTCATGTGTGCAAGCTAAGAAACCTCGCAAGCCTCACAAGGCCGCGGAGGAGAGACACTTAGCGCCATTAGAACTCATACATTCTGATATTTGTGAGATGAATGGTGTGTTGAATAAAGGTGGAAAGAAATACTTCATGACATTGATAGATGATTCCACTAGATATTGCTATGTGTATTTGTTAAATACTATAGATGAGGCTCTAAACTACTTTAAAATCTATAAGGCAGAAGTTGAGAATCAACTTGAAAAGAAAATTAAACGACTCCGATCAGATTGTGGTGGAGAGTACTTCTCGAGTGAGTTTGATTCTTTTGTGCGAAAAACGACATTATTCATGAGAGGACGCCTCCCTATTCACCTCAGTCAAATGGGGTTGCCGAGCGGAAAAACCGTACTCTAACTAATTTGGTTAATGCCATGTTAGATACATCGGGTTTATCCAAGGCATTGGTGGGGGAGGCTATATTGACGGCATGTCATGTATTGAATAAAGTTCCGACAAAGGATAATGAGATCACTCCCTATGAGAAATGGGCGAAGAGAAGGACAACACTTTCGTACTTGCGTACATGGGGCTGTTTGGCGAAAGTCAATGTGTCGATCCCCAAAAAGCGTAAGCTTGGACCCAAGACTGTGGAATGTGTTAATTTGGGCTACGCTAAGAACAGCGTTGGCTATAGATTTCTAGTAGTGAAATCTGAGGTACCTAACCAGAAGGTCGGTACAATTATGGAGTCTAAAGAATGCTACATTCTTTGAGGATATTTTTCCTATGAGAGATATGCAAAGCACTTCTAGACAGGAATCTGAGGAGACTCCTGAGCCTGCCATTCCTATGGATTATTATGAACAAACACATGATGAAAATACTGAGGATGATGATGAGGAAACCCTTGGTAGGGGCAAGAGACAAAGGACTACAAAGATCTTTGGTGATGATTTCTTCGTGTACCTCGTGGATGATACTCCCACTTGTATTTCAGAAGTGTATGCCTCTCCAGAAGCTGACTACTGGAAGGATGCGGTCCGTAGAGAGATGGATTCCATCATGGCTAACGGGACATGGGAGATCACTGAGCGCTCCTATGGTTGCAAACCATTAGGATGTAAGTGGGTGTTCAAAAAGAAGCTTAGGCCCGATGGTACGATTAAAAATACAAGGCTAGGGTTGTGGCCAAGGGCTATGACCAGAAAGAAGAGGAAGATTTCTTCGACACTTATTCACATGTGGCTAGACTTACCACCATTCGAGTATTACTCTCGTTGGCGGCCTCGCATGGTCTTCTCGTCCACCAGATGGATGATAAGACGGCTTTTCTGAATGGAGAGCTAAATGAGGAAATCTACATGCAACAGCCAGATGGCTTTGTGATAGATGGTCAGGAAAGAAAGGTGTGTAGGTTGCTGAAATCTTTATATGGCCTGAAGAAAGCACCTAAGCAATGGCATGATAAGTTTAATACAACTCTGACATCTGTTGGTTTCGTTGTTAATGAGGCTGACAAATGTGTATAATATCGCCATGGTGGGGGCGAAGGAGTTATACTGTGCTTGTATATTGATGACATACTGATATTCGGAACCAACCTCAAAGTCATTGAGGAGGTCAAGTCGTTTCTGTCTTAGAACTTTGAGATGAAAGACCTTGGTGTGGCTGATGTTATCTTGAACATCAAGCTACTGAGAGATAATGAGGGTGGGATTACACTTCTACAATCCCACTATGTTGAGAAGGTGTTGAGTCATTTTGGATATTCGGACTGCACACCATCTCAAACACCATATGATCCTAGCATGTTGATTCGAAAGTCCAAAGGCACGGCTATAGATCAATTGAGAGACTCTCAAATCATTGGTTCACTGATGTACCTAGCGAGCGCAACGAGGCCTGACATGGCGTTTGCTGTGAGCAAACTGAGCCGGTTTGTTTTCAAATCGGGTGATGTACATTGGCATGTTGTTGAACGAGTTATGCGCTATCTGAAAGGTACTATGAACTATGGACTTCACTATACCGGAGACCCGTCAGTACTTAAAGGGTATGGTGATGCAAATTGGATCTCTGATGCTGATGAGATCAAGGCCACAACTGGGTATATGTTTACTCTTGGAGGTGGCGCTGTTTCCTGGAAGTCTTGCAAGAAAACGATCTTAACGAGATCGACAATGGAAGCAGAATTAACAGCATTAGACACATCTGGTGTTGAAGCGGGATGACTTCGAGATCTTTTGATGGACTTGCCATTGATTGATAAACCAGTTCTGGCTATCCTTATGAACTGTGACAATCAGACTGTCATCACCAAGGTGAAGAGTTCAAAGGACAACATGAAATCCAACAAACACATAAGAATAAGATTAAAAGCTGTCAGAAAATTAAGAAACTCCGGAGTGATAGCGTTGGACTATGTCCATACAACTAAGAATCTGGCAGATCCCTTTACGAAAGGGCTATCACGTGTTGTGATAGAAAATGCATCGAGGGAGATGGGTATGAGACCCACGTGAGTTGCCATGGTGGTAAACCATCCTATGTGATCGGAGATCCCGTGAAGTAGGACCTGGGAAAACAAGCCAGTGGTGAACTGAGGAGAGTAACTATACTAACCCACTCCGTTGGAGATGCAATACTCTCAAGACTGTATGGTAGGATGACTATTGTCTTAATGATTTCCAAAGCTTATGTAAGCAAGATGCTTTCCTACAGAGCGATCTTTGGAGGAACACACCTATGTGAGTCCGACTGCTGGTCACAGTCTATGAGATCGGGGTGATCTCTAGTAAGCTCATGAATAGGCCAGGAGTGTGACTTATATGCTCCACCCGAGGGGTCAGCCTTCGGCAGCCCGGTACTAGTAAGACATGTGGTGAAGCTTCTTTACGCCAAACTGACAATTCAAGGCATAGTCCATTGTTCAGTTGTGAAGGAGTGTAGCTACTTGCTCTAGGTGAAGCTCAATCTTAACAGGTCTTCACTGAAACACTGGTATATCGAAATATCAATTGGAACAGAGGACACAACGGGCCCTCAAGATCTGGTGGGGGATTGCTGAAATTTGAGATGGGCTTTAGGCCCATATAGCAATTTTCTGAAAATCTCTAAGGGCTCATGTGGGTTTATTGGTACTAGGTGGAGGTGGGAAGTTTAGTCCCACCACGGAAGTGGAAGAGGAGTTGGACCTCTTTATAAGGGATGTTCTTTCACATGCTATTGGAGCTTGAGAATAGAAAAGGACTTCGCGCGTTACTCCTCCGCCGCCCGCATCACCACGCCACGCCACGCCTTGCCTCGTCCCGACGCGCCGCGGGTTGTGGGATTAAGCCGAGCTCACACCTACGCGCTTATTTTTGCCAGTCACTAACGGAGTGTTTCTGACAGCTGGGCCATGATATGAGACGTCGGATCATGGGCTGTCACGGACTCAGACGTGGGTCGAGCCCACGTCTCTCCACGCGGCTGCGCCTATATAAGTGTGCGGTGTCTCCCAACCCTAGCCGTCACGAACAGATCTCATATGCTCACGCGCACACCCACCGTCGTTCCCTTGCTGCTGCCACCGGTGACTCCATCTCGTCCGCCGTGTACACGGTCGACGGGAGAGTAGGTCTCCGAAACCACACACTTCTGGTTCTTGTACGGGTGAGGGGTGAATAGGTTTTTGGGCAGCGACTACGCGACTGCTCGCTTTCGATCCGCTACTTCCTCTACGTCTGCATTGCCCTCATCATCACCATGTCCACCGACGCCGAATGTGCCATCACCGAAAAGCTCGAGGCCGACAAGAAGGTCGTCGAGGACACCGCTGCTGCCGCCACCGTCGCGGCGGCTTCTGCATGGCCTACTGGAGGGTATAACTCGTTTATCCCGCTCCTACTGTTTTCTGTTATAACTATGCTAGCGTTAAACGTAGATGTATCTACCATTAGCGTAGCAATGTGCTTGCGTGATCCAATATCAGCATGTTCTTAATTCTGTCAATGCCATGCTAGTAATTTATTTATGGATTAAATTAATCGAAAAATTGCCTATTTACTCAGCATAGGTCTCGGTCAGTTGAGACTTAAGGAAATCTCAGTCAAGTGATGTAGTATATAAGAAGACAAAGAAAAAAAAAATTATAAATCTCCATGCAAGTTCAAAGGCATATAGCATCAACTAAGACATAACGAAGTCTTAGTCGGCCGAGACTTAGTAAAACTATTTGTCATTGTCGTCTTTTTGGAAGCAAAAAAGTCTCAAGAAGCTGTTAATGCTGCTACTTCTGCTACCTTGTGGAGCTTATGGCTTTTACCAATGAATTTGTTTTTAGGGGTGAACATGGCGAAGGATACGTTGTGTCTTGGATCTGGTGGGGGCAATTATCAGGTAGTGGAATCTCAAACGGCAAGGGTGCTCTTTCTTCTCCGGTGCTTAAGGCTTTTGAATCGTCGAAGAGGGGAATTTCTTAGGATAGTCTGGTGTGGTTGATGGTTGGCAGGGAGAATGTCTTGCGTTTTGTGATCTAAAAGACCTATCATGCGCATTTCATGTGTTCGTTCCCCTGTTTTGGAAGATGTAATAGGGAAGCTCTACCTAGAACCCTTGTAGGTGTATGTTTTCTTGCAGCTACTTCAGGTTGTCGCCGAGAGCTGTTTAACAGTCAGGATGTTTGCTTTTCTTTGGCTTAATAAAGTTGGGGATGGGGGAAACGGGAAACCCCTTTCATTTAAAAAAAATCCTAAAAAAACAAATATATCAAATCATGCTTTATAAAAAACTCTCATTTTGTTCACGTTGAAGTGTACAAGTTTTATAAAAAGGGAAGTGTACAAGTTTTATCACGGCTATACCCTTAGCCGCCATAGAAGAAAGGGAGAGAAACCGACCATTGTTTATTCTTCTATATTTCCCACTTGTGCCTCTTGTGTTCGTGACTGTTCCAAAGGCGGAGAAACTCCACATGATTGCATAGCATGTAGACTATGTGTTTTTCAATGTTAAGCATGTATATCCTTTGGGCCGCTATCTAGGGGTCAGGGTATGTTTGTATGCGATAAAGGTATGTCGGCTCCATACACATCCTAGCATGACATTGTTGTTATTGACAATGCGGAGCCAGTGATGTTCTGGTGCAGCGGACTAACGACTTATGTTCAGTCTATGATCAACGCTACCTATTTGTTGTAGCGATAATGACAACATATGTGGTTCCGAGTTTTCTATGGTGTCTAATGCTCACGTTTCATCATTTAGTGGTCTTGATCTTCTTCCTCTCCGGATTGATGATGAATGAGCATTTTGGCGGCCTACCTTGCAAAGAGAGCTTCACACCATCTACTTTTTCATATTTTAGGGTGGATAAATCATGCACTCTTTGAAACATTTGTAGTTTTTTTTTGGGGGGGGAGGGGGGTTGAAACGTTTGAAGTTAGTCATACATGCACATGTTTGATCTTCTACTCTATCGAATACATAGCGGAATGTTGAGGAAAAAAATAAGTGTATGGACTATAAATAGTAGACTCTTTGAAACATTTGTTATGTATTTTCAATTAAGTGTAATTTGCCTTGCTAAATCAATAAAGTTGATTGGATCATTCTCCAATAATTTTATTTCATTCACGAGCGTTGTATCGAGCATCTTCTATTAGGTTACTGATCTTACGACTTGTTGTAGTTGCAATATATTCATCTAATGCTAGATGTTAGAGATATGGAAGAACAAGAGTAAAATCATCTTTGCTATTCATGTTAAGACATGGATATATGTCCCCTTGTTTTCAAGGAGCATGTGTCGTTGATCACAAGGAATGATAACCCAAGTCTCGAGGAGGGATTCCAGTCTTGGCTAGATCATATGTATTTTGTCCCTCTCCCTTTGTACATTTTCCTTAAGGGACAAAAGGTAGATGATCCGGGGCATCAATTTCTTGTCCCTTATAGCGAGTAGGAAGGAACGCTTATACATGGGTCAGGTGGGCACAATTACTTCAGCCACTTGCATTGCTCATTGTCCCAAGCACACATACGCATTGCAATGGCTGGAGTGGCCACCTTCGATCGCGGCAGTGTGGGATCAAATTCTGCCGGCGCAGGTGCCTTCCCTTTTTTCTAATATGTATATACGTAGTTTTTTTATAAAAAAATTACTAGTTATATAAAAGTATTGATCGTATTTCAAAAAAATGTTAAATCACATATTAAAATATTTTCATCGCGTATTAAATAAATGTACAACGTGTGCTTAAAAATTATGTGGTTTGAATAAATGTTAAATATGTCTAAAAGTAATGTTTTAGATGAATACAAAAAATTTATAACTTGTATGAAAAAAAGTAGACATCAAACATCAACCCTCAACTCCTGGGTGGGTCTAATATACACCCCTCATCCATTATACCGTCTAAATTGCACCCTCCAACTATCAAAACCAGACGAATTACCCCCTGTCTCGCCTTGACCCTGGTTTTGGTCCAGTCAGCACATATTGACCAGGTCAACTCATCCAGTCAACATGCCATATCAGCAATGAAATGAATGTATAATGCATAAATTGATAATTTGAAAATATCCTAATCTGCTGGTCAAAAATTGGCAGCATTTTGGTGCCATTTGGTACCATTTGAGCATCATATGAACGAATAAAAAGGCTTGAACAGAACTTGGTCACACATACATATATATAGGTCTGAAACACACATAAATAGGTCTCACATACATATAGATACGTCTGATACACACAAAGGTCTCACAAATAGGTCTGACACATAGGTCTCACATAGATAGGTCTGATTGACACCCAAATCTCACAAGCACACAAATAGCTCTCAACGTTCAAATCCCAACAAGCTTTGAAACCGAGCATATTTGGCCTTGCGAGTGCCCTTGCCTTTGTTACTGCCATTGCTACTGCTCCTCTCTTTGGTAACTTTGCTGGTAGTTCTCGCGCGAGAAGTACCAGTGCAGACATTGACATTGACATTCAAGCTTCCATGTACATTGAAGGTATTTCCAGAGAAATTGTTTGACCTGCTATTGTTATTAGCTGGCGCCCTTCTCTTTGCTTGTCTTGGTGGTGCCATCTCCTCGGTGGCCCTTTTTTTGTGTGAAGTGCTTTGTTGTGAACTATGTAAAGAACAATTAGATGTACTACATTATATCAGCAATGGTACAAAAAAGAAAGTACAGAGAAAAATATGGTGAACGAGCTTACCGGAACAGGTGCTTCACTTGGTCAGGGCGGCGGTGGAAGATCTGCCGGTGGCGGGAACAACACAGGCGGCAGTGGGGAGAGATCGGGGCGGCGGCGTAGATCTCAGCGCCAGGCGGCGGTGGGGAAATCTCCTCGGGAGAGTGAGAGATGAACGAGAGAGAAAGGGGTGCTCGGGCTGTGTAGGTTAAGTCAGACGTGGCACGCTGGTCAAATGGTCAACATTTGCTGACTGGACCAAAACCAGGGTATTTGTGACAGTTCGAGGGTGCAACTTAGGCGGTATAATAGATGAGGGGTGTATATTAGATCAACCAAAGAGTTGAGGGTTGATATATGCATTTCTCTCTAAAATTAATGTTTCGGATGTATATACAACTAATGTACAATGTGTATGAAAAACAAAAGACATCAAAACATGTATTTTAAAAATCAGTTAATCATGTATTTTAAAAAGGTTAGATGTGTATAAAATAATGTTTCACATGTATACAAAAAATGCATAATGCGCATGAGAAAAGTAGAGATCAAAATATGAATTTGAAAATTGTATAATGTGTATGAAAAATGTTGAACATATATAGGAAAATGTTTCTGATGCGTACGAGTAATGTACAACGTTTATGCAAAAAGTAGACATCAAAAACTTAAAACAATCATATATTTTAAAAAATTAAACACATATATATAGGGAAATACAGTTGTGCCTCTTACGGAATACATGTGTTTTTGCAGAAGCACATGTTGTGATTTTTTTCTTTTTCAGAAAGCACATGCTGTGCTTTTTCCTTTTTTCAGAAAGCATATATCGTACATTCTCACTCATCAAAGCAAGGTTGTGCTTCACAGAAAGCACATATATGTTGGACCTGCCGTGCCTCCAGGACCTCTTCGCCAAGGGCCGCTGGCGGGCGGCGGACGAGTACGTGACGGCGTTCATGAGCGGGAAGGAGAGCACCATGCCCTCCGCGTCCGCCACGCTCTTTGTCGTCAGGTTCGAGCGCTTCGTTCGGGCGCTCAAGCAGGGCGACGAGGCGTGGGCCCTGCGCTACTTCCGCCGCTTCGTCCGGCCGCTACTGTGCAGCCATATCGACGAGGCCGCCGCACGCGCTGAGTGCGAGAGGGCCATGATGGACCGCGGCTCCCTCCACCGCAACTGCCCCGACGATGCCGCGTACAGGGACCAGCGCTTGATCGAGTTCTATCGCTGCGTCTATCAAAACGAGCACATCTCCCGCTCCTTCAACGATATCTTCGACTACAACCTGCGCATCATGAGGGGAACGGCTGCCATCGGCCTGCGCCACCATGCACACCGGCCCCGATGCCCACCAAGACCCGCCGCCTAAGAGCAACTCTAATGGACCGACTCAAACGGACGACGTTTTTGTCCACTTTTTATCCGTTTTGGTCAACCGCCCGCCCGCCGTTCGTCCTCTTTTAGTGGATCGACAGTGCGTCCAACGGGGCCGACCCATTTCATAACCATGCATGCTCTAGATCATGCCAGCGGTCATGCCGTCGCCCTGGTTTTGGCGCTCCAGCGCATGGGGGAAAGCGGTCTACCGCGCGCTGGTTTTCGTGCTCCAGCGCGCGGGAAAGGTTCGCGCGCGCGCCGCGGCCGGCGCTCATTATAAGAAGGCGCTCCCTTCACACTCTGTCCGCCGCCCACTCGTCTCGCCCCCTCTCACTAGCCTCGCCGCCTCTGCGCCACCATGTCGATCCGCCGCCTGGGCGCTTCGGATTTTCGCGGAGTCCGCGAGCGCCACTCCAGCGCCTTCTCCTCCGAGATCTGGTTTCGCGAGAAACGTCTCATCCTCGGCACCTTCGACACCGCAGAGGAGGCGGCCCGCGCGCACGACGCAGCGGCATGGCGCCTCCTGAGGGCTTGTCGGGATATGAATTTTTCCGACGTGTCGAGCCAGCGGGCGCAGGATCTGGCCCCTCTCCCATGGCTTTTCACCGACGAGGATCGTCGTGTCAACCGGAGGCAGCAGCGTCGCCTCGCCATCGCCGAGATGGGCGTGGAAGCCATGGTGGTGTGGCGCGAACGCTTCCCGTAGGACATCGTCGACGAGCGTCAGTTCTACAAGCAAAGGAGGTTGAAAAGGGACATGAGGAGGACGGAGCGAGCCGTCTATCAGGAGGACAAGCGTTCGCGGAAGCAGGCCGCTCAATTGAAACTGAAGCTACGAGAAACGTCGGGTTGGGACTTTGAAGACGAGCAGCGTGCTGACGGCCTACATTCAGACGTCGGAGAAGGACATTACCGAGTCGGAGTCAGAAAGCGACGAGTAGTGGTCTTTTCTTTTATCTGTGTACGCTAGAACTATCTATGTATCCATTTTTATCTGAAAAAATGGCCGACGGCGTCGGCGATGAAGCAGGCGGGCGAGGGTGTGCTGTTTGATGTGAAGAGGCCAATCCAATGTGCCACCGACCAATGGGCCCGGTCAGGAAAGAGGGCGAGCGCGCGCGCGTCCGTCTTGTGTCCGTGCCGACGCAAATCCAGCTCAAAAATGGATCGGGAATGGGTCGGTAGGCAGACGAAAGCGGACGCGCGTCCGTTTGGGTCGGCGCGTTGGGACGACTTTTTTGTCCGCGCCGACCCAAATGGACGGTTGCGGACAAAATGGGTCGCCCCATTGGAGTTGCTCTAAATCCTCATCCACAGCTGAACTAGCTAGCCTCGTCCGCTCATCACTCATCGACCCGACCAGCCAGCAAATTAATAGCGGTTCTTCAATTGATGTCCATTATGCATGTATGTACAAAAGAGGAGAGCACACCAGCCCACAAGAGGTTGGCGCGCCCCATCTCTAGGCCGTTGGCCCTAGGGAAGGAAAGGAAGGAGGGCTAGCCCCTCCTGCCTTCCCTCCACATGAGAGAAAGGAAAAGGGGGCGCCATCCCTCCCGCCTCCCCCCGCGCACCCAAGAAGGAAGGGGGCGTGGCCAGGACAGGGGCCAAGGGCGGCCGCCGGCCCCTTGGGGTTGCCCTAGGCTGCCTCTCCTCCTCCTCCACCTATATATCTGTGTGTGTGTGTGTGTGTGTGTGTGTGTGTGGAGGGAGAGGGGCAACACACACCACAATTCCCTAGCCGTGTGCGGCACCCCCATCCCTCTAGTTCATCCTCGATCATATTTTTGTAGTGCTCGGCGAAGCTCTGCGGAGATAGTTGCATCACCACCGTCACCACGCCGTCGTGCTGTCGGAACTCATCTACTACTTCGCCCGTCTTGCTGGATCAAGAAAGTGAGGACGTCGTCGAGCTTAACATGGAGGTGCCGTACGTTCAGTAATTGCTCGGGAAGATCGTGAAGGTGTACGAGTATATCAACTGCGTTGATAAACGCTTCTATTAAATGGTCTACTAGGGTACTTAGACATGCTACCTCTTGAGCACTGCGTTGGATTTCCTTGAAGAGGAAAGGATGATGCAGCAAACTAGTGTAAGTATTTCCCTCAATTTTTGAGAATCAAGGTATCAATCCAGTAGGAGGCTACGCGCGAGTCCCTCGTACCTGCACAAAACAAATAACTCCTCGCAACCAACGTGAAAAGGGGGTGTCAATCCCTTCACGGTCACTCACGAGAGTGAGATCTGATAGATATGATAAGATAATATTTTTGGTAATTTTGTGATAAAGATGCAAAGTAAAATAAAATAAAAGTAAAAAACCAAAGTAAATAAATAGGTATTGGAAGATTAATATGATGAAGATAGACATGGGGGCCATAGGTTTCACTAGTGGCTTCTCTCAAGAGCATAAGTATTTTACGGTGGGTGAACGAATTACTGTTGAGCAATTGACAGAATTGAGCATAGTTATGAGAGTATCTAGGTATGATCATGTATAGGTATCACGTCCGAGACAAGTAGACCGACTCCTGCCTGCATCTACTACTATTACTCCACTCATCGACCGCTATCCAGCATGCATCTAGAGTATTAAGTTCATGGAAACAGAGTAACGCCTTAAGCAAGATGACATGATGTAGAGGGATAAATTCATGCAATATGATAAAATCCCCATCTTGTTATCCTCGATGGCAACAATACAATACGTGCCTTGTTTCCCCTACTGTCACTGGGAAAGGACACCGCAAGATTGAACCCAAAGCTAAGCACTTCTCCCATTGCAAGAAAGATCAATCTAGTAGGCCAAACCAAACTGATAATTCGAAGAGACTTGCAAAGATAACCAATCATATATAAAAGAATTCAGAGAAGATTCAAATATTGTTCATAGATAATCTTGATCCTAAACCCACAATTCATCGGTCTCAACAAACACACCGCAAAAAGAAGATTACATAATAGATCTCCACAAGAGAGGGGGAGAACTTTGTATTGAGATCCAAAAAGAGAGAAGAAGCCATCTAGCTAATAACTATGGACCCAAAGGTCTGAGGTAAACTACTCACACTTCATCGGAGAGGCTATGGTGTTGATGTAGAAGCCCTCCGTGATGGATGCCCCCTCCGGCGGAGCTCCGGAACAGGCCCCAAGATGTGATCTCGTGGATACAGAAAGTTGCGGCAGTGGAATTAGGTTTTTGGCTCCGTATCTGATCGTTTGGGGGTACGTAGGTATATATAGGAGGAAGGAGTACGTCGGTGGAGCAACAGGGGGCCCACGAGGGTGGAGGGCGCGCCTGGGGGGGGGGGGGGGTAGGCGCGCCCCCTACCTTGTGGCCTCTTCCTTTGTTTCTTGACGTAGGGTCCAAGTCTCCTGGATCACGTTTGTTGAGAAAATCATGTTCCCGAAGGTTTCATTCCGTTTGGACTCCATTTGATATTCCTTTTCTTCGAAACCCTAAAATAGGCCAAAACACAGCAATTCTGGGCTGGACCTCCGGTTATAGGTTAGGACCAAAAGTAATATAAAAGTGGATAATAAACCCAATAATGTCCAAAAGAGTAGATAATATAGCATGGAGCAATCAAAATCTATAGATACGTTGGAGACGTATCAAGCATCCCCAAGCTTAATTCCTGCTCGTCCTCGAGTAGGTAAATGATAAAAAAGATAATTTTTGATGTGGAGTGCTACTTGGCATAATTTCAATGTAATTCTTCTTAATTGTGGTATGAATATTCAGATCCGAAAGATTCAAGATAAAAGTTCATATTGACATAAAAATAATAATACTTTAAGCATACTAACAAAGCAATCATGTCTTCTCAAAATAACATGCCAAAGAAAGTTATCCCTACAAAATCATATAGTCTGGCTATGCTCTATATTCACCACACAAAGTATTTAAATCATGCACAACCCCGATGACAAGCCAAGCTATTTTTTCATACATTTGACATTCTCAAACTTTTTCAATCTTCACGCAATACATGAGCGTGAGCCATGGATATAGCACTATAGGTGGAATAGAATGGTGATTATGGAGAAGACAACAAAGGGAGAAGATAGTCTCACATCAACTAGGCGTATCAACGGGCTATGGAGATGCCCATCAATAGATATCAATGTGAGTGAGTAGGGATTGCCATGCAACGGATGCACTAGAGCTATAAATGTATGAAAGCTCAACAAAAGAAACTAGTGGGTGTGCATCCAACTCGCTTGCTCACGAAGACCTAGGGCATTTTGAGGAAGCCCATCATTGGAATATACAAGCCAAGTTCTATAATGTAAAATTCCCACTAGTATATGAAAGTGACAACATAGGAGACTCTCTATCATGAAGGCCATGGTGCTACTTTGAAGCACAAGTGTGGTAAAAGGATAGTAGCATTGCCCCTTCTATCTTTTTCTCTCATTTTTTTATTTGGGCTTCTTTGGCCTCTTTTATTTATTTATTTTCGTCCGGAGTCTCATCCCGACTTATGGGGGAATCATAGTCTCCATCATCCTTTCCTCACTGGGCAATGCTCTAATAATGATGATCATCACACTTTTATTTACTTACAACTCAAGAATTACAACTCAGTACTTAGAACACGATATGACTCTATATGAATGCCTCTGGTGGTGTACCGGGATGTGCAATGACTCATGAGTGCCATGTATGAAAGAATTATGGACGGTGGCTTTGCCACAAATACGATGCCAACTACATGGTCATGCTAAGCAATATGACAATGATGGAGCGTGTCATAATAAACGGAATGGTGGAAATTTGCATGGCAATATATCTCGGAATGGCTACGGAAATGACATAATAGGTAGGTATGGTGGCTGTTTTGAGGAAGGTATATGGTGGGTGTATGATACCGGCGAAAGGTGCGCGGTATTAGAGAGGCTAGCGACGGTGGAAGGAAGAAGAGTGCGTATAATCCATGGACTCAACATTAGTCATAAAGAACTCATATACTTATTGCAAAAATCTACAAGTCATCAAAGCAAAGTATTACGCTCATGCTCCTAGGGGGATAGATTGGTAGGAAAAGACCATCGCTCATTCCCGACCGCCACTCATAAGGAAGACAATCAAAAAATAAATCATGCTCCGACTTCATCACATAACGGTTCACCATACGTGCATGCTACGAGAATCACAAACTTTAACACAAGTATTTCTCAAATTCACAACTACTCAACTAGCACAACTTTAATATCACCATCTTCATATCTCAAAACAATTATCAAGTATCAAACTTCTCATAGTATTCAACACACTCATAAGAACTTTTTTACTATTCTTGCATACCAAGCATAGTATGATTATTTAAGCAAATTACCATGCTATTTAAGACTCTCAAAATAATCTAAGTGAAGCATGAGAGATCAATAGTTTGTATAAAACAAATCCACCACCGTGCTCTAAAAATATAAGTGAAGTACTAAAGCAAAATTATATAACTCAAAAGATATAAGCGAAGCACATAGAGTATTCTAACAAATTCCAAATCATGTATGGCTCTGCCAAAAGGTGTGTACAGAAAGGATGATTGTGGTAAACTAAAAAGCAAAGACTCAAATCATACAAGACGCTCCAAGCAAAACACATATCATGTGGTGAATAAAAATATAGCTCCAAGTAAAGCTATCGATAGAAGTAGACGAAAGAGGGGATGCCTTCCGGGGCATCCCCAAGCTTTGTATTTTAGGTGTCCTTAGATTATCTTGGGGGTGCCATGGGCATCCCCAAGCTTAGGCTCTTGACACTCCTTGTTCCACAGTCCATCAAATCTTTACCCAAAAACTTGAAAACTTCACAATACAAAACTCAAAGTAGAAAATCTTGTGAGCTCCGTTAGCGAAAGAAAACAAAAGACCACTTCAAGGTACTGTAATTAACTCATTATTTATTTATATTGGTGTTAAACCTAATGTATTCCAACTTCTATATGGTTTATAAACTATTTTACTAGCCTTAGATTCATCAAAATAAGCAAACAACACACGAAAACAGAATCTGTCAAAAACAGAATAGTCTGTAGTAATATGTTGCTAGCGCAAGATCTGGAACCCCAAAAATTCTAAAATAAATTTATGGATGTTAGGAATTTATCTATTAATCATCTTCAAAAATAATTAACTAAATAGCACTTTCCAAATAAACATGGCAGCATTTCTCGTGAGCGCTAAAGTTTCTGTTTTTTACAGCAAGATAGCAAGACTTTCCCCATGTCTTCCCAACGGTTCTACTTGGCACAAACACTAATTAAACACAAAAAACACAACCAAAACAGAAGCTAGATAAATTATTTATTACTAAAAATGATCAAAAGGGAAGGAATAAAAATAAAATTGGGTTGCCTCCCAACAAGCGCTATTGTTTAAAGCCCCTAGCTAGGCATAACAAGCAAGGATAGATCTAGGTATTGCCATCTTTGGTAGGCAATCCATAAGTGGCTCTCATAATAGATTCATAAGGTAATTTAATTTTATTTCTAGTAAAGTGTTCTATGCATTTCCTTAACGGAAATTGGAATCAAATATTTCCTTCTTTCATATCAATAATTGCACCAATCGTTCTAAGGAAAGGTCTACCAAGAATAATAGGACATGAAGGATTGCAATCTATGTCAAGAACAATAAAAATCTACGGGCACATAATTCGTATTTGCAACAATAAGAACATCATTGATTCTTCCCATAGGTTTCTTAATAGTGGAATCCGCAAGGTGCAAGTTTAATGAGCAATCATCAAAATCACGGAAACCTAACAAATCACACAAAGTCTTTGGAATCGTGGAAACACTAGCACCCAAATCACACAAAGCATAGAACTCATGATCTTTAATCTTAATTTTAATAGTTGGTTCCCACTCATCATAAAGTTTTCTAGGGATAGAAACTTCCACCTCAAGTTTTTCTTCATAAGATTGCATCAAGGCATCAACGATATGTTTAGTAAATGCTTTATTTTGGCTATAAGCATGAGGAGAATTTAGCACGGATTGCAATAAGGAAACACAATCGATCAAAGAGAAATCTTCATAATTAAATTCCTTGAAATCCAAAATAGTGGGATTATTAGTATCTAGGGTTTTGATTTCTTCAATTCCACTTTCATCAAGTTTAGCATCAAGATCTAAGAACTCTGAATTTTTGGAACGCCTTCTAGGTAAAGGTGGATCATAATCAGTCCCATCATTATCAAGATTCATATTGCAAAACAAAGATTTAATAGGGGACACATCAATAACTTTTAGATCTTCATCTTTATTTTCATAGGAACTAGAAGAACACGCTCTTATAAAGGCATCTTTCTTAGCACGCATCCTAGCGGTTCTTTCTTTGCACCCATCAATGGAAATTCTCATGGCTTTGATAGACTCATTGATATCATGCTTAGGAGGAATAGATCTAAGCTTTAAAGAATCAACATCAAGAGAAATTTTATCAACGTTCCTAGCCAAATCATCAATCTTAAGCAATTTTTCTTCAATCAAAGGATTGAAATTCTTTTGCGAAGTAATAAATTCTTTGATATTAGATTCAAAATCAGAGGGTATCTTATTAAAATTTCCATAAGAATTGTTGTAAGAATTACCATAATTATTTGAGGAATTGCTAGGATAAGGCCTAGGATTAAAGTTTCCTCTATACGCGTTGTTACCAAAATTATTCCTACCAACAAAATTTACATACAAAGATTCATTATTATTCTCAATCAAAGTAGACAAAGGCATATCGTTAGGATCAGAAGAAACACTTTTATTAGCAAATAATTTCATAAGTTCATCCATCTTTCCACTCAAAACATTAATTTCTTCTATTGCATGCACTTTTTTATTAGAAGATCTTTCAGTATGCCATTGAGAATAATTAACCATACTATTATCTAGGAGTTTAGTAGCTTCTCCTAAAATGATTTCCATAAAAGTGCCTCCCGTGGATGAATCTAAAAGGTTTCTAGAAGCAAAATTCAATCCGGCATAAAAGTTTTGTATAATCATCCACAAATTCAAACCATGAGTAGGGCAATTACGTATCATTAATTTCATCCTTTCCCAAACTTGTGCAACATGTTCATGATCAAGTTGCTTAAAATTCATAATATCATTTCTAAGAGAGATGATCTTAGCGGGAGGAAAATACTTAGAGATAAAAGCATCTTTGCACTTGTTCCAAGAATCAATACTATTTTTAGGCAAAGATGAAAACCAAGCTTTAGCACGATCTCTAAGCGAAAAAGGAAATAGCTTCAATTTAACAATATCATTGTCCACATCTTTCTTCTTTTGCATATCACACAAATCAACGAAGTTATTTAGATGGGTAGCGGCATCTTCACTAGGAAGGCCAGAAAAAGGATCTTTCATGACAAGATTCATCAAAGCGGCATTAATTTCACAAGATTCAGCATCGGTAAGGGTAGCGGCATCTTCACTAGGAAGGCCAGAAAAAGGATCTTTCATGACAAGATTCAGCAAAGCGGCATTAATTTCACAAGATTCAGCATCGGTAAGAGGAGCAATCAGAGTGCTAATAAAATCATTATTGTTGGTATTGGTAAAGTCACACAATTTAGTGTTATCTTGAGCTATCGTGACAAGCAAGCAATCCAACACACAAGCAAACAAAAAGCAAACGGGCAAAAAGAAGCAAATAGAGAAAGAGAGGGAGGATAGAGAGAGAGGGCGAATAAAATGGCAAGGGTGAAGTGGGGGAGAGGAAAACGATAGGCAAATGGCAAATAATGTAATGCGAGAGATAAGGGTATGTGATGGGTACTTCGTATGTTGACTTTTGCATAGACTCCCCGGCAACGGCGCCAGAAATCTTCTTGCTACCTCTTGAGCACTGCGTTGGATTTCCTTGAAGAGGAAATGATGATGCAGCAAAGTAGCGTAAGTATTTCCCTCAGTTTTTGAGAACCAAGGTATCAATCCAGTAGGAGGCTATGCGTGAGTCCCTCGTACCTGCACAAAACAAATAACTCCTCGCAACCAACGTGAAAAGGGGGTGTCAATCCCTTCACGGTCACTCACGAGAGTGAGATCTGATAGATATGATAAGATGATATTTTTGGTAATTTTGTGATAAAGATGCAAAGTAAAATAAAAGCAAAGTAAATAAATAGGTATTGGAAGATTAATATGATGAAGATAGACCCAGGGGCCATAGGTTTCACTAGTGGCTTCTCTCAAGAGTATAAGTATTTTACGGTGGGTGAACGAATTACTGTTGAGCAATTGATAGAATTGAGCATAGTTATGAGAGCATCTAGGTATGATCATGTATAGGCATCACGTCCGAGACAAGTAGACCGACTCCTGCCTGCATCTACTACTATTACTCCACTCATCGACCGCTATCCAGCTTGCATCTAGAGTATTAAGTTCATGGAAACAGAGTAACGCCTTAAGCAAGATGACATGATGTAGAGGGATAAATTCATGGAATATGATAAAAAAAACCATCTTGTTATCCTCGATGGCAACAATACAATACGTGCCTTGCTGCCCCGACTGTCACTGGGAAAGGACACCGCAAGATTGAACCCAAAGCTAAGCACTTCTCCCATTGCAAGAAAGATCAATCTAGTAGGCCAAACCAAACTGATAATTCGAAGAGACTTGCAAAGATAACCAATCATACATAAAAGAATTCAGAGAAGATTCAAATATTGTTCATAGATAATCTTGATCATAAACCCACAATTCATCGGTCTCAACAAACACACCGCAAAAAGAAGATTACATCGAATAGATCTCCACAAGAGAGGGGGAGAACTTTGTATTGAGATACAAAAAGAGAGAAGAAGCCATCTAGCTAATAACTATGAACCTGAAGGTCTGAGGTAAACTACTCACACTTCATCGGAGAGGCTATGGTGTTGATGTAGAAGCCCTCCACGATGGATGCCCCCTCCGGCGGAGTTCCGGAACAGGCCCCAAGATGGGATCTCGTGGATACAGAAAGTTGCGGCGGTGGAATTAGCTTTTTGGCTCCGTATCTGATCGTTTGGGGGTACGTAGGTATATATAGGAGGAAGGAGTACGTCGGTGGAGCAACAGGGGGCCCACGAGGGTGGAGGGTGCGCCTAGGAGGGTAGGCGCGCCCCTACCTCGTGGCCTCCTCCTTTGTTTCTTGACGTAGGGTCCAAGTCTCCTGGATCACGTTTGTTGAGAAAATCACGTCCCCGAAGGTTTCATTCCGTTTGGACTCCGTTTGATATTCCTTTTCTTCGAAACCCTAAAATAGGCAAAAAAAACAGCAATTCTGCGCTGGGCCTCCGGTTAATAGGTTAGTCCCAAAAGTAATATAAAAGTGGATAATAAAGCCTAATAATGTCCAAAACAGTAGATAATATAGCATGGAGCAATCAAAAATTATAGATACATTGGAGATGTATCAAGACATACTCTTCCCTCTTGTAGCTATGCTTCTCCCTGGATAGATCTTGCGTGTGCGTAGAATTTTTTCCATGCAATGTTCTCTAACACGTTACAATCCATATTGGCGATCTATTAGAAGCACTAATGGGCTCAAACCCCGTGTAGGTATGGATATCCATAAGTTGATATTTTGGCATGGCACTATGATAAAAGGGGTGTTTTTCAACCCGTCCCGTGTGTAGGATGCTCACTGGAATCAAAAACTCAAAGAGAGTATTGGCTTGAGAATAGGCCAAGTCATTGAAATCAAGCAGAAGAGAAGAAAGGCTAGACTAGTTTGTGGAAAGCAAAGGGCGCCATCTAAGGTTAGTTTCTTCGTTTGGAGTCTAGCCTATACTTCCCTTCCTATAGGCACAACCAGGTTTGAAAGAAACATGGAGACCTCCTCAGTGTGCTCTATTTGTAATGTTGTAGAAGATACATGGCGACACTCTTTGTTTGAATGTCGCACGGCTAGATTTGTATGGGCTTAGGGAGATGAAGAGAACTTGGAGAATGTGGTATCAAATCAATCTTAGGATGTCTGGCTATGGATCTTTTGGCTATTTGATTCCATGAAAAAGCTAGACCTAGCTCGGGTTCTAGTCGCCCTTTGGTCGATCTGTTGGGCCAGGGGACATGAATTCAAAGCAACGAGATTCAAAGACCTCTAATGACGATGTGTTTTATCACGAGATACCTATAGGGCCTCGACATCGTTGCTGTTCATGCACCCCGCCAAACTTCTTGGACTAGTGCACCACTTTAGTGTGTGCGCAAATGGCTAGCTCCGGAGGGGGATGTGGCAAAAATTAATATCGAAAGGTGACTAAAACACCTGAGACGAGGACTACCCGATCTAATGATAGAGGCAAGAACACTTTCCGGCCAATTCCCATTAATTGATCATAATAATATCGTGGAAATGCTGCACGAACCACCGATGCTCGCATATCCCTCCTTGGAAATTTAGGTGCGGCGATGACGATCTGTAGAGACAATGAAGGGCGTTATGTTGGCGCGTCGGCTGTAATATTTGATGGCCTAACTGATCCTACTAGTCTGGAGACTCTTGCCTGTAACGAGGCACTGGCACTGGCCCAAGATGTGAACGTGAGACGTGTGGTGATGGGCTCGGATTGCTTGGAGGTTGTCGGGGATATTACCCCGCGGTGTAACCCGGGCGGATGTATGACCCGGCTGGAGCTTGGCGACTCACTGGCGACGCGCTTGGACCTGGCGGTTTACGATTCATCGAAGACCTGGCGAGCGGGACAGATGGACGACAAGGCCCAAGGCCCAGTAGGCCGGCTCATGTTATGGTGGGCCGGCTTAAGGGGAAAGGGATGACGAATATTTCCTTGACGAGGAAGCAAGACCCGGACTTGTATTCAACTTGTAAGAAAAGATAGACTAGTCCTAGTCCTACTAGGACTCCACATGTAACCCGCCCCTCTAACTTATATAAGGAGGGGCAGGGCTCCCCAAGAGGGAGAAGAAAACAAGAAACAATCTCTAGGGCTAGACACAATTAAAGGGGAGCCGGCTTATGCGGCGATTCTCTCATGAGCATAATGAGATCTAGCCACAAACAACATGTAGGGATATTACCGGATGATGTTTCCCGGGGCCCGAAGCTGTTTAAATCCTCGTCTTGTGTGATGATCCGCCTCGCGTCTCTCCATTCCGACCAACCCCTTCAAGCTACCACATAGATGCGTTGGCCTCACGACTAGGTCCTCACAGTAGAACATCTGCCGTGACAATTCCACGACAGAGGTGATTACTAATATTAACAAAGGAGCAGCAGCTAGATATGCATCAGTTCTACATGAAATTACACATCGGTGAAAGGAATTTGGGGAAGTGTGTTTCTGTTTTGAGCCTCGGGATTCCAATTTCAAAGCTCATATGTTTGCAGAGGCCGCATCATCTCTTGCAATCGATCGCCATTAGTGGCTATGGAGAGTCCTTGATATCATTTGTATCCCGTTTACTTTGAATTATGAATGAACCTTTTTTGAGGCATCTTCATATTTTGAAAGTTTTTTTTTAAAAATGAATGACTTTGAACATGCAAATTTCTTTTTAAATTACTAAAAAAATAAAAATAACACATTTTTTCAAATTGCGAACAAATTTTCGAGAAGTGGACATCTTTTGAAATTCTGAACATTCTTTGAAACACACTTTTTTTAAATGGTGAACAAATTTTGGAAATGGGAAACATTTTTTGAAATTCGGATTCTTTGTAAACACAAACATTTTTGGAAATTCCTGAACATTTTGAAACAGCGAGTATTTTTTCATACATTTTTTTAAAATTCCTGAACATTTTTTAAAGCAACAACTATTTTGGAAACAGAAACATTTTGTTGAATTTACAAACATTTTTTTCTCTATTGGAAAATGCATTTCTAAAATGGAAAGATTTTTTCAAATTTGTGAACATTTTTGTAAAAAGTTGTAAATTTTAAAAATGGAAAAAGGGAAAGAATCAAAAGAAAAGAAAATAATAATAATAATAATAATAATAATAATAATAATAAGAAGAAGAAGAAGAAGAAGAAGAAGAAGAAACACTAAAAGGGAAAACCTAGTAAAGAAACAGAACAGACAAAACTGGTTCAGAACCTTCTAGAAGGTTACACAAACAGGATAGGAACCTTCCAGAAGGTTCACAAAACCGATTCCTGTAGTGTGTTGTGTATTTAACAAGTGGGCCGGGCCAACGCTGATCCATCTGATGATATGTGTCTACCAGGCCGATTTTATATTTTTTACCAGCCCGGTTTTTGCATTAATCCGTGAACCCAACACGTGATCCGTTAATGGTGCGAGTCGTAAGCCGACGCGGTTTGGAGTGTGAGCCGGAATCGGCGAGCCCAATGGAATCAATAAAAGCACCCCAGAAGAGATGAATGATGCACACACCAAGGAAGGGATCGTGGAACCAATATCATCCGGCCGGCCCTTTCTTCCTTCTCTCGATCGGACCTTTGGATTTGGATAAGAGAAGAGAATCAGGATGGCCATGGACCGGCAGTCGGAGTGGATCGTCCTGCGGCGCGTGCTGGCCTTCCTCAAGTCGAGGAAGCTCCACCGGGCGGCGTACACGCTGGAGAAGGAGGCGAGGCTCAAGCTGGACCTGCCGCACCTGCAAGACCTCTTCGCCAAGGGCCACTGGCGGGCGGCGGACGAGTACGTGACGGCATTCATAAGCGGGAAGGAGAGCACCACGCCATCCGCGTCCGCCACACTCTTCGTTGTCAGGTTCGAGGGCTTCGTCCGGGCGCTCAAGCGGGGCGACGAGGCGTGGGCCCTACGCTCGAATGCACCAATACGGATACGGGTATCAGTATCGGGCCAATACGGATGCGTAAATTCGTCATTTTGAAAAAGTGTCAATACGGATATGTTTTACTATTTTTTTTAAAAGGGATTCAGAATGTCAACCGTGACCTTTCTACATCCATGGATTCCATGGTTCCCTGTCTTCTTTAGCAAATGAGCAGAAACTCTAGAGTAGCCACTCAAAGCTTCATGACCACAGTAGTCGCATTTTCATTTAGTGTTGCCCCCTCCAGGTGATTTCTCTATGATTTGAACATGGCTCCACAATGGTGCCCTTAGATTTGTAGGTACAGTAGGAGGTTCAGCAGGAGGAGATGAGAAAAATGAGATCTTCACAGATCAGAGGAGAAAGAAGAGGGGGTGAGCTTGGCTGCGCAGGAAAAAGGAGAAGAGGCATTGGTGAGGAGTAGTAGCTCGTCGCCGGCTAGCCGCCGCTGCCGCCGGCCCTGAGTGAGTAGCTGCTAGGTACGTAGCCACCAGCCGCCGCCTGGTGTGATCTTAGGAGGGAAGAAAGAACTGGGAGGGAAAGGAAGGGGGCATTGGGGTACTAGGGTTGCTGTCTGCCTCTTAACTGGGCAGAGTGGTCTCTTAGATGGGCTGGGTCATATCCAAAACGATCTGAAAAAGTATCCTTCAAGTATCTGAATCGTTTTAAATCCTTTATTCATGGATACTCCTTGGATACGTATCGGGGGCGTATCGGAGAAGTATCGGTATCGGATACGGTATCGGATACCGATTCGCTAGTTGCCTGAAGTATCGGTGCAATCGAGGCCCTGCGCTACTTCCGCCCCTCCGTCCGGCCGCTACTGCGCAACCACCCCGACGAGGCCGCCGTGCACGCCGAGTGCGAGAGGGCCATGATGGACCGCGGCTCCCTCCACCGCAACTGCCCCGATGATGCCGCGTACAGGGACCATCGCTTGATCGAGTTCTATCGCTGCGTCTATCAGAACGAGCACATCTCCCGCTCCTTCAACGATATCTTCGACTACAACCTGCGCTTCATGAGGGGAACGGCTGCCATCGGCCTGCGCCGCCATGCACATCGGCCCCGACGCCCACCAAGACCCGCTGCCTAAGAGCAATTCCAACGGGCCGACCCAACCGGACTGCGTTTTTGTCCACTTTTTATCCGTTTGGGTCGGTCGTCCGCCTGCCGTCCGCCCTCTTTTAGTTTTGGGTCGGCAGTGCGCCCAACGGGCCGACCCATTTCATGACCATGCGTGCTTTAGATCATGCCAGCGGTCATGACGTCACCCTGATTTTGGCGCTCCAGCGCGCGGGGGAAAGCGGCCTAGCGCGCGCTGGTTTTCGTGCTCCAGCGCGCGGGAAAGGTTCGCGCGCGCGCCGCGGCCGGCGCTCGTTATAAGAAGGTGCTCCCTTCACACTCTGTCCGCCGCCCACTCGTCTCGCCCCCTCTCACTAGCCTCGCCGCCTCTGCGCCACCATGTCGATCCGCCGCCTGGGCGCTTCGGACTTTCGCGGAGTCCGCGAGCGCCGCTCTAGCGCCTTCTCCTCCGAGATCTGGTTTCGCGAGAAACGTCTCATCCTCGACACCTTCGACACCGCAGAGGAGGCGGCCCGCGCGCACGACGCTGCGGCGTGGTGCCTCCTGAGGCCTCGTCAGGATATGAATTTTTCCGACGTGTCGAGCCAGCGGACGCAGGATCTGGCACCTCTCCCACAGCTTTTCACCGACGAGGAAACACGTGTCCACCAGAGGCAGCAGCGTCACCTCACCATCGTCGAGATGGACGTGGAAGACATGGTGGCGTGGCGCGAACACTTCCCGCAGGACATCGTCGACGAGCGCCAGTTCTACAAGCAAAGGAGGTTGAAAAGGGACGCGAGGAGGACGGAGCGAGCCGCCTATCAGGAGGACAAGCGTTCGCGGAAGTAGGCCGCTCAATTGAAACTGAAGCTACGAGAAACGTCGGGTTGGGACTTTGAAGATGAGCAGCATGCTGACGCCTACATTCAGACATCGGAGAAGGACATTACCGAGTTGGAGTCAGAAAGCGACGAGTAGTGGTCTTTTCTTTTATCTGTGTACGCTAGAACTATCTATGTATGCATTTTTATCTGAAAAAATGGCCGGCGGCATCGGCGACGAAGCAGGCGGGCGAGGGTGTGTTGTTTGATGTGAAGAGGTCAATCCACTGTGCCATCGACCAACCGGCCCGGTGAGGAAAGAGGGCGAGCGTGCGTGCGTCCATCTTGTGTCCGCGCCGATGCAAATCCGGCTCAAAAATGGGCCAGGAATGGGTCGGTAGGTAGACGAAAGCGGACGTGTGTCCATTTGGGTCGGTGCGTTGGGCCGACTTTTTTGTCCGCGCCAACCCAAACGGACGGCCACGGACAAAATGGGTCGCCCCATTGGAGTTGCTCTAAATCCTCATCCACAGCCGAACCGGCTAGCCTCGTCCGCTCATCGCTCATCGACCCAACCAGCCAGCAAATTAATGGTGGTTCTTCAATTGATATCCATTATGCATGTACGTACAAAAGATGGGAGCACACCATCCCACAAGGGGCTGGCGCGCCCCACCACTAGGCCGCCAACCCTAGGGAAGGAAAGGAAGGAGGGCTAGCCCCTCCTGCCTTCCCTCCACATGTGAGAAAGGAAAGGAAGGAGGGCTGGCCCCTCCTGCCTTCCCTCCACATGAGAGAAAGGAAAGGGGGGGTGCCATCCCTCCTGCCTCCCCCCCGCGCACCCAAGAAGGAACGGGGCGTGGCCAGGTCAGGGGCCAAGGGCGGCCGTCGGCCCCTTGGGGTTGCCCTAGGCTGCCTCCCCTCCTCCCCACCTATATATATATGCGTGTGGAGGGAGAGGGGAAACACACACCATGATTCCCTAGCCGTGTGCGGCACCCCTATCCCTCTAGTTCATCCTCGATCATATTTTCATAGTGCTCGCCGAAGCCCTGCGGAGATAGTTGCATCACCACCGTCACCACGCCGTCGTGCTGTCAGAAATTAGCTACTACTTCGCCCGTCTTGCTGGATCAAGAAAGTGAGGACGTCGTCGAGCTGAACATGGAGGTGCCATACGTTCAGTACTTGCTCGGGCAGATCGTGAAGGTGTACGAGTACATCAACCGCGTTGATAAACGCTTCCATTAAATGGTCTACTAGGGTACGTAGACATACTCTTCCCTCTTGTAGCTATGCTTCTCCCTGGATAGATCTTGCGTGTGCGTAGAATTTTTATGTTTTCCATGCAACGTTCTCCAACACGTTACAATCCATATTGGTGATCTATTAGAAGCATCGATGCGCTCACACCCCGTGTAGGTATGGATATCCATAGGTCGATATTTTGCCATGGCACTATGATAAAAAGGGGTGTTTTTCAACCTGTCCCATGTGTAGGATGCTCACTGGAATCAAAAACTCAGAGAGAGTATTGGCTTGAGAATAGGCCAAGTCATTCGAATCAAGCAGAAGAGAAGAAAGGCTAGACTAGTTTGTGGAAAGCAAAAGGTGCCATCTAAGGTTAGTTTCTTCGTTTGGAGTCTAGCCCATGCTTCCCTTCCTATAGGCAGAACCAGGTTTGAAAGAAACATGGTGACCTCCTCAGTGTGCTCTATTTGTAATGTTGCAGAAGATACATGGCGACACTCTTTGTTTGAATGTCGCACGGCTAGATTTTTATGGGCTTAGGGAGATGAAGAGAACTTGGAGAATGTGGTATCAAATCAATCTTAGGATGTCTGGCTATGGATCTTTTGGCTATTTGATTCCATGAAAAAGCAAGACCCAGCCCGGGTTCTTGTCGCCCTTTGGTCGATCTGTTGGGCCAAGGGACATGAATTCAAAGAAAAGAGCTTCAAAGACCCCTAATGACAATGTGTTTTATCACGAGATACCTACAGGGCCTCGACATCGTCGCTGTTCATGCACCCCGCCAAACTTCTTGGACTAGTGGACCACTTTAGTGTGTGCGCAAATGGCTAGCTCTGGAGGGGGATGTGGCAAAAATTAATATCGAAAGGTGACTAAAACACCTGAGACGGGGACTACCCGATCTAATGATAGAGGCAAGAACACTTTCCGGCCAAGTCCCATTAATTGATCATAATGATATCATGGAAATGTTGCACGAACCACCGATGCTCGCATATCCCTCCTTGGAAATTTAGGTGCGGCGGCGGCGACCTGTAGAGACAATGAAGGGCGTTATGTTGGCGTGTCGGCTGTACTATTTGATGGCTTAACTGATCCTGCTAATCTAGAGACTCTTGCTTGTAACGAGGCACTGGCACTGTGAAAGTGCTAATGGCACTTAAGCTATATTTTGGTGTGATGACAATGTGGTTAGTTGAACTAATATCGGTTGCTAAAGTTTATCTCAGGTTATTGGTTCTAAGTGCCCGCGATGGAGATGTGCGACCCCCCCCCCCATTTCAAAAAGGACAAAGGCGTGGTCTTTCGACACTTCGAAGGTTTAGTTTTGGTTTGCTTCGAGTCGTAGGAAAGACCGCACTATTTAGAGGGGTTTGTGTGGATAAATGTCGTGAGGGAATGCCTTTGCCGAGCCTTACTCTCTTACCCTTCCCACTCCGACCACCTCAAATGAACCTAGTGTGTGTGTTGTGGTACTCAGAAAGTTGCAATAGTAAGTTACTGGGTACCCCGTGCGCACGGGGTACTGGGTAACTCTCTAGGTACCCCGTGCGCACGGGGTCTTTTGACCCCCATGCGCACGGGGTACTACGTAACTCTCTGGATACCCCGTGCGCACGGGGTCTTTTGACCCCCGTGCGCATGGGGTGGTGCGATTGTCTCTGGATACCCCGTGCGAACAGGGCTGACTTAGCCCATGTGCATGGGGTCCAACGGGCAGAAATCCCCACCAGCCCATGAACACTATAAAAGGCCCTTCTTCCACCTCCAACCCTCAACCCTAATGTCTTGTTGAGCTCCACCATTGCTACACCCCATTTTGCTCAATACTCTCAATCCCTCCATCCAAACTTGTTGAAACTTTGGGGATTGGGAGAGCAAGACCCGATCTACAACTTGACCAAACCAAATCGCGTTCCCTGCAACATTTCTTCCCCATTGACTTGTTACTCTTGGATCTTGGGCTCCTAGGCGGTTAGAGGTTCCTCCGAAAGCTTCCTTGCTTGTGGTGTGCTCCGAAGAAGTTTGTAAAGGTGTGGTGGTCGCATTCAAGACCAACCCCGAGTGGTTCGAGGCTCATCCGTTGGGGGTGACTCGAAGGAGAATACGGTGAGCCTTTGGTGGCATTCCGCAAGCTTTGGCTCCGGCACCGCTCCAAACAGAGATTAGCTCTTCCCCAAGGAAGAGTGAACTTCGGGTTAAATCCGTGTCCTCGTCTCACTTGTGGTTAATCCTTTCCCGCACCTTTCTTTGTTGTTGTATGCTTGTTGGCTTGCTAAGTAGTTTGTTGCCTAGCTTTTCTTCTCGGAGCTTGCTTGTCATATATGTTGCATTCACCTATTTGCATATCTAGTGAACTCTTTTATCCGCTAAGCCTTAAAATCTACAAGAAAGATTAAACTTTGTAGTCTCCTATTCACCCCCCCTCTAGTCGACCGTATCGATCCTTTCAATTGGTATCAGAGCCTCGTGCTCTAATATAAGGTTTTACAACCTTAGAGGATATGGTCGATCTAGGGAATGAGGGAGGTGGCCTACCCATTGCGGGGGATGGTCAAAACCAACCCCCCGCCACAACTGAGACACTTGGTGCTCTAGTCGTTGCTCCTACCGCTACTACTAACCAGAATGTCCCCCTGACCGCAGCCGATCTTCTTTCAATGTTTGCGGACCTCAAAGTCTCTATGTTGATAGAGGTTCGACCCTCGGTCAAGGAGGAAATTGATGCTCGCCTAAAGCCATCAACGTCCGCATCAAACTCGTTTAATCCAAATGAGGTTCATGATGCGGATGACTCGAGGGAACCTCTTGCTTCTCCGGCTCGTACTCAAGTTCCCCAGTACAATGCCGTGGAACCCTTTTACTCTCCTCAGCCCTTGCAACATCCCCGCATTAATCCTCTTGGGCCTCCGCCCCCTTTGAAAGCTAATGCATTTGCTAAGTGGAAGCTAGATATGGAGTCTCACATGCACAGTGCTTCAACTCAATTGTGGTGGATTGTGGTCAATGGATTCAACCGCAAGGACCCAATGAATCTCACTCCAAGGGAAGCAGTTGACGATCAACTCAATGCTACCGCACACAACATGATTTGCAATGCTATGACTGAAGACTATAGTGATTCCATTGCTCTTCTCAAAACCGCAAAGGAAATTTGGGATTGCCTTGAGGAGGCTCTTGAAGGAGATGAAGCAATTCGAAGATCTCAGTTGGCCTTGCTCAAACAAGAAGTCAATCTCTTCGTGAGGAATGAGGGTGAGTCCGCAGAAGAGGTTTACTGAAGGTTGAAGTCCCTTGTGCTCAACTTGAGAACCTTTGGGTGCACTTGGGCAAATGATGAATTCATCAAGGACAAGTTCATAGATGCTATGGTTCTCACAGAACATACCATGGTCATGATGGTTCATCAACGTCCAGACTATCACAAGTTGACTTCGGCTCAAGTTGTTTCCACCTTCTCTACCCATGTTCTTTTGGAAACCAAGTCCAAGAAAACATTTGCAATAGCTCAAGCAACCAAGAACTCCAATCTTTCCTTGAAGGACAAGAAAGTGATGAGCCAATCCTCAAGGGAGGAAGAAGTGAGTGAAGAGATATGTGAGGCGGATAATGATACCTCATGCCCGGCAAATGATTTTGCAGAATACCTGGCTCTCTTAGTCAAGAAGTACTCCGGGACCATGGCAAACAAAGGAAGAAATCTTCAAGGAAGATCTTTTGGACGAAGGAAATGCTACAATTGTGATAGCCCAAGACACTTTGTTCATGATTGTCCATATGAGAGACGTGAAGACAAGTCCGAGAAGCTTGTGCTTAAGAAGAAGAAGTTCACCAAGTTTTCAAAGAGGAAGGATGACAAGGCTCTTGTTCATGAAGAATACATGTCTAGAGATGAAGATGACGGTGATGATGATCAAGTGGGCACGGCTGCCTTCGCCATGCATGCCACTACCTCCTCCTCCACCACTGGCCTCTTCGACTCTCCAAACAAGGACAAGCCATTCACTCATCGATGCCTCATGGCCAAAGAGGTAAAAACAAAGTCCAAACCCAAGAGACCCGACAACTACACTCCCAATGTCTCATGTGAGATAGTGGAGGATGAGTGTGAGGAGGGTGTGGATAATGATGAGGAATCCTTAATGGCTTTCATGAAAACTCTTCATGGTGAAGCTCGTGCTCGTTTTGGCGATCTCCTTAAGTCACTCGCCGAATGTGATGACTTTATTCAGAACGTTGGGAACCTCCTTATAGAGGAAAAAGAGAGAGTTGATCTCCTCAAGCACGAACTTAATGAAGAGAGTGTCATGAGAGCATCACTTGAGGAAGCCTTATCTGCTCATCAAATTGACTTTGTTAAAACCAACGATGCTTTGCAACTTGCTCTTGAGAATAAAGATGCTCTTAACGTTAGAGTTGAAAAACTTCTAGTTGACCATACAAGACTTGTTGAGGAGCATGAGTTCCTTGTGATTAGTTCCAAGGTTGTCAAAAGTGACCTCATTGCTCTCACTGAGTCTTATGCTCCGTTAAAAGCTACAACCATTAAGGCTCTCACTTCCGTACCTCATATTGATTTAAATGATGATGCTCATACGGCTAACTTTGCTCATGATTGCACCTCCCTTCAAGAGGAAAATAAGAAGTTGAAAGCTCAAATTGAGAAAGGGCTTGTATCATGCATCCAAGGGGAGAAAAACCTAAACGATCTCTTGAGAAACCAAAAGGAGTGTGTTGCCAAGGAGGGAGTTGGGTTTAATCCCGCATCTAAGAGTGGTAAGAACAACAAGAAGAAGAACAACAAGAAGATCGGTCCGACTCCTTCCCCTCCCCAAAAGGTAGTGTTTGTGCAAGAAGGGCACAAGGAGAAGGAGAAGGAAATGAAGGGTGTTGGTAATGGGAAGGTCATTAGGGACAAGGCCATTCCCAAGAATTTTGCCGGCAAGAACAATCCATCATATGTTCTCATGAGAGGAGATGATGGCTATACGTTTGCAAAAAAATTTGGAACTAACTATGATGATTATGCTTGGACTATTTGGGTTCCCAAGACCCTTGTTTCTAACTCACCAAGACCCATTGCAAAATGCGTACCTATAACCAAAGCTTGATTATTGTAGGACTATGTGTCCGGTGGAACTCAATGGGTGATCGACAGTGGATGCACCAATCATATGACCGGAGAAAGGGAGATGCTTGTGGAGTTCGTTGATTCACTCAAGGCCTCTTCGAACATCTCCTTCGGTGACAATAGCAAGGGAAAGGTATTGGGTTTGGGCAAGGTGGTAATCTCTAATGATTCATCTCTTGCAAATGTCATGCTTGTCTAATCCCTTCACTACAATTTACTTTCAACTATTCAATTGGCTCGTGCGGATATGGTTCACATTTTGGTGAATTCCATGTGACCGTCTTTAAGAGGAGCAATCTCAAAGTGGTCTTTGTTGGGCATGTTGAAGACAACCTTTACATGGTTGATTTCTCGAAAGAGAAAACTCATCTTGCAACATGCCTAATGGTCAAGGCCGATGTGGGGTGGCTATGGCACCGTAGGCTAGCCCACGTGGGCATGAGAAATTTACAAGCTCTCTTAAAGGGGGAGCACATTCTTGGACTAACCAATGTGTCTTTTGCCAAAGATCGTCCTTGTAGTGCTTGCATTGCCAGAAAGCTTCATGAAAAAGCTCATAAAGTGAAGACTATCATCACCACCTTGAGGCCCCTCGAGCTTATCCATTTGGATCTATTTGGGCCTCCAACATATGATAGTTTGGGAGGAAGAAGATATTGCCTTGTCATTGTTGATGACTTCACAAGATATACTTGGATGTTCTTTCTCAAGACTAAAGATGAAACTCAAGAAACCTTCATCAACTTTGCCAAAGAAGCTCAACGTCAACATAACTGTGAGATCAAGGCAATCCGAAGTGACAATGGCACCGAGTTCAAAAACTATACAATGGATGAATTCTTGAGTGAAGAGGGGATAAAGCACCAATATGCCGCACCATATACTCCCCAACAAAATGGTGTTGCAGAGAGGAAGAATCGGACTCTTATTGAGATGGCTAGGACCATGCTTGATGAGTACAAATCACCATACAAGCTTTGGGCAGAAGCCATCAACACCGCGTGCCATGCTTCAAACCGGCTTTATCTTCGCAAGCTCAAGAACAAGACCCCTTATGAGATCCTAATTGGGAGAAAGCCCAACGTCAAATACTTTCGGGTATTCGGTTGTAAGTGTTTCATTTTAAACAAAAAATCCTGGTTAGCTAAATTTGAGTCTAGAACTTATGAGGGCATATTTATTGGATATGCATCAAACCCTCATGCTTACCGAGTTCTCAATAAATCCACCAGATGCATTGAGGAAACAGTAAATGTGGAGTTTGATGAAGATAACGGCTCCCGCATGGAGCAAATTGTTCCTAGTGTTGTAGGTGATGAGGCTCCTTCACAAGCTATAAGGACAATGGGGATAGGCCACATTCTCCCACAAGAAACACCCTATGTCCAAGTAGAAGAAGAAGGAGTAAGAGCCCCTCTTGAGGATTTTCCACAAGGGAAGTCATCATCGACACCACTTGTACAAGATGCCTTGGGAAGTAATGAACCTATCCAAGAACAAGATCAAGACCCTCATGTTCCTTAGCAAGATCAAGAGAAAACTCTTCCGAATAATGAAGAACCAACCGTTGAGGCTCAAGATCAAGCTCAAAGTCATGATCAAGATCTAGATCAACCCCAACCACAAGTGTCTTCATCGTCATCACTTCCTACTGAGCAAGAACCTGTGGTTGCAAAGAGAAGAGTGTCTCCAAGGCTAAAGCAATCTCAAGGGCAAGCTTCTTCATCAAGTCCAAAACCAAGTGAAGAAGAGCTTGACCGCAAAGAGCAAAAAGTGTCCGCCAAGCTAAAACATCTTCAACACCTCACCGAGAACATCTACGGAAGCATCAAAAAGGGGGTAACTACTCGTAGACGTTTGGCAAACTTTTGTGAACATCACTCGTTTGTCTCTTGTGTTGAACCCCTTAAGGTGGAAGATGCCCTTGACGATCCGGATTGGATAGATGCCATGCATGAAGAACTCAACAACTTCACACGCAACAAAGTGTGGACCCTTGTAGAAAGACCCAAGGATTTTCATAAAGTCATTGGAACAAAGTGGATTTTCAAGAACAAACAAGATGAATATGGACAAGTAATAAGGAACAAGGCAAGGTTAGTGGCACAAGGTTTCACCCAAGTTGAAGGTTTGGACGTTGGTGAAACTTTTGCCCCCGTTGCCCATCTTGAATCCATTCGCATCTTGCTTGCTTATGCCTCTCATCATGATTTCACATTATATCAAATGGATGTTAAGAGTGCATTTCTTAATGGTCCTCTTAAGGAGTTGGTGTATGTCAAGCAACCTCCCGGTTTTGGAGACCTCGATCATCCCTCTCACGTTTATGAACTCCATAAGGCACTCTATGAACTCAAACAAGCACCTCGTGCTTGGTATGATCACCTTACAGCGTTCCTAAGCGAGAAGGGGTTCCAAATTGGGGTAATAGATTCCACTCTCTTTACGAAGAGGGTAAAAGGAGAGTTGTTTGTCTACCAAATATATGTTGATGATATTATCTTTGGGTCAACTAACCATGCTATTAACGTTGAGTTTGAGAATCTTATGACTAAGGAATTTGCGATGAGCATGATGGGAGAGTTGAAGTTCTTTCTCGGTTTTCAAGTGAAGCAATTGAGAGGCGGAACCTTCATCAATCTATCTCATTATATCCAAGACATGCTCAAGAGATTCAAAATGCAAGATGTCAAGCCAATGAAGACACCCATGGCCACAAATGGTCAACTTCATCTTGATCCAAATGGTAAAGAAGTGGATCAAAAGGTATATCACTCTATGATCGGTTCCTTGCTTTACCTTTGTGCATCTAGGCCAGATATTATGTTGAGTGTGTGTATGTGTGCAAGATTTCAATCTGCTCCTAAGGAGAGCCACTATTCGGCAGTGAAAAGGATCCTTCGATATTTGGTTCATACCCCAAACTTGGGCCTTTGGTATCCCAAGGGATCATCATTTGAGTTAATGGGTTACTCAGATTCGGATTGGGCTAGAGACAAGGTTGATCATAAGTCCACATCCGGCTCATGTCAATTCCTAGGGAGATCGTTGGTAAGTTGGTCTTCAAAGAAGCAAAATTGTATATCTCTCTCCACAGCCGAAGCCGAGTATATTGCTGCCAGAAGTTGTTGTGCCCAATTATTATGGATGAGGCAAACTTTGATGGATTACGGTGTCAAATGTGACAAAGTGCCTCTTTGGTGTGACAATGAAAGTGCCATCAAGATCGCCGAGAATCCGGTTCAACATAGCAAGACCAAGCATATTGAGATTCGTCATCATTTCATTAGAGATCATGTGGCCAAGGGAAACATTGAGTTACTTCATGTCAACACCGAGAATCAACTAGCAGACATCTTCACCAAGCCTCTTGACAAAGCAAGATTCCGCGAGTTAAGGCATGAGCTAAATATCGTGGATATTAGTAACTTCGGATGAAACTCTTGCTCGCACACACATACTCATGTACTATCTTGCTTAGATGTAGGCACATGTCTAGGGGGAGCTAGCTTAACTCATGAGCTATCTTATCCTAGAAGTGCATAAAACAAACACAATCTGTCACATAAGCCACTTTAGGTGGTACTTGTGCTTCAAAGATGAGTATTGGTCTTGGGCCCAAGGTTCATATCTTCGCGGTGCCATACCAAGTAAACTCAAACATGGTGGCCTCGGCCACCGCCCTCGCTTGAGGGTTGTGTCCGTCTTTGTTTCGCGTGTGTGGTGTGGTGTTTCTTTTATTTTTTTGGTTGGTTCTCCTCGATTCTCTTTTGGTACAAGTGCTCCACATATACCCTTTCCATAGTGATAGGACTTTCCTCGTGGCGTATTCAGAAATGTAGACCGAGTGCTTTGTGAAGTAGGGGTAAGAGTATACACTCAGCCCTGTATTTAAAAATCCACTCATGTCAAAGTTCTTGAATACCCCGTGCGCACGGGCCTGTACCGTGCACACGGGAACCCCGTGTCCAAGGGCTCTGTACCGTGCGCACGGGGCTCACTTAGCCCGTGCGCACGGGGTCTGCGGTTTCTGGTCCTGAAGAGGTGGAGCATGGGGGGGGGGCTCGGGTTCATTCCCACCCATTCACTCCCCAGGAAGCCTCCAGCGCCGCCGCCGTCGCCTCCACTCGCCGGAGCTCCTCTGGGCTTTGTCGGAGTTCTTCCTCCGTGGATCTGGATCCAGATGGGGTCCTCCTCCGGTTGGTCTTGTCCCCTTGTTCCATCTCCTTGAATTCCTTTCTTTTGTTCTAGCTTTAGGGTTTCTTTGCTCCCTAGATTCATTTGGCCTCAACTTGTTTGTAGATAGAAGTCCAGTGCTTAGATCATTTGGTCCCTCTACTTCACCCACTCCCGGAGTTCTTTCTGGTAGTGGCTGCCGCTGGGAGACCCCCGTGTCCACGGTCCTGTACCGTGCGCACGGGACCTCCTTGCCCACGGGGTCTAAACCCCCGTGCGCACGGGCTATCCAGGAACTTTTGCCTAGACTTTTGTCTATCTCCTTGCCATTTATCTTGCACTTGTACTCATTTGTGCCTCGTGCTTTGTGTTGTTGGGTTTTTGTGTGTGTTTCAGACTCTGCTGACAAGAGGTCCAAGCTTCGTCGCAAGCGTGCAAAAGGAGGATCAAAGGACTTCACCATTGCTCGTCGTCAGCCGTATGAAGGCATGGGTTAGGGGTCTGGGACAGGTCAGGGCCGTGCTCGCCGTGTAGCCTCAAAGCGGCCCATTGTTGAGGCTTTCGATGAATGTGGGGAAGAATATGACTCACAAGATGATGAGATAGAAGAAGAAGATGATCGTGGTGAGGAAGATGAAGAAGATGATCGTGGTGAGGAAGATGAAGAAGAGGAAGAGGAGTCTAGTCCGGAGGAAGCCACTCCGGGCAGGCATGACCTCCGGAATATGCCTCTTGTCAAGTGGACCAAGCCAGAGATCTGGGCTGAGAGACAGAACCATCCATATGTTAAGGCCACGAGTATGGGAATGGATCCCCGTTTCAAGAATGGGTTTCAGCAAAGAATCTATCATGAGCTTCTTATGACCAAGTCAAAGAAGTTTGCTCCTCACAAGCAAGTCAACACTGAGAGTTTGCGCGACAATGATCATCTGTATCCCGGTGTGTACTCCGCTCTTGGACGACTGGGTCTGATTCCGTTTGTCACCTTCAACCACCCCTACAATGAAGATCTAGTGATGCAGTTCTTTGCCACTCTGTACTTCTTCAATGATTCTGCTCGCACTCTCACATGGATGTCCGAAATGCATCAGTGCTCAGCTCCTATGGCAAAGTTCTCCGAGATCATTCCCTACCCGTTCATGGATGAAGAGACTGTTTCTGATGAGTTTGGCATTGTTCGGGAATGTGGGCAGCGCACTAAGGATGAGATTGCCTTTGCTTACAAACAAGAGAAGTCGTTTGTCACTGGGTCAATCAAAGACCTCTTGCCCCTCTATGACACCATGCGCCATATCCTGCGGTATACCCTCACTCCAAAGGCCGGGGATTCCCATAACATTCGGAGCTCCATGCTTGATGTCTTTGTGTATCTTCATCAGAAGAAGAAAGTGGATGTTCTGGATTTCATGTACTACGAGCTGCGTCAGTGTGTACAAGAGAACAAGTCTTTGATCTATGCTCCATTCATACAGGCGTTGATTGAGACCGTCTGTCCAGCAAAGTACATTGCTAGCTTCAAGACTGCTGTTCCCAAGCGCAACTCCAACTGGACCCCAGCTGCTCCTGCTCCCTATGTGCCCATCAAGAAGGGGCGCAACCCTAGGCCTGAGGATCGTGCTACTTACACTCCATGCATGTCCTCTAATGCACGGATCCCTCGTGGTAAGGCCATGTTTGTTGGCTCTGAGGCCATCTTTGCCAAGGGAGTGAAGAAGTCAATGTTCAAGACCTTGAGCAACATGTTCAAGATGTGTCAGTCGATTCAGTGTCGTCAGACCAAGGAAATCAACAAGGAGAAGCTTGTTCGGCGTGAGCAGAAGGCAGCAAGGGCTGCTGCTGGTGAGGAGGTCGGTCCAGGTTCAGAGGACGTCGACAGTGAGGCCACTGCTCGGTCTTTCCCAATGGACGGGTGGCGTTTTTATGATGATTATGATGCCTCGAGTGCTCCTCCTCTTGTCTAGTGGGTCTTGTGTCGCCATCTCTCCTTTTTGTTGTCTTGATGACAAAGGGGGAGAAGTGGTGTGTGTGGGTGTGTGGTGTGTGGTGTGTGGTGCGTTCGTGGGTGTGTTGAGATCTCAAGCCACGTGTTTCTCGCTGTTGGTTGATTTTAGTTGGCTTGAGATAATCTTATTTCCTTTCCGTCTGTGTAGTTGTGAGACTCTAGCTTTATTATTGAACCTTGCAATTACCCTCTTATGCTTATTGGGTCTCACATTATTTGCTCACCACACTGTGTCATGAGATCTAGGCACCGTTAGAGGTTTATTTTGATGAATCTCATGACTTATCAATAATGATCTTGGTCGAACCTCCTATGGGTGTACTAGATGCATTCTTGTTTTCGGGCACACATATAGGGGGGAGCTATCATGATCATTATTTGTTCCATGGCTTTCTATCTGTTTATCCTCTTTGCCATGCTCTAACTACGTTGTCATCAATGCACCAAAAAGGGGGAGATTGAAAGTGCTAATGGCACTTAAAATATATTTTGGTGTGATGACAATGTGGTTAGTTGAACTAATATCGGTTGCTAAAGTTTATCTCAGGTTATTGGTTCTAAGTGTTGGAAATATGCCCTAGAGGCAATAATAAATTAGTTATTATTATATTTCCTTGTTCATGATAATTGTTTATTATCCATGCTAGAATTGTATTGATAGGAAACTCAGATACATGTGTGGATACATAGACAACACCATGTCCCTAGTAAGCCTCTAGTTGACTAGCTCGTTGATCAATAGATGGTTACGGTTTCCTGACCATGGACATTGGATGTCGTTGATAACGAGATCACATCATTAGGAGAATGATGTGATGGACAAGACCCAATCCTAAGCCTAGCACAAGATCGTGTAGTTTGTATGCTAAAGCTTTTCTGATGTCAAGTATCATTTCCTTAGACCATGAGATTGTGCAACTCCCGCATACCGTAGGAATTCTTCGGGTGTACCAAACGTCACAACGTAACTGGGTAGCTATAAAGGTGCACTACGGGTATCTCCAAAAGTGTCTGTTGGGTTGGCACGAATCGAGACTCAGATTTGTCACTCCGTGTAGCGGAGAGGTATCTCTGGGCCCACTCGGTAGGACATCATCATAATGTGCACAATGTGACCAAGGGGTTGATCACGGGATGATGTGTTACGGAACGAGTAAAGAGACTTGCCGGTAACGAGATTGAACAAGGTATCGGGATACCGACGATCGTATCTCGGGCAAGTATCATACCGGTAGACAAAGGGAATTGTATACGGGATTGATTGAATCCTTGACATCGTGGTTCATCCGATGAGATCATTGTGGAACATGTGGGAGCGAACATGGGTATCCAGATCCCGCTGTTGGTTATTGACCAGAGAGATGTCTCGGTCATGTCTGCATGATTCCCGAACCCGTAGGGTCTACACACGTAAGGTTCGATGACGCTAGGCTTATAGGGAAAGTATGTATGCGGTTATTGAATGTTGTTCAGAGTCCCGGATGAGATCCCGGACGTCACGAGGACTTCCGGAATGGTCCGGATGTAAAGATTGATATATAGGAAGTGTGGATTTGGCCACCGGAAGTGTTCCGGGCATCACCGGTAATGTACCGGGACCACCGGAAGTGTTCCTGGGGTCCACCGGGAGGTGCCACCAGCCCCGGAGGCTTCCGTGGGCCAAGAATGGGAAGGGACCAGCCCCTAGGTGGGCTTGGGCGCCTCCCACCAAGGCCCAAGGCGCCCTCAAGAGGAGAGGGGGCAAACCCTAGGGGCAGATGGGCCCTAAGGCCCACCCTAGGTGCGCCCCCCTCTCTCTCCCCCTTGGCCGCCACCCAGATGGGCCCTAAGGCCCACCCTAGGTGCGCCCCCCTCTCTCTCCCCCTTGGCCGCCACCCAGATGGGATCTGGGGGCTGCCGCCACCCCTAGGGAGGGAACCCTAGGTGGGGGCGCAGCCCCTCCCCTCCCCCTATATATAGTGGAGGTTTTGGGGCTGCCCAACACACGAGTCTCTCTCTCCCAAGGCGCAGCCCTACCTCTCTCCCTCCTCGTCTCTCGTAGTGCTTGGCGAAGCCCTGCTGGAGTACCGCACTCCTCCACCACCACCACGCCGTCGTGCTGCTGCTGGACGGAGTCTTCCTCAACCTCTCCCTCTCTCCTTGCTGGATCAAGGCATGGGAGACGTCACCGGGCTGCACGTGTCTTGAACGCGGAGGCGCCGTTGTTCGGTGCTTAGATCGGAATTGACCACGATCTGAATCGCCATGAGTACGACTACCTCATCCGCATTCCTGCAACGCTTCCGCTTAGCGATCTACAAGGGTATGTAGATGCACTCCCCTTCCCCTCGTTGCTAGATTACTCCATAGATTGATCTTGGTGATGCATAGAAAATTTTAAATTTCTGCGACGATCCCCAACAATGGCATCATGAGCTAGGTCTATGCGTAGTTTCTATGCATGAGTAGAACACAAGTTGTTGTGGGCGTCGATTTTGTCAATTTACTTGCCGTTACTAGTCTTATCTTGATTCGGCGGTATCATGGGATGAAGCGGCCCGGACCGACCTTACACGTACGCTTACGTGAGACTGGTTCCACCGACTGACATGCACTAGTTTCATAAGGTGGCTAGCGCGTGTCTGTCTCTCCCACTTTAGTCGGATCGGATTCGATGAAAAGGGTCCTTATGAAGGGTAAATATAAATTGGCATATCACGTTGTGGTTTTGGCGTAGGTAAGAAACGTTCTTGCTAAGAAACCTATAGCAGCCACGTAAAATTTGCAACAACGATTAAGTTGGGTAACGCCAGGGTTTTCCCAGTCACGACGTTGTAAAACGACGGCCAGTGAATTGTAATACGACTCACTATAGGGCGAATTCGAGCTCGGTACCCGGGGATCATGTTCTTGTAATAGGAATCACGACTTGCATGTCGATGAGTATGACAACCGGCAGGAGCCATATGAGTTGTCTTAATTTATTTATGACCTGCGTGTCAACATAAACGTCATGTAATTACTTTACTTCATCGCTAACCGTTAGCCATAGTAGTAGAAGTAATAGTTGACGAGACAACTTCATGAAGACACGATGATGGAGATCATGATGATGGAGATCATGGTGTCATGCCGGTGACGACGATGATCATGGCGCCCCGAAGATGGAGATCAAAAAGGAGCAAAATGATATTGGCCATATCATGTCACTATTCGATTGCATGTGATGTTTATCATGTTTTGCATCTCATTTTCTTAGAACGATGGTAGCTTAAATAAGATGACCCCTCGCAATAATTTCAAGGAAGTGTTCCCCCTAACTATGCACCGTTGCGAAGGTTCGTTGTTTCGAAGCACCACGTGATGATCGGGTGTGATAGATTCTAACGTTCGAATACAACGGGTGTAAGCCAGATTTACACACGCAATACACTTAGGTTGACTTGACGAGCCTAGCATGTACAGACATGGCCTCGGAACACGGAAGACCGAAAGGTCGAACATGAGTCGTATAGAAGATACGATCAACATGAGGATGTTCACCGATGATGACTAGTCCGTCTCACGTGATGATCGGACACGGCTTAGTTGACTCGAATCATGTATCACTTAGATGACTAGAGGGATGTCTATCTGAGTGGGAGTTCATTATATAATTTGATTAGATGAACTTATTTATCATGAACAATAGTCTAAGTTGTCTTTGCAAAAGGGTTGTAGATCAATAGCTCGCGTTGTAGCTCCCTGTTTCAATACGTTCCTAGAGAAAGATTAAGTTGAAAGATATTGTAAGCAATGATGCGGACTAGGTCCGTTGCCTGAGGAGTGTCCTCACTGCTACACAAAAGGCTTATGTCTTTGATGCACCGCTCGGTGTGCCAACCTCTCCAGCGTCGTCTGTGGATGTTATGAACATCTGACAGATACGTCCTGATGACTACTTGATAGTTAAGTGCACCATACTTTACGGCTTAGAATCGGGATTCCAATGATGTTTTAAACGCCATAGAACACATGATATGTTCCAAGAGCTTAAATTGGGATTTCAGGCTCATGCCCGTGTTGAGAGGTATGAGACCTCTGACAAGTTCTTTGCCTAGAAGATGGAGGAGAATAGCTCAGCTAGTGAGCATATGCTTAGAATGTCTGGGTGCTACAATAACTTGAATCAAGTGGGAGTTAAACTTCCAGATAAGATAGTGATTGATAGAGTTCTCTAGTCACTATCACTAAGTTACTAGATCTTCGTGATGAACTATGACATGCAAGGGATGGAGATGATCCCGGAGCTGTTCGCGGTGCTTAAGACCGCAAAAAGTAGAAATCAAGAAGGAGCATCAAGTGTTGATGGTTTAACAAGACCACTTGTTTCAAGAAGGGCAAGGGCTAGAAGGGAAGCTTCATGAATGGCAAACCAGTTGCCGCTCCAGTGAAGGAACCCAATGTTGAACCCAAACCTGAGACTAAGTGCTTCTATTGTAAGGGGAACGGTCACTGGTAGCGGAACTACCCCAAATGCATGGTAGATAAGGAGGCTGGAAACTTCAACAAAGTATATACGTGTTATTAATGTGTACCTTACTAGTACTCCTGGTAGCACCTGGGTATTGGATACCGGTTCAGTTGCTATTATTGGTGACTTGAAGCAAAAGCTACGGACTAAACGGAGATTGGCTAAGGGCGAGGTGACGATGTGCGTTGGAAGTGTTTCCAAAGTTGATGAGATCACCATCGCACGCTCCATCTGCCTTCGGGATTAGTATTGAACCTAGATAAATGTTATCAGGTGTCTACATTGAGCATGAATATGATTAGATCATGTTCATATCAATACGGTTATTCATCTAAGTTAGAGAATAATGGTTATTCTGTTTACATGAATAATACCTTTCATGGTCATGCACCCTATGTGAATGGTTCATTGAATCTCGGTCGTGGTAATACACATGTTCACACCAAAAGATGTAGAGTTAGTAAGGATAGTACCACTTTCTTGTGGTACTGCCGCTTAGGTCATATTGGCATAAGATGCATGAAGAAACTCCATGTCGATGGATGTTTGGAGTCACTTGATTTTGAATCGCTTGACACATGCGAGCCATGCCTCATGGGCAGGATGACTAAGACCCTGTTTTCAGGTACAATGAAACGGGCAAGTGACTTGTTGGAAATCGTACATGCTGATGTGTGTGATCCAATAAGAATTGAGGCGTGCGGTAGACATCGCTATTTTCTCATCTTCACTGACGATTTGAGTAGATATGGGTATATTTACTTAATGAAGCACAAGTTTGAAACGTTTGAAAAGTTCAAGCAATTTCAGAGTGAAGTTAAGAACCATCATAATAAGAAGATCAAATTCCTACGATCTGATCGATGGAGAATTTCTGAGTTATGAGTTTGGCAATCACTTAACACATTGTGAAGTTGTTTCACAGTTGACAGCACCATCTAAGTCCGTTGAGACGACGTCGTGTGAACATTGGTTTGGCAGGAAACCAAAGTTGTCATTTGGTGCTGCGATGCTTAAGGCTTCAGCCGAAAAAGCTCGAACCCAAAGAGGACAAATACATCTTCATAGGATACCCAAAGGTAATAGTTGGGTATACCTTCTATCTCAGATCCGAGGGCAAAGTGTTTGTCTCTAAGAACGGGTCCTTTCTCGAGAAGGAGTTTCTCTCGAAAGAATTGAGTGGGAGGAAGATAGTGAAGGAAATATGCCCTAGAGGCAATAATAAAGTTATTATTTATTTCCTTATATCATGATAAATGTTTATTATTCATGCTAGAATTGTATTAACTGGAAACATAATACATGTGTGAATACATAGACAAACAGAGTGTCACTAGTATGCCTCTACTTGACTAGCTCGTTGATCAAAGATGGTTATGTTTCCTAACCATAGACATGAGTTGTCATTTGATTAACGGGATCACATCATTAGGAGAATGATGTGATTGACTTGACCCATTCCGTTAGCATAGCACTTGATCGTTTAGTTTGTTGCTATTGCTTTCTTCATGACTTATACATGTTCCTATGACTATGAGATTATGCAACTCCCGTTTACCACAGGAACACTTTGTGTGCTACCAAACGTCACAACATAACTGGGTGATTATAAAGGTGCTCTACAGGTGTCTCCAAAGGTACTTGTTGGGTTGGCCGTATTTCGAGATTAGGATTTGTCACTCCGATTGTCGGAGAGGTATCTCTGGGCCCACTCGGTAATGCACATCACTTATAAGCCTTGCAAGCATTGCAACTAATGAGTTAGTTGCGGGATGATGTATTACAGGAACGAGTAAAGAGACTTGCCGGTAACGAGATTGAACTAGGTATTGAGATACCGACGATCGAATCTCGGGCAAGTAACATACCGATGACAAAGGGAACAACGTATGTTGTTATGCGGTCTGACCGATAAAGATCTTCGTAGAATATGTGGGAGCCAATATGAGCATCCAGGTTCCGCTATTGGTTATTGACCGGAGACGTGTCTCGGTCATGTCTACATTGTTCTCGAACTTAGGGTCCGCACGCTTAAGGTTTCGATGACAGTTATATTATGAGTTTATGAGTTTTGATGTACCGAAGGAGTTCGGAGTCCCGGATGAGATCGGGGACATGACGAGGAGTCTCGAAATGGTTGAGACGTAAAGATCGATATATTGGACGACTATATTCGGACATCGGAAAGGTTCCGAGTGATTCGGGTATTTTCGGGAGTACCGGGGTACGGGAATTCGTATTGGGCCTTAATGGGCCATACGGGAAAGGAGAGAAAGGCCTCAAAGGGTGGCCGCACCCCTCCCCATGGGCTGGTCCGAATTGGACTAGGGAGGGGGGCGCCCCCTTCCTTCCTTCTCCTTTTCCCTTCCCTTTCCTTCCCTCCTACTCCTACTACTTGGAAGGGCTCCTAGTTCTACTAGGAAAGGGGGAATCCTACTCCCGGTGGGAGTAGGACTCCCCTAGGGCGCGCCATAGAGAGGGCCGGCCCTCCCCTCCTCCACTCCTTTATATACGTGGCCAGGGGGCACCCCATAGACACAACAATTGATCTCTTGATCTCTTAGCCGTGTGCGGTGCCCCTCCACCATAATCCACCTCGATCATATCGTAGCGGTGCTTAGGCGAAGCCCTGCGTCGGTAGAACATCATCATCGTCACCACGCCGTCGTGCTGACGAAACTCTCCCTCAACACTCGGCTGGATCGGAGTTCGAGGGACGTCATCGAGTTGAACGTGTGCAGAACTCGGAGGTGCCATGCGTTCGGTACTTGATCGGTCGGATCGTGAAGACGTACGACTACATTAACCGCGTTGTGCTAACGCTTCCGCTTTCGGTCTACGAGGGTACGTGACAACACTCTCCCCTCTCGTTGCTATGCATCACCATGATCTTGCGTGTGCGTAGGAAATTTTTGAAATTACTACGTTCCCCAACAGTGGCATCCGAGCCAGGTTTTATGCGTTGATGTTATATGCACGAGTAGAACACAAGTGAGTTGTGGGCGATATAAGTCATACTGCTTACCAGCATGTCATACTTTGGTTCGGCGGTATTGTTGGATGAAGCGGCCCGGACCGACATTACGCGATACGCTTACGTCGAGACTGGTTTACCGACGTGCTATGCACACAGGTGGCTGCGCGGGTGTCAGTTTCTCCAACTTTAGTTGAACCGAGTGTGGCTACGCCGGTCCTTGAGAAGGTTAAAAACAGCACACTTGACAAACTATCGTTGTGGTTTTGATGCGTAGGTAAGAACGGTTCTTGCTCAGCCCGTAGCAGCCACGTAAAACTTGCAACAACAAAGTAGAGGACGTCTAACTTGTTTTTGCAGGGCATGTTGTGATGTGATATGGTCAAGACGTGATGAGATATAAGTTGTTGTATGAGATGATCATGTTTTGTTGAAGTTATCGGCAACTGGCAAAAGCCTTATGGTTATCTCTCTATTGCATAAGATGCAAGCGCCAAATAATTGCTTTACTTTATCGCTATGCGATAGCAATAGTTGCAAGAGCAATTGTTGGCGAGACAACCATGTGACGACACATTGATATAGATCAAGATGATGGAGATCATGGTGTCATGCCGGTGACGATGGAGATCATGACGATGCTTTGGAGATGGAGATCAAAGGCACAAGATGATGATGGCCATATCATGTCACATATTTTGATTGCATGTGATGTTTATCTTTTATACATCTTATTTTGCTTAGTTCGACGGTAGCTTTATAAGATGATCTCTCACTAATTATCAAGGTACAAGTGTTCTCCCTGAGTATGCACCGTTGCGAAAGTTCTTCGTGCTGAGACACCACGTGATGATCGGGTGTGATAGGCTCTACGTTCAAATACAACGGGTGCAAAACAGTTGCACACGCGGAATACTCAGGTTAAACTTGACGAGCCTAGCATATAACAGATATGGCCTCGGAACACGGAGACCGAAAGGTCGAGCGTGAATCATATAGTAGATATGATCAACATAGTGATGTTCACCATTGAAACTACTCCATCTCACGTGATGATCGGACATGGTTTAGTTGATATGGATCACGTGATCACTTAGAAGATTAGAGGGATGTCTATCTAAGTGGGAGTTCTTAAGTAATATGATTAATTGAACTTTAATTTATCATGAACTTAGTCCTGGTAGTATTAGCATATCTATGTTGTAGATCAATAGCTCGCGATGTTGCTCCCAGTTTATTGTGTTCCTAGAGAAAAAATTATGTTGAAAAATGTTAGTAGCAAATGATGGATTGGATCCGTGATCTGAGGATTATCCTCATTGCTGCACAGAAGAATTATGTCCTTGATGCACCGCTAGGTGACAGACCTATTGCAGGAGCAGATGCAGACGTTATGAACGTTTGGCTAGCTCAATATGATGACTACTTGATAGTTTAGTGCACCATGCTTAACGGCTTAGAATCGGGACTTCAAAGACGTTTTGAACGTCATGGACCATATGAGATGTTCCAGGAGTTGAAGTTAATATTTCAAGCAAATACCCGAGTTGAGAGATATGAAGTCTCCAACAAGTTCTATAGCTAAAAGATGGAGGAGAATAGCTCAAGCAGTGAGCATGTGTCAGATTGTCTGGGTACTACAATCGCTTGAATCAAGTGGGAGTTAATCTTCCAGATAAAATAGTGATTGACAGAATTCTCTAGTCACCATCACCAAGTTAGTAGAACTTCGTGATGAACTATAGTATGCAAGGGATGATGAAAACGATTCCCGAGCTTTTCATGATGATGAAATCGATGAAGGTAGAAATCAAGAAAGAGCATCAAGTGTTGATGATTAACAAGACCACTAGTTTCAAGAAAAGGGCAAAGGGAAAGAAAGGGAACTTCAAGAAGAACGGCAAGCAAGTTGCTGCTCAAGTGAAGAAGCCCAAGTCTGGTCCTAAGCCTGAGACTAAGTGCTTCTACTGCAAAGGGACTGGTCACTGGAAGCGGAACTGCCCCAAGTATTTGGCGGATAAGAAGGATGGCAAAGTGAACAAAGGTATATTTGATATACAGTTATTGATGTGTGCTTTACTAGTGTTTATAGTAGCCCCTGAGTATTTGATACTTGTTCGTTGCTAAAATTAGCAACTCGAAACAGGAGTTACAGAATGAACAGAGACTAGTTAAGGGTGAAGTGACGATGTGTGTTGGAATTGGTTCCAAGATTGATATGATCATCATCGCACACTCCCTATACTTTCGGGATTAGTGTTGAACCTAAATAAGTGTTATTTGGTGTTTACGTTGAGCATAAATATGATTTGATCATGTTTATTGCAATACGGTTATTCATTTAAGTTAGAGAACAATTGTTGTTCTGTTTACATGAATAGAACCTTCGATGTTCATACACACCAACAAAAATGGTTTGTTGGATCTCGATCGTAGTGATACACATATTCATAATATTCAAGCCAAAAAGATGCAAAGTTAATGATGATAGTGCAACTTATTTGTGGCACTGCCGTTTAGGTCATATTGGTGTAAAGCGCATGAAGAAAATCCATGCTGATGGGCTTTTGGAATCACTTGATTATGAATCAGTTGATGCTTGCGAACCATGCCTCATGGGCAAGATGACTAAGACTCCGTTCTCTGGAACAATGGAGCGAGCAACAGATTTGTTGGAAATCATACATACTGATGTATGTGGTCCGATGAATATTGAGGCTCGCGGCAGGTATCATTATTTTCTGATCTTCACAGATGATTTGAGCAGATATGAGTATATCTACTTGATGAAACATAAGTCTGAAACATTTGAAAAGTTCAAAGAATTTCAGAGTGAAGTGGAAAATCATCGTAACAAGAAAATAAAGTTTCTATGATCTGATCGGAGTGAGAATATTTGAGTTACGAGTTTGGCCTTCAGTTAAAACAATGTGAAATAGTTTCACTACTCACGCCACCTGGAACACCACAGTGTAATGGTGTGTCCGAACGTCATAACCGTACTTTATTAGATATAGTGACGATCTATGATGTCTCTTACCGATCTACCACTATCGTTTTGGGGTTATGCATTAGAGACAGCTACATTCACGTTAAATAGGAAACCATCTAAATCCGTGGAGATGACACCGTATGAACTGTGGTTTGGCGAGAAACCTAAGCTGTCGTTTCTTAAAGTTTGGGACTGCGATGCTTATGTGAAAAAGTTTCAACATGATAAGCTCGAACCCAAATCGGAGAAGTAAATCTTCATAGGATACCCAAAAGAAACTGTTGGGTACACCTTCTATCACAGATCCGAAGGCAAGTTATTCGTTGCTAAGAATGGATCATTTCTAGAGAAGGAGTTTCGCTCGAAAGAAGTGAGTGGGAGGAAAGTAGAACTTGATGAGGTAATTGTACCTGCTCCCTTATTGTAAAGTAGTTCATCACAGAAATCTGTTCCTGTGACTACTATAACAATTAGTGAGGAAGCTAATGATGATGATCATGTAACTTCAGATCAAGTTACTACCGAACCTCGTAGGTAAACCAGAGTGAGATCCACATCAGAGTGGTACGGTAATCCTGTTCTGGAGGTCATGTTACTTGACCATGACAAGGCTACGAACTATGAGGAAGCGATGATGAGCCCAGATTCCAAAAAAACTCCCAGGTTGCCCAAGTGGCACACTGCATGTGCGCCACTTGTCACGACCTGAAAAGTGGAGTGTTCTTTGCAACAAGTACTTCTTAATTAGTGATTTCGCCTTTTCATGCTTATTCTGGTCAATTATTGCTGAGACTTTTGGTATCTGTGTACCTGATTCTTTTTTGTCATTGGGTGTGGCTAGGTTGCTGAAATTTGAGATGGGCTTTAGGCCCATATACGATTTCTGAAAATCTCTAAGGGCTCATGTGGGTTTATTGGCACTAGGTAGGTGGAGGTGGGAAGTTTAGTCTCACTCCGGAAGTGGAGAGGAGTTGGACCTCTTTATAAGGGATGTTCTTTCACATGCTATTGGAGCTTGAGAATAGAAGAGGCCTTCGTGCGCTCCTCCTCTGCCGCCCGCCGTGCCGCACCCGCCGCGACGCGGATTGTGGGATTGAGCGGAGATCACACCTACGCGCTTATTTTTGTCAGTCACTAACGGAGAGTTTCTGACAGCTGGGACGGGAACTGAGACGTCGGGTCGTGGGCTGTCACGGACTCGGACGTGGGTCGAGCCCACGTCTCTCCACGCGGCTGCGTCCATATAAGTGTGCGGTGTCTCCCAACCCTAGCCGCCACGAACAGATCTCATCTGCTCATGCGCACACCCACCGTCATTCCCTTGCTGCTGCCGCTGCCGCCGGTGACTCCATCCCGTCTGCCGCCGGTGACTCCATACACGGTCGACGGGAGAGCAGGTCTCCGAAAGCACGCCCTTCTGGTTCCTGTACGGGTGAGGGGCGAATAGGTTTTTGGGCAGCGAGTACGCGACTGCTCGCTTCTGATCTGCTACTTCCTCTACGTCTGCATCGCCCTCATCATCACCATGTCCACCGACGCCGAACGTGTCGCTGCCGAAAAGCTCGAGGCCGACAAGAAGGTCGCCGAGGACACCGCTGCTGCCGCAACTACCGCGGCGGCTTCTGCATGGCCTACTGGAGGGTATAACTCATTTATCCCGCTTCTACTGTTTTTCTGTTATAACTATGCTAGCGTTAAACATAGATGTATCTGCCATTAGCGTAGCATATGCTTGCGTGATCCAATATCAGCATGTTCTTAATTCTGTCAATGCCATACTATTAATTTATTTATGGATTAAATTTGTCAAAAAAATTCCTATTTACTCAGCAATCCAAAAACCTAATATGTGTAGGAATTTTTTGGCAAGTGGCTTTGCCGCTGCACTGAAACCGGATAAGTTTACCGGTACGTATTTTAAGCGCTGGCAGACTAAGACCACTTTATGGCTCACGGCTATGAACGTGTTCTGGGTCACCGGTGTCTCCACGGGAACGATTGCTGCTAAACAGGAGAAGCCGTTTAAGGAGGCCATCGTTGTGTTTCTCGGAGCAGTTCTTAGCGTGATCAGAGATAAACTGATCGACGCATATTTACATGTGCATGTCGCCAAGGACTTGTGGGAGGCGCTCGAATCTAAGTTCGGGGCCGCCGATGCCGGGAGCGAGATGTATATTATAGAGCAGTTCCATGATTACAAGATGGTTGAAAACCGTCCTGTATTGGAGCAAGCTCATGAGATAATATGCATTGTTAAGGAGCTTGAGCTTCTTAAGTACGAGTTACTCGGCAAGTTTGTCATGGGCTGCATAATCTCTAAGCTCCCTAATTCCCGGAGGAACTTTGCCACCACTCTGAAACATCAGAGGCGTGAATTCTCCGTGGAGGATGTCATTGGCCATCTGAGTGTTGCGCAAAATTCAAGGGCAAAGGACTCACACGGAAAAGGGGTCGAAAGAACTTCTGTTGCCAACATGGTTAACCAGAGGAACCATAACTCCCACAAGCCCAAGGGATAGAACGGTGTCCAACACAATACCGACTTTAAGAAGAAGGGTAAGAAGACCTTCCAGAAGAACAAGAAGGATGAGGGCTGCTTTACTTGTGGTTCGATTGAACACTGGGCCAACAAGTGCCCTAACAAGTACAAGAAGCCAGGACAGGACTCCAAGTCTGTCAACATGATTGTGGGCAACAATGAGAATGGTGCACCTGGGTACGGTGATTTATTTACTGTTTTTTCAGTTTTTCAGTCCACCGATTGGTGGGTGGACACAGGTGCAGGTGTTCATGTGTGTGCTGACATTTTATTGTTTCCTTCTTACCAGGTCATAGGCCACAGGTCCGTATTGATGGAGAATGGCGCAAGTGCTTCTATTCATGGTGTTGGCACGGTCGATCTCAGGTTTACTTCGGGAAGGATCGTGCAGCTTGTCCCCGACATCAAGAAGAACCTCGTTAGTGACTCCCTTCTATGTAGAGAAGGGTTTTAATTGGTTTTCGGGTCTAATAAATTAGTTGTTATGAAATATGGACTCTTTATTGGAAAAGGTTATGAGAGCGGAGGGATGTTCCGCCTTTCCCTCGCAGATTTTTGTAATAAAGTCGTGAACCATATTCATTCGAATGTTAATGAATCTGAAGTTTGGCATTCACGTCTTTGTCACATTAGTTTCGGTGTTATGACACGGCTAGCCAAGTTGGATTTAACCGCGAGTTTCACCTTAGCCAAAGGTTCTAAGTGCCTTTCATGTGTGCAAGCTAAGAAACCTCGCAAGCCTCACAAGGCCGCGGAGGAGAGACACTTAGTGCCATTAGAACTCATACATTCTGATATTTGTGAGATGAATGGTGTGTTGACTAAAGGTGGAAAGAAATACTTCATGATGTTGATAGATGATTCCACTAGATATTGCTATGTGTATCTGTTAAATACTATAGATGAGGCTCTAAACTACTTTAAAATCTATAAGGCAGAAGTTGAGAATCAACTTCAAAAGAAAATTAAACAAGTCTGATCAGATCGTGGTGGAGAGTACTTCTCGAGTGAGTTTGATTCTTTTGTGCAAAAAACGACATTATTCATGAGAGGACGCCTCCCTATTCACCTCAGTCAAATGGGGTTACCGAGCGGAAAAACCGTACTCTAACTGATTTGGTTAGCGCCATGTTAGATACATTGGGTTTATCCAAGGCATTGGTGGGGGAGGCTATATTGACGGCATGTCATGTCCTGAATAAAGTTCCGACAAAGGATAATGAGATCACTCCCTATGAGAAAATGGGCGAAGAGAAGGACAACACTTTCGTACTTGTGTACATGGGGCTGTTTGGCGAAAGTCAATGTGTCGATCCCCAAAAAGCGTAAGCTTGGACCCAAGACTATGTAATGTGTTAATTTGGGATACGCTAAGAACAGCGTTGGCTATAGATTTCTAGTAGTGAAATCCGAGGTACCTAACCAGAAGGTCGGTACAATTATGGAGTCTAAAGAATGCTACATTCTTTGAGGATATTTTTCCTATGAGAGATATGCAAAGCACTTCTAGACAGGAATCTGAGGAGACTCCTGAGCCTGCCATTCCTATGGATTATTATGAACAAACACATGATGAAAATACTGAGGAGGATGGCGAGGAAACCCTTGGTAGGGGCAAGAGACAAAGTACTGCAAAGACCTTTGGTGATGATTTCTTCGTGTACCTCGTGGATGATACTCCCACTTGTATTTCAGAAGTGTATGCCTCTCCAAAAGCTGACTACTAGAAGGATGCGGTCCGTAGAGAGATGGATTCCATCATGGCTAACGGGACATGGGAGATCACTGAGCACCCCTATGGTTGCAAACCATTAGGATGTAAGTGGGTGTTCAAAAAGAAGCTTAGGCCCAATGGTACGATTGAAAAATACAAGGCTAGGGTTGTGGCCAAGGGCTATGACCAGAAAGAAGAGGAAGATTTCTTCGACACTTATTCACATGTGGCTAGACTGACCAACATTCGAGTATTACTCTCGTTGGCGGCCTCGCATGGTCTTCTCGTCCACCAGATGGATGTTAAGACGGCTTTTCTGAATGGAGAGCTAAACAAGGAAATCTACATGCAATAGCCAGATGGCTTTGTGATAGATGGTCAGGAAAGAAAGGTGTGTAGGTTGCTGAAATCTTTATATGGCCTGAAGAAAGCACCTAAGCAATGGCATGATAAGTTTAATACAACTCTGACATCTATTGGTTTCGTTGTTAATGAGGCTGACAAATGTGTATAATATCGCCATGGGGGGCGAAGGAGTTATGCTGTGCTTGTATATTGATGACATACTGATATTTGGAACCAACGTCAAAGTCATTGAGGAGGTCAAGTCATTTCTGTCATAGAACTTTAAGATGAAAGACCTTGGTGTGGCTGATGTTATCTTGAACATCAAGCTACTGAGAGATAATGAGGGTGGGATTACACTTCTACAATCCCACTATGTTGAGAAGGTGTTGAGTCATTTTGGATATTCGGACTGCACACCATCTCAAACACCATATGATCCTAGCGTGTTGATTCGAAAGTCCAAAGGCACGGCTATAGATCAATTGAGAGACTCTCAAATCATTGGTTCACTGATGTACCTAGCGAGCGCAACGAGGCCTGACATCGCGTTTGCTGTGAGCAAACTGAGCCGGTTTGTTTCCAAACCGGGTGATGTACATTGGCATGCTGTTGAACGAGTTATGCACTATCTGAAAGGTACTATGGACTATGGACTTCACTATACCGGAGACCCGTCGGTACTTGAAGGGTATGGTGATGCGAATTGGATCCCTGATGCTGATGAGATGAAGGCCACAACTGGGTATATGTTTACTCTTGGAGGTGGTGCTGTTTCCTGGAAGTCTTGCAAGCAAACGATCTTAACGAGATGGAAAATGGAACCAGAATTAACAGCATTAGACACATCTGGTGTTGAAGCGGGATGACTTCGAGATCTTTTGATGGACTTGCCATTGGTTGATAAACCGGTTTTGGCTATCCTTATGAACTATGACAATCAGACTGTCATCACCAAGGTGAAGAGTTCAAAGGACAACATGAAGTCCAACAAACACATAAGAATGAGATTAAAAGCTGTCAGAAAATTAAGAAACTCCGAAGTGATAGCGTTGGACTATGTCCATACGGCTAAGAATCTGGCAGATCCCTTTACAAAAGGGCTATCACGTGTTGTGATAGAAAATGCATCGAGGGAGATGGGTATGAGACCCACGTGAGTTGCCATGGTGGTAACCCAACCTATGTGATCGGAGATCCCGTGAAGTAGGACCTGGGAAAACAAGCCAGTGGTGAACTGAGGAGAGTAACTATACTAACCCACTCCGTTGGAGATGCAATACTCTCAAGACCGTTGGATCATGGGCTGTCACGGAATCAGACGTGGGTCGAGCCCACGTCTCTCCACGCGGCTGCGCCTATATAAGTGTGCGGTGTCTCCCAACCCTAGCCGCCACGAACAGATCTCATATGCTCACGCGCACACCCACCGTCGTTCCCTTGCTGCTGCCACCGGTGACTCCATCTCGTCCGCCGTGTACACGGTCGACGGGAGAGCAGGTCTCCGAAACCACACACTTCTGGTTCCTGTACGGGTGAGGGGTGAATAGGTTTTTGGGCAGCGACTACACGACTACTCGCTTTCGATCCGCTACTTCCTCTACGTCTGCATTGCCCTCATCATCACCATGTCCACCGACGCCGAATGTGCCATCGCCGAAAAGCTCGAGGCCGACAAGAAGGTCGTCGAGGACACCGCTGCTGCCGCCACCGTCGCGGCGGCTTCTGCATGGCGTACTGGAGGATATAACTCGTTTATCCCGCTCCTACTGTTTTCTGTTATAACTATGCTAGCGTTAAACGTAGATGTATCTGCCATTAGCGTAGCAATGTGCTTGCGTGATCCAATATCAGCATGTTCTTAATTCTGTCAATGCCATGCTAGTAATTTATTTATGGATTAAATTAATCGAAAAATTGCCTATTTACTCAGCATAGGTCTCAGTCAGTTGAGACTTAAGGAAATCTCAGTCAAGTGATGTGTATATAAGAAGACAAAGAAAAAACTTTTTTTTTATAAATCTCCATGCAACTTCAAAGGCATATAGCATCAACTAAGACATAACAAAGTCTTAGTCAACCGAGACTTAGTAAAACTATTTTTCATTGTCGTCATTTTGGAAGCAAAAAAGTCTTGAGAAGCTGTTAATGCTGCTACTTCTGCTACCTTGTGGAGCTTATGGCTTTTACCAACGAATTTGTTTTTAGGGGTGAACATGGCGAAGGATACGTTGTGTCTTGGATCTGGTGGGGGCAATTATCAGGTAGTGGAATCTCAAACGGCAAGGGTGCTCTTTCTTCTCCGGTGCTTAAGGCTTTTGAATCGTCGAAGAGGGGAATTTCTTAGGATAGTCTGGTGTGGTTGATGGTTGGCAGGGAGAATGTCTTGCGTTTTGTGATCTAAAAGACCTATCATGCGCATTTCATGCGTTCGTTCCCCTGTTTTGGAAGATGTAATAGGGAAGCTCTACCTAGAACCCTTGTAGGTGTATGTTTTCTTGCAGCTACTTCAGGTTGTCGCCGAGAGCTGTTTAACAGTCAGGATGTTTGCTTTTCTTTGGCTTAATAAAGTTGGGGATGGGGGAAACGGGAAACCCCTTTCATTTAAAAAATCCTAAAAAACAAATATATCAAATCATGCTTTATAAAAAACTCTCATTTTGTTCACGTTGAAGTGTACAAGTTTTATAAAAAGGGAAGTGTACAAGTTTTATCACGGCTATACCCTTAGCCGCCATAGAAGAAAGGGAGAGAAACCGACCATTGTTTATTCTTCTATATTTCCCACTTGTACCTCTTGTGTTCGTGACTGTTCCAAAGGTGGAGAAACTCCACATGATTGCATAGCATGTAGACTATGTGTTTTTCAATGTTAAGCATGTATATCCTTTGGGCCGCTATCTAGGGGTCAGGGTATGTTTGTATGCGATAAAGGTATGTCGGCTCCATACACATCCTAGCATGACATTGTTGTTATTGACAATGCGGAGCCAGTGATGTTCTGGTGCAGCGGACTAACGACTTATGTTCAGTCTATGATCAACGCTACCTATTTGTTGTAGCGATAATGACAACATATGTGGTTCCGAGTTTTCTATGGTGTCTAATGCTCACGTTTCATCATTTAGTGGTCTTGATCTTCTTCCTCTCCGGATTGATGATGAATGAGCATTTTGGCGGCCTACCTTGCAAAGAGAGCTTCACACCATCTACTTTTTCATATTTTAGGGTGGATAAATCATGCACTCTTTGAAACATTTGTAGTTTTTTTTTGGGGGGGGAGGGGGGTTGAAACGTTTGAAGTTAGTCATACATGCACATGTTTGATCTTCTACTCTATCGAATACATAGCGGAATGTTGAGGAAAAAAATAAGTGTATGGACTATAAATAGTAGACTCTTTGAAACATTTGTTATGTATTTTCAATTAAGTGTAATTTGCCTTGCTAAATCAATAAAGTTGATTGGATCATTCTCCAATAATTTTATTTCATTCACGAGCGTTGTATCGAGCATCTTCTATTAGGTTACTGATCTTACGACTTGTTGTAGTTGCAATATATTCATCTAATGCTAGATGTTAGAGATATGGAAGAACAAGAGTAAAATCATCTTTGCTATTCATGTTAAGACATGGATATATGTCCCCTTGTTTTCAAGGAGCATGTGTCGTTGATCACAAGGAATGATAACCCAAGTCTCGAGGAGGGATTCCAGTCTTGGCTAGATCATATGTATTTTGTCCCTCTCCCTTTGTACATTTTCCTTAAGGGACAAAAGGTAGATGATCCGGGGCATCAATTTCTTGTCCCTTATAGCGAGTAGGAAGGAACGCTTATACATGGGTCAGGTGGGCACAATTACTTCAGCCACTTGCATTGCTCATTGTCCCAAGCACACATACGCATTGCAATGGCTGGAGTGGCCACCTTCGATCGCGGCAGTGTGGGATCAAATTCTGCCGGCGCAGGTGCCTTCCCTTTTTTCTAATATGTATATACGTAGTTTTTTTATAAAAAAATTACTAGTTATATAAAAGTATTGATCGTATTTCAAAAAAATGTTAAATCACATATTAAAATATTTTCATCGCGTATTAAATAAATGTACAACGTGTGCTTAAAAATTATGTGGTTTGAATAAATGTTAAATATGTCTAAAAGTAATGTTTTAGATGAATACAAAAAATTTATAACTTGTATGAAAAAAAGTAGACATCAAACATCAACCCTCAACTCCTGGGTGGGTCTAATATACACCCCTCATCCATTATACCGTCTAAATTGCACCCTCCAACTATCAAAACCAGACGAATTACCCCCTGTCTCGCCTTGACCCTGGTTTTGGTCCAGTCAGCACATATTGACCAGGTCAACTCATCCAGTCAACATGCCATATCAGCAATGAAATGAATGTATAATGCATAAATTGATAATTTGAAAATATCCTAATCTGCTGGTCAAAAATTGGCAGCATTTTGGTGCCATTTGGTACCATTTGAGCATCATATGAACGAATAAAAAGGCTTGAACAGAACTTGGTCACACATACATATATATAGGTCTGAAACACACATACATAGGTCTCACATACATATAGATACATCTGATACACACAAAGGTCTCACAAATAGGTCTGACACATAGGTCTCACATAGATAGGTCTGATTGACACCCAAATCTCACAAGCACACAAATAACTCTCAACGTTCAAATCCCAACAAGCTTTGAAACCGAGCATATTTGGCCTTGCGAGTGCCCTTGCCTTTGTTACTGCCATTGCTACTGCTCCTCTCTTTGGTAACTTTGCTGGTAGTTCTCGCGCGAGAAGTACCAGTGCAGACATTGACATTGACATTCAAGCTTCCATGTACATTGAAGGTATTTCCAGAGAAATTGTTTGACCTGCTGTTGTTATTAGCTGGCGCCCTTCTCTTTGCTTGTCTTGGTGGTGCCATCTCCTCGGTGGCCCTTCTTTTGTGTGAAGTGCTTTGTTGTGAACTATGTAAAGAACAATTAGATGTACTACATTATATCAGCAATGGTACAAAAAAGAAAGTACAGGAGACAAATATGGTGAACGAGCTTACCGGAACAGGTGCTTCACTTGGTCAGGGCGGCGGTGGAAGATCTGCCGGTGGCGGGAACAACACAGGCGGCAGTGGGAAAAGATCGGGGCGGCGGCGTGGGGAGAGATCGGGGCGGCGGCGCAGATCTCAGCGCCAGGCGGCGGTGGGGAAATCTCCTCGGGAGAGTGAGAGATGAACGAGAGAGAAAGGGGTGCTAGGGCTGTGTAGGTTAAGTCAGACGTGTCATGCTGGTCAAATGGTCAACATTTGCTAACTAGACCAAAACCAGGGTATTTGTGACAGTTCGAGGGTGCAACTTAGAAGGTATAATAGATGAGGGGTGTATATTAGATCAACCAAAGAGTTGAGGGTTGATATATGCACTTCTCTCTAAAATTAATGTTTCGGATGTATATACAACTAATGTACAATGTGTATGAAAAACAAAAGACATCAAAACATGTATTTTAAAAATCAGTTAATCATGTATTTTAAAAAGGTTAGATGTGTATAAAATAATGTTTCACATGTATACAAAAAATGCATAATGCGCATGAGAAAAGTAGAGATCAAAATATGAATTTGAAAATTGTATAATGTGTATGAAAAATGTTGAACATATATAGGAAAATGTTTCTGATGCGTACGAGTAATGTACAACGTTTATGCAAAAAGTAGACATCAAAAACTTAAAACAATCATATATTTAAAAAAATTAAACACATATATAGGGAAATACAGTTGTGCCTCTTACGGAATACATGTGTTTTTGCAGAAGCACATGTTGTGATTTTTTTCTTTTTCAGAAAGCACATGCTGTGCTTTTTCCTTTTTTCAGAAAGCATATATCGTACATTCTCACTCATCAAAGCAAGGTTGTGCTTCACAGAAAGCACATATATGTTGGACCTGCCGTGCCTCCAGGACCTCTTCGCCAAGGGCCGCTGGCGGGCGGCGGACGAGTACGTGACGGCGTTCATGAGCGGGAAGGAGAGCACCACGCCCTCCGCGTCCGCCACGCTCTTCGTCGTCAGGTTCGAGCGCTTCGTCCGGGCGCTCAAGCGGGGCGACGAGGCGTGGGCCCTGCGCTACTTCCGCTGCTTTGTCCAGCCGCTACTGTGCAGCCATCTCGACGAGGCCGCTGCGCGCGCCGAGTGCGAGAGGGCCATGATGGACCACGGCTCCCTCCACCGCAACTGCCCTGACGATGCCGCGTACAGGGACCAACGCTTGATCGAGTTCTATCGCTGCGTCTATCAGAACGAGCACATCTCCCGCTCCTTCAATGATATCTTCGACTACAACCTGCGCATCATGAGGGGAACGGCTGCCATTGGCCTGCGCCGCCATGCACACCGGCCCCGATGCCCACCAAGACCCGCCGCCTAAGAGCAACTCTAACGGACCGACTCAAACGGACGGCGTTTTTGTCCACTTTTTATCCGTTTTGGTCAACTGCCCGCCCGCCGTCCGTCCTTTTTTAGTTTTCGATCGACAGTGCGTCCAACGGGCCGACCCATTTCATGACCATGCGTGCTTTAGATCATGCCAGCGGTCATGCCGTCGCCCTGGTTTTGGCGCTCCAGCACACGGGGGAAAGCGGTCTAGCGCGCGCTGGTTTTCGTGCTCCAGCGCGCGGGAAGTTTGCGCGCGCGCCGCAGCCGGCGCTCGTTATAAGAAGGCGCTCCCTTCACACTCTTTCCTCCGCCCACTCGTCTCGCCCCCTCTCACTAGCCTCGCCGCCTCTGCGCCACCATGTCGATCCGTCGCCTGGGCGCTTCGGATTTTCGCGGAGTCCACGAGCGCCGCTCCAGCGCCTTCTCCTCCGAGATCTGGTTTCGCGAGAAACGTCTCATCCTCGGCACCTTCGACACCGCAGAGGAGGCGGCCCGCACGCACGACGCGGTGGTGTGGCGCCTCCTGAGGCCTCGTCGGGATATGAATTTTTCCGACGTGTCGAGCCAGCGGGCGCAGGATTTGGCGCCTCTCCCACGGCTTTTCACCGACGAGGATCATCGTGTCAACTGGAGGCAGCAGCGTCGCCTCGCCATCGCCGAGATGGGCGTGGAAGCCATGGTGGTGTGGCATGAACGCTTCCCGCAGGACATCATCGACGAGCATCAGTTCTACAAGCAAAGGAGGTCGAAAAGGGACGTGAGGAGGACGGAGCGAGCCGCCTATCAGGAGGACAAGCGTTCGTGGAAGCAGGCCGCTCAATTGAAACTGAACCTACGAGAAACGTCGGGTTGGGACTTTGAAGACGAGCAGCATGCTGACGGCCTACATTCAGACGTCGGAGAAGGACATTACCGAGTCGGAGCCAGAAAGCGATGAGTAGTGGTCTTTTCTTTTATCTGTGTACGCTAGAACTATCTATGTATCTATTTTTATCTGAAAAAATGGCCGGCGGCATCGGCGACGAAGCAGGCAGGCGAGGGTGTGCTGTTTGATGTGAAGAGGCCAATCCAATGTGCCACCGACCAATGGGCCCGGTCAGGAAAGAGGGCGAGCGCGCGCACGTCCGTCTTGTGTCCGCGCCGACGCAAATCCGACTCAAAAATGGGTCGGGAATGGGTCGGTAGGCAGACGAAAGCGGACGCGCGTCCGTTTGGGTCGGCGTGCTGGGACGACCTTTTTGTCCGCGCCGACCCAAATGGACGGTCGCGGACAAAATGGGTCGCCCCATTGGAGTTGCTCTAAATCCTCATCCACAGCCGAACTAGCTAGCCTCGTCCGCTCATCACTCATCGACCTGACCAGCCAGCAAATTAATAGCGGTTCTTCAATTAATGTCCATTATGCATGTACGTACAAAAGAGGGGAGCACACCAGCCCACAAGAGGTTGGCGCGCCCCATCTCTAGGCCGTCGGCCCTAGGGAAGGAAAGGAAGGAGGGCTAGCCCCTCCTGCCTTCCCTCCACATGAGAGAAAGGAAAGGAAGGAGGGCTAGCCCCTCCTGCCTTCCCTCCACATGAGAGAAAGGAAAGGGGGGCGCCATCCCTCCCGCCTCCCCCCGCGCACCCAAGAAGGAAGGGGGCGTGGCCAGGTCAGGGGCCAAGGGCGGCCGCCAGCCCCTTGGGGTTGCCCTAGGCTGCCTCCCCTCCTCCTCCACCTATATATATGTGTGTGTGTGTGTGTGTGTGTGTGCGCGCGTGTGTGTGTGGAGGGAGAGGGGCAACACACACCACAATTCCCTAGCCGTGTGCGGCACCCCTATCCCTCTAGTTCATACTCGATCATATTTTCATAGTGCTCGGCGAAGCTCTACGGAGATAGTTGCATCACCACCGTCACCATGCCGTCGTGCTGTCGGAACTCATCTACTACTTCGCCCGTCTTGCTGCATCAAGAAAGTGAGGACGTCGTCGACATGAACATGGAGGTGCCGTACATTCAGTACTTGCTCGGGCAGATCATGAAGGTGTACGAGTATATCAACCGCGTTGATAAACGCTTCTATTAAATGGTCTACTAGGGTACTTAGACATGCTACCTCTTGAGCACTGCGTTGGATTTCCTTGAAGAGGAAAGGATGATGCAGCAAAGTAGTGTAAGTATTTCCCTCAGTTTTTGAGAATCAAGGTATCAATCTAGTAGGAGGCTACACGCGAGTCCCTCGTACCTGCACAAAACAAATAACTCCTCGCAACCAACGTGAAAAGGGGGTGTCAATCCCTTCACGGTCACTCACGAGAGTGATCTGATAGATATGATAAAATAATATTTTTGGTAATTTTGTGATAAAGATGCAAAGTAAAATAAAATAAAAGTAAAAAACCAAAGTAAATAAATAGGTATTGGAAGATTAATATGATGAAGATAGACATGGGGGCCATAGGTTTCACTAGTGGCTTCTCTCAAGAGCATAAGTATTTTACGGTGGGTGAACGAATTACTGTTGAGCAATTGACAGAATTGAGCATAGTTATGAGAGTATCTAGGTATGATCATGTATAGGTATCACGTCCGAGACAAGTAGACCGACTCCTGCCTGCATCTACTACTATTACTCCACTCATCGACCGCTATCCAGCATGCATCTAGAGTATTAAGTTCATGGAAACAGAGTAACACCTTAAACAAGATGACATGATGTAGAGGGATAAATTCATGCAATATGATAAAACCCCCATCTTGTTATCCTCGATGGCAACAATACAATACGTGCCTTGTTGCCCCTACTGTCACTGGGAAAGGACACCGCAAGATTGAACCCAAAGCTAAGCACTTCTCCCATTGCAAGAAAGATCAATCTAGTAGGCCAAACCAAACTAATAATTCGAAGAGACTTGCAAAGATAACCAATCATATATAAAAGAATTCAGAGAAGATTCAAATATTGTTCATAGATAATCTTGATCCTAAACCCACAATTCATCGGTCTCAACAAACACACCGCAAAAAGAAGATTACATCGAATAGATCTCCACAAGAGAGGGGGAGAACTTTGTATTGAGATCCAAAAAGAGAGAAGAAGCCATCTAGCTAATAACTATGGACCCGAAGGTCTGAGGTAAACTACTCACACTTCATCGGAGAGGCTATGGTGTTGATGTAGAAGCCCTCCGTGATGGATGCCCCCTCCGGCGGAGCTCCGGAACATGCCCCAAGATGTGATCTCGTGGATACAGAAAGTTGCGGCGGTGGAATTAGGTTTTTGGCTCCGTATCTGATCGTTTGGGGGTACGTAAGTATATATAGGAGGAAGGAGTACGTCGGTGGACCAATAGGGGGCCCACGAGGGTGGAGGGCGCGCCTGGGGGGGAGGCTAGGCGCGCCCCCTACCTCGTGGCCTCCTCCTTTGTTTCTTGACGTAGGGTCCAAGTCTCCTGGATCACGTTTGTTGAGAAAATCACGTTCCCGAAGGTTTCATTCCGTTTGGACTCCGTTTGATATCCCTTTTCTTCGAAACCCTAAAATAGACCAAAAAACAGCAATTCTGGGCTGGACCTCCGGTTATAGGTTAGGACCAAAAGTAATATAAAAGTGGATAATAAAGCCCAATAATGTCCAAAACAGTAGATAATATAGCATGGAGCAATCAAAATCTATAGATACGTTGGAGACGTATCAAGCATCCCCAAGCTTAATTCCTGCCCGTCCTCGAGTAGGTAAATGATAAAAAAGATAATTTTTGATGTGGAGTGCTACTTGGCATAATTTCAATGTAATTCTTCTTAATTGTGGTATGAATATTCAGATCCAAAAGATTCAAGATAAAAGTTCATATTGACATAAAAATAATAATACTTTAAGCATACTAACAAAGCAATCATGTCTTCTCAAAATAACATGGCCAAAGAAAGTTATCCCTACAAAATCATATAGTCTGGCTATGCTCTATATTCACCACACAAAGTATTTAAATCATGCACAACCCCGATGACAAGCCAAGCTATTTTTTCATACATTTGACATTCTCAAACTTTTTCAATCTTCACGCAATACATGAGCGTGAGCCATGGATATAGCACTATAGGTGGAATAGAATGGTGATTATAGAGAAGACAACAAAGGGAGAAGATAGTCTCACATCAACTAGGCATATCAACGGGCTATGGAGATGCCCATCAATAGATATCAATGTGAGTGAGTAGGGATTGCCATGCAACGGATGCACTAGAGCTATAAATGTATGAAACCTCAACAAAAGAAACTAGTGGGTGTGCATCCAACTCGCTTGCTCACGAAGACCTAGGGCATTTTGAGGAATCCCATCATTGGAATATACAAGCCAAGTTCTATAATGTAAAATTCCCACTAGTATATGAAAGTGACAACATAGGAGACTCTATCATGAAGACCATGGTGCTACTTTGAAGCACAAGTGTGGTAAAAGGATAGTAGCATTGCCCCTTCTATCTTTTTCTCTCATTTTTTTATTTGGGATTCTTTGGCCTCTTTTATTTATTTATTTTCGTCCGGAGTCTCATCCCGACTTATGGGGGAATCATAGTCTCCATCATCCTTTCCTCACTGGGACAATGCTCTAATAATGATGATCATCACACTTTTATTTACTTACAACTCAAGAATTACAACTCAATACTTAGAACACGATATGACTCTATATGAATGCCTCAGGCGGTGTACCGGGATGTGCAATGACTCATGAGTGACATGTATGAAAGAATTATGGACGGTGGCTTTGCCACAAATACGATGTCAACTACATGGTCATGCTAAGCAATATGACAATGATGGAGCGTGTCATAATCAACGGAACGGTGGAAAGTTGCATGGAAATATATCTCGGAATGGCTACGGAAATGCCATAATAGGTAGGTATGGTGGCTGTTTTGAGGAAGGTATATGGTGGGTGTATGATACCGGCGAAAGGTGCGCGGTATTAGAGATGCTAGCAATGGTGGAAGGAAGAAGAGTGCGTATAATCCATGGACTCAACATTAGTCATAAAGAACTCATATACTTATTGCAAAAATCTACAAGTCATCAAAGCAAAGTATTATGCGCATGCTCCTAGGGGGATAGATTGGTAGGAAAAGACCATCGCTCGTCCCCGACCGCCACTCATAAGGAAGACAATCAAAAAATAAATCATGCTCCGACTTCATCACATAATGGTTCACCATACGTGCATGCTATGGGAATCACAAACTTTAACACAAGTATTTCTCAAATTCACAACTACTCAACTAGCACAACTTTAATATCACCATCTTTATATCTCAAAACAATTATCAAGTATCAAACTTCTCATAGTATTCAACACACTCATAAGAGTTTTTTTTACTATTCTTGCATACCAAGCATAGTATGATTATTTAAGCAAATTACCATGATATTTAAGACTCTCAAAATAATCTAAGTGAAGAGATCAATAGTTTCTATAAAACAAATCCACCACCGTGCTCTAAAAATATAAGTGAAGTACTAAAGCAAAATTATATAACTCAAAAGATATAAGCAAAGCACATAGAGTATTCTAACAAATTCCAAATCATGTATGGCTCTGTCAAAAGGTGTGTACAGAAAGGATGATTGTGGTAAATAAAAATCAAAGACTCAAATCATACAAGACGCTCCAAGCAAAACACATATCATGTGGTGAATAAAAATATAGCTCCAAGTAAAGTTACCGATAGAAGTAGACGAAAGAGGGGATGCCTTCCGGGGATCCCCAAACTTCGTATTTTAGGTGTCCTTAGATTATCTTGGGGGTGCCATGGGCATCCCCAAGCTTAGGCTCTTGAAATTCCTTGTTCCATAGTCCATCAAATCTTTACCCAAAAACTTGAAAACTTCACAACACAAAACTCAAAGTAGAAAATCTCGTGAGCTCCGTTAGCGAAAGAAAACAAAAGACCACTTCAAGGTACTGTAATGAACTCATTATTTATTTATATTAGTGTTAAACCTAATTTATTCCAACTTCTATATGGTTTATAAACTATTTTACTAGCCTTAGATTCATCAAAATAAGCAAACAATACACGAAAAACAGAATCTGTCAAAAACAGAATAGTCTGTAGTAATATGTATCTAGCGCAAGATATGGAACCCCAAAAATTCTAAAATAAATTTATGGACGTTAGGAATTTATCTATTAATCATCTTCAAAAAGAATTAACTAAATAGCACTTTCCAAATAAAAATGGCAGCATTTCTCGTGAGCGCTAAAGTTTCTGTTTTTTACAGCAAGATAGCAAGACTTTTCCCAAGTCCTCCCAACGGTTCTACTTGGCACAAACACTAATTAAACACAAAAGACACAACCAAAACAGAATCTAGATAAATTATTTATTACTAAATATTATCAAAAGGGAAGGAATAAAAATAAAATTGGGTTGCCTCCCAACAAGCGCTATCTTTAACGCCCCTAGCTAGGCATAACAAGCAAGGATAGATTTAGCTATTGCCATCTTTGGTAGGCAATCCATAAGTGGCTCTCATAATAGATTCATAAGGTAATTTAATTTTCTTTCTAGGGAAGTGTTCCATGCATTTCCTTAACGTAAATTGGAATCAAATATTTCCTTCCTTCATATCAATAATTGCACCAATCGTTCTAAGGAAAGGTCTACCAAGAATAATAGGACATGAAGGATTGCAATCTATGTCAAGAACAATAAAAATCTACAGGCACATAATTCCTATTTGCAACAATAAGAACATCATTGATTCTTCCCATAGGTTTCTTAATAGTGGAATCCGCAAGGTGCAAGTTTAATGAGCAATCATCAAAATCACGGAAACCTAACAAATCACACAAAGTCTTTGGAATCGTGGAAACACTAGCACCCAAATCACACAAAGCATAGAACTCATGATCTTTAATCTTAATTTTAATAGTTGGTTCGCACTCATCATAAAGTTTTCTAGGGATAGAAACTTCCACCTCAAGTTTTTATTCATAAGATTGCATCAGGGCATCAACGATATATTTAGTAAATGCTTTATTTTGGCTATAAGCATGATGAGAATTTAGCAAGGATTGCAATAAGGAAACACAATCGATCAAAGAGAAATTTTCATAATTAAATTCCTTGAAATCCAAAATAGTGGGATTATTAGTATCTAGGGTTTTGATTTCTTCAATTCCACTTTCATCAAATTTAGCATCAAGATCTAAGAACTCTGAATTTTTGGAACGCCTTCTAGGTAAAGGTGGATCATAATCAGTCCCATCATTATCAAGATTCATATTGCAAAACAAAGATTTAATAGGGGACACATCAATAAATTTTAGATCTTCATCTTTATTTTCATAGGAACTAGAAGAACACGCTCTTATAAAGGCATCTTTCTTAGCACGCATCCTAGCGGTTCTTTCTTTGCACTCATCAATGGAAATTCTCATGGCTTTGATAGACTCATTGATATCATGCTTAGGAGGAATAGATCTAAGATTTAAAAAATCAACATCAAGAGAAATTCTATCAACGTTCCTAGCCAAATCATCAATCTTAAGCATTTTTCTTCAATCAAAGCATTGAAATTCTTTTGCGAAGTAATAAATTCTTTGATATTAGATTCAAAATCAGAGGGTATCTTATTAAAATTTCCATAGGAATTGTTGTAGGAATTACCATAATTATTTGAGGAATTGCTAGTATAAGGCCTAGGATTAAAGTTTCCTCTATACGCGTTGTTACCAAAATTATTCCTACCAACAAAATTCACATACAAAGATTCATTATTATTCTCAATCAAAGTAGACAAAGGCATATCATTAGGATCAGAAGAAACACTTTTATTAGCAAATAATTTCATAAGTTCATCCATCTTTCCACTCAAAACATTAATTTCTTCTATCGCATGCACTTTTTTATTAGAAGATCTTTCAGTATGCTTCTCCTAAAGTGATTTCCATAAAAGTGCCTCCCGTGGACGAATCTAAAAGGTTTCCAGAAGCAAAATTCAATCCGGCATAAAAGTTTTGTATAATCATCCACAAATTCAAACCATGAGTAGGGCAATTATGTATCATTAATTTCATCCTTTCCCAAACTTGTGCAACATGTTCATGATCAAGTTGCTTAAAATTCATAATATCGTTTGTAAGAGAGATGATCTTAGCGGGAGGAAAATACTTAGAGATAAAAGCATCTTTGCACTTGTTCTAAGAATCAATACTATTTTTTGGCAAAGATGAAAACCAAGCTTTAGCACGATCTCTAAGCGAAAAAGGAAATAGCTTCAATTTAACAATATCATTGTCCACATCTTTCTTGTTTTGCATATCACACAAATCAACGAAGTTATTTAGATGGGTAGCTGCATCTTCACTAGGAAGGCCAGAAAACGGATCTTTCATGACAACATTCAGCAAAGCGGCATTAATTTCACAAGATTCAGCATCGGTAAGAGGAGCAATCGGAGTGCTAATAAAATCATTATTGTTGGTATTGGTAAAGTCACACAATTTAGTGTTATCTTGAGCTATCGTGACAAGCAGGAAATCCAACACACAAGCAAACAAAAAGCAAACAGGCAAAAAGAAGCAAATAGAGAAAGAGAGGGAGGATAGAGAGAGAGGGCGAATAAAATGGCAAGGATGAAGTGGGGGAGAGGAAAACGAGAGGCAAATGGCAAATAATGTAATGCGAGAGATAAGGGTATGTGATGGGTACTTGGTATGTTGACTTTTGCGTAGACTCCCCGGCAACGGCGCCAGAAATCTTCTTGCTACCTCTTGAGCACTGCGTTGGATTTCCTTGAAGAGGAAAGGATGATGCAGCAAAGTAGCGTAAGTATTTCCCTCAGTTTTTGAGAACCAAGGTATCAATCCAGTAGGAGGCTATGCGCGAGTCCCTCGTACCTGCACAAAACAAATAACTCCTCGCAACCAACGTGAAAAGGGGGTGTCAATCCCTTCACGGTCACTCATGACCCTTCACGGTCACTCATGAGAGTGAGATCTGGTAGATATGATAAGATGATATTTTTGGTAATTTTGTGATAAAGATGCAAAGTAAAATAAAAGCAAAGTAAATAAATAGGTATTGGAAGATTAATATGATGAAGATAGACCCGGGGGCCATAGGTTTCACTAGTAGCTTCTCTCAAGAGTATAAGTATTTTATGGTGGGTGAACGAATTACTGTTGAGCAATTGACAGAATTGAGCATAGTTATGAGAGTATCTAGGTATGATCATGTATAGGCATCACGTCCGAGACAAGTAGACCGACTCCTGCCTGCATCTACTACTATTACTCCACTCATCGACCGCTATCCAGCATGCATCTAGAGTATTAAGTTCATGGAAACAGAGTAACGCCTTAAGCAAGATGACATGATGTAGAGGGATAAATTCATGGAATATGATAAAAACCCCATCTTGTTATCCTCGATGGCAACAATACAATACGTGCCTTGCTGCCGCTACTGTCACTGGGAAAGGACACCACAAGATTGAACCCAAAGCTAAGCACTTCTCCCATTGCAAGAAAGATCAATCTAGTAGGCCAAACCAAACTGATAATTCGAAGAGACTTGCAAAGATAACCAATCATACATAAAAGAATTCAGAGAAGATTCAAATATTGTTCATAGATAATCTTGATCATAAAACCACAATTCATCGGTCTCAACAAACACACCGCAAAAAGAAGATTACATCGAATAGATCTCCACAAGAGAGGGGGAGAACTTTGTATTGAGATCCAAAAAGAGAGAAGAAGCCATCTAGCTAATAACTATGGACCCGAAGGTCTGAGGTAAACTACTCACACTTCATCAGAGAGGCTATGGTGTTGATGTAGAAGCCCTCCACGATGGATGCCCCCTCCGGCGGAGTTCCGGAACAGGCCCCAAGATGGGATCTCGTGGATACAGAAAGTTACGGCGGTGGAATTAGCTTTTTGGCTCCGTATCTGATCGTTTGGGGGTACGTAGGTATATATAGGAGGAAGGAGTACGTCGGTGGAGCAACAGGGGGGCCACGAGGGTGGAGGGCGCGCTGGGGGGGTAGGCGCGCCCCTACCTCGTGGCCTCCTCCTTTGTTTCTTGACATAGGGTCCAAGTCTTCTGGATCACGTTTGTTGAGAAAATCACGTTCCCGAAGGTTTCATTCCGTTTGGACTCCGTTTGATATTCCTTTTCTTCGAAACCCTAAAATAGGAAAAAAACAGTAATTCTGGGCTGGGCCTCCGGTTAATAGGTTAGTCCCAAAAGTAATATAAAAGTGGATAACAAAAGCCCAGTAATGTCCAAAACAGTAGATAATATAGCATGGAGCAATAAAAAATTATAGATACGTTGGAGACGTATCAAGACATACTCTTCCCTCTTGTAGCTATGCTTCTCCCTGGATAGATCTTGTGTGTGCGTAGAATTTTTTTCCATGCAACGTTCTCCAACACGTTACAATCCATATTGGCGATCTATTAGAAGCACTGATGGGCTCAAACCCCGTGTAGGTATGGATATCCATAAGTTGATATTTTGGCATGGCACTATGATAAAAGGGGTGTTTTTCAACCCGTCCCGTGTGTAGGATGCTCACTGGAATCAAAAACTCAGAGAGAGTATTGGCTTGAGAATAGGCCAAGTCATTCAAATCAAGCAGAAGAGAAGAAAGGCTAGACTAGTTTGTGGAAAGCAAAAGGCGCCATCTAAGGTTAGTTTCTTCGTTTGGAGTCTAGCCCATACTTCCCTTCCTATAGGCACAACCAGGTTTGAAAGAAACATGGAGACCTCCTAAGTGTGCTCTATTTGTAATGTTGTAGAAGATACATGGCGACACTCTTTGTTTGAATGTCGCACGGCTAGATTTGTATGGGCTTAGGGAGATGAAGAGAACTTGGAGAATGTGGTATCAAATCAATCTTAGGATGTCCGGCTATGGATCTTTTGGCTTATTGATTCCATGAAAAAGCAAGACCTAGCTCGGGTTCTAGTTGCCCTTTGGTCGATCTGTTGGGCCAGGGGACATGAATTCAAAGCAACGAGATTCAAAGACCCCTAATGACGATGTGTTTTATCACGAGATACCTATAGGACCTCGACATCGTTGCTGTTCATGCACCCCGCCAAACTTCTTGGACTAGTGCACCACTTTAGTGTGTGCGCAAATGGCTAGCTCCGGAGGGGGATGTGGCAAAAATTAATATCGAAAGGTGACTAAAACACCTGAGACGGGGACTACCCGATCTAATGATAGAGGCAAGAACACTTTCCGGCCAAGTCCCATTAATTGATCATAATAATATCGTGGAAATGTTGCACGAACCACTGATGCTCGCATATCCCTCCTTGGAAATTTAGGTGTGGCGGCGGCGATCTGTAGAGACAATGAAGGGCGTTATGTTGGCGCGTCGGCTGTAATATTTGATGGCCTAACTGATCCTGCTAATCTGGAGACTCTTGCCTGTAACGAGGCACTGGCACTGGCCCAAGATGTGAACGTGAGACGTGTGGTGATGGGCTCGGATTGCTTGGAGGTTGTCGGATATATACCACGCGGTGTAACCCGGCCGGATGTATGACCCGGCTGGAGCTTGGCGACTCACTGGCGACCCGCTTGGACCTGGCAGTTTACGATTCATCGGAAGACCTGGCGAGCGGGACAGATGGACGACAAGGCCCAAGGCCCAGTAGGCCGGCTCATGTTATGGTGGGCCGGCTTAAGGGGAAAGGGATGACGAATATTTCCTTGACGAGGAAGCAAGACCCGGACTTGTATTCAACTTGTAAGAAAAGATAGACTAGTCCTAGTCCTACTAGGACTCCACATGTAACCCGCCCCTCTAACTTATATAAGGAGGGGCAGGGCTCCCCAAGAGGGAGAAGAAAACAAGAAACAATCTCTAGGGCTAGACACAATTAAAGGGGAGCCGGCTTATGCGGCGATTCTCTCATGAGCATAATGAGATCTAGCCACAAACAACATGTAGGGATATTACCGGATGATGTTTCCCGGGGCCCGAAGCTGTTTAAATCCTCGTCTTGTGTGATGATCCGCCTCGCGTCTCTCCATTCCGACCAACCCCTTCAAGCTACCACATAGATGCGTTGGCCTCACGACTAGGTCCTCACAGTAGAACATCTGCCGTGACAATTCCACGACAGAGGTGATTACTAATATTAACAAAGGAGCAGCAGCTAGATATGCATCAGTTCTACATGAAATTACACATCGGTGAAAGGAATTTGGGGAAGTGTGTTTCTGTTTTGAGCCTCGGGATTCCAATTTCAAAGCTCATATGTTTGCAGAGGCCGCATCATCTCTTGCAATCGATCGCCATTAGTGGCTATGGAGAGTCCTTGATATCATTTGTATCCCGTTTACTTTGAATTATGAATGAACCTTTTTTGAGGCATCTTCATATTTTGAAAGTTTTTTTTTAAAAATGAATGACTTTGAACATGCAAATTTCTTTTTAAATTACTAAAAAAATAAAAATAACACATTTTTTCAAATTGCGAACAAATTTTCGAGAAGTGGACATCTTTTGAAATTCTGAACATTCTTTGAAACACACTTTTTTTAAATGGTGAACAAATTTTGGAAATGGGAAACATTTTCTGAAATTCGGATTCTTTGTAAACACAAACATTTTTGGAAATTCCTGAACATTTTGAAACAGCGAGTATTTTTTCATACATTTTTTTTAAAATTCCTGAACATTTTTTGAAGCAACAACTATTTTGGAAACAGAAAAATTTTGTTGAATTTACAAACATTTTTTTCTCTATTGGAAAATGCATTTCTAAAATGGAAAGATTTTTTCAAATTTGTGAACATTTTTGTAAAAATTTGTAAATTTTAAAAATGGAAAAAGGGAAAAGAATCAAAAGAAAAGAGAATAATAATAAGAAGAAGAAAAAACACTAAAAGGGAAAACCTAGTAAAGAAACAGAACAGGCAAAACTGGTTCAGAACCTTCTAGAAGGTTACACAAACAGGATAGGAACCTTCCAGAAGGTTCACAAAACCGGTTCCTGTAGTGTGTTGTGTATTTAACAAGTGGGTCGGGCCAACGCTGATCGATCTGATGATATGTGTCTACCAGGCCGATTTTATATTTTTACCAGCCCGATTTTTGCGTTAAGCCGTGAACCCAACACGTGATCCGTTAATGGTGCGAGTCCTAAGCCGACGCGGTTTGGAGTGTGAGCCGGAATCGGCGAGCCCAATGGAATCAATAAAAGCACCCCAGAAGAGATGAATGATGCACACACCAAGGAAGGGATCGTGGAACCAATATCATCCGTCCGGCCCTTTCTTCCTTCTCTCGATTGGTCCTTTGGATTTGGATAAGAGAAGAGAATCAGGATGGCCATGGACCGGCAGTCGGAGTGGATCGTCCTGCGGCGCGTGCTGGCCTTCCTCAAGTCGAGGAAGCTCCACCGGGAGGCGTACGCGCTGGAGAAGGAGGCGAGGCTCAAGCTGGACCTGCCACACCTGCACGACCTCTTCGCCAAGGGCCACTGGCGGGCGGCGGACGAGTACGTGATGGCGTTCATAAGCGGGAAGGAGAGCACCACGCCATCCGCGTCCGCCATGCTCTTCGTCGTCAGGTTCGAGGGCTTCATCCGGGCGCTCAAGCGGGGCGACGAGGCGTGGGCCCTGTGCTCGAATGCACCGATACGGATACAAGTATCAGTATCGGGCCAATACGGATGCGTAAATTCATCATTTTGAAAAAGTTTCAATACGGATATGTTTTACTATTTTTTTAAAGGGATTCAGAATGTCAACCGTGACCTTTCTGCATCCATGGATTCCATGGTTCCCTGTCTTCTTTAGCAAATGAGCAGAAACTCTAGAGTAGCCACTCAAAGCTTCATGACCACAATAGTCGCATTTTCATTTAGTGTTGCCCCCTCCAGGTGATTTCTCTATGATTTGAACATGGCTCCACAATGGTGCCCTTAGATTTGTAGGTACAGTAGGAGGTTCAGCAGGAGGAGATGAGAAAAATGAGATCTTCACAGATCAGAGGAGAAAGAAGAGGGGATGAGCTTGGCAGCGCGGGAAAAAGGAGAAGAGGCGTTGGTGAGGAGTAGTAGCTCGTCGCCGGCTAGCCGCCGCTGCCGCCGGCCCTGAGTGAGTAGCTGCTAGGTACGTAGCCACCGGCCGCCGCCTGGTGTGAGCTCAGGAGGGAAGAAAGAACTGGGAGGGAAAGGAAGGGAGCATCGGGGTACTAGGGTTGCTGTCTGCCTCTTAACTGGGCTGAGTGGTCTCTTAGATGGGCTGGGTCATATCCAAAACGATCTGAAAAAGTATCCTTTAAGTATCTGAATCGTTTTAAATCCTTTATTCATGGATACTCCTTGGATACGTATCGGGGGCGTATTGGAGGAGTACCGGTATCGGATACGGTATCCGATACCGATTCGCTAGTTGCCTGAAGTATCGGTGCAATCGAGGCCTTGCGCTACTTCCGCCCCTCCGTCCGGCCGCTACTGCGCAACCACCCCGACGAGGCCGCCGCGCGCGCCGAGTGCGAGAGGGCCATGATGGACCGCGGCTCCCTCCACCGCAACTGCCCCGACGATGCCGCGTACAGGGACCATCGCTTGATCGAGTTCTATCGCTGCGTCTATCAGAACGAGTACATCTCCCGCTCCTTCAACGATATCTTCGACTACAACCTGCGCTTCATGAGGGGAACGGCTGCCATCGGCCTGCGCCGCCATGCACACCGGCCCCGACGCCCACCAAGACCTACCGCCTAAGAGCAACTCCAACGGGCCGACCCAACCGGACTGCGTTTTTGTCCACTTATTATCCGTTTGGGTCGTCCGTCCACCTGCCGTCCGCCCTCTTTAAGTTTTGGGTCGGCAGTGCACCCAACGGGCTGACCCATTTCATGACCATGCGTGCTTTAGATCATGCCAGCGGTCATGTCGTCGCCCTGATTTTGGCACTCCAGCGCGCGGGGGAAAGCGGCCTAGTGCGCGCTGGTTTTCGTGCTCCAGCGCGCGGGAAAGGTTCGTGCGCGCGCCGCGGCCGGCGCTCGTTATAAGAAGGTGCTCCCTTCACACTCTGTCCGCCGCCCACTCGTCTCGCAGCCTCTCACTAGCCTCGCCGCCTCTGTGCCACCATGTCGATCCGCCGCCTGGGCGCTTCGGATTTTCGCGGAGTCCGCGAGCGCCGCTCCAGCGCCTTCTCCTCCGAGATCTGGTTTCGCGAGAAACGTCTCATCCTCGGCACCTTCGACACCGCAGAGGAGGCGGCCCGCGCGCACAACCCGGCGGCATGGCGCCTCCTGAGGCCTCGTCAGGATATGAATTTTTCCGACGTGTCGAGCCAGCGGACGCAGGATCTGGCGCCTCTCCCACGACTTTTCACTGACGAGGATCGTCGTGTCCACCGGAGGCAGCAGCGTCACCTCACCATCGTCGAGATGGACGTGGAAGCCATGGTGGTGTGGCGCGAACGCTTCCCGCAGGACATCATCGACGAGCGCCAGTTCTACAAGCAAAGGGGGACGCGAGGAGGACAGAGCGAGCCGCCTATCAGGAGGACAAGCGTTCGCGGAAGCAGGCCGCTCAATTGAAACTGAAGCTACGAGAAACGTCGGGTTGGGACTTTGAAGATGAGCAGCATGCTGACGCCTACATTCAGACGTCGGAGAAGGACGTTACCGAGTTGGAGTCAGAAAGCGACGACTAGTGGTCTTTTCTTTTATCTATGTACGCTAGAACTATCTATGTATGCATTTTTATCTGAAAAAATGGCCAGCGGCATCGACGACGAAGCAGGCGGGCGAGGGTGTGTTGTTTGATGTGAAGAGGCCAATCCAATGTGCCACCGACCAACCGGCCCGGTGAGGAAAGAGGGCGAGCGTGCGCGCGTCCATCTTGTGTCCGCGCCGATGCAAATCCGGCTAAAAAATGGGCCAGGAATGGGTCGGTAGGCAGACGAAAGCAGACGCGTGTCCGTTTGGGTCGGTGCGTTGGGCCGATTTTTTGTCCGTGCCGACCCAAACGGACGGCCACGGACAAAATGGGTCGCCCCATTGGAGTTGCTCTAAATCCTCATCCACAGCCGAACCGGCTAGCCTCGTCCGCTCATCGCTCATCGACCCAACCAGCCAGCAAATTAATAGCGGTTCTTCAATTGATGTCCATTATGCATGTACGTACAAAAGATGGGAGCACACCAGCCCACAAGGGGCTGGCGCGCCCCACCACTAGGCCGCCGGCCCTAGGGAAGGAAAGGAAGGAGGGCTAGCCCCTCCTGCCTTCACTCCACATGAGAGAAAGGAAAGGAAGGAGGGATAGCCCCTCCTGCCTTCCCTCCACATGACAGAAAGGAAAGGGGGGGTGCCATCCCTCCTGCCTCCCCCCATGCACCCAAGAAGGAAGGGGGGCGTGGCCAGGTCAGGGGCCAAGGGCGGCCGTCGGCCCCTTGGGGTTGCCCTAGGCTGCCTCCCCTCCTCCCCCACCTATATATATGCATGTGGAGGGAGAGGGGAAACACACACCACGATTCCCTAGTCGTGTGCGGCACCCCTATCCCTCTAGTTCATCCTCGATCATATTTTCATAGTGCTCGGCGAAGCCCTACGGAGATAGTTGCATCACCACCGTCACCACGCCGTCGTGCTGTCAGAACTTATCTACTACTTCGCCCGTCTTGCTGGATCAAGAAAGTGAGGACGTCGTCGAGCTGAACATGGAGGTGCCATACGTTCAGTACTTGCTTGGGCAGATCGTGAAGGTGTACGAGTACATCAACCGCGTTGATAAACGCTTCCATTAAATGGTCTACTAGGGTACGTAGACATACTCTTCCCTCTTGTAGCTATGCTTCTCCCTGGATAGATCTTGCGTGTGCGTAGAATTTTTTTGTTTTCCATGCAACGTTCTCCAACACGTTACAATCCATATTGGTGATCTATTAGAAGCACCGATGCGCTCACACCCCGTGTAGGTATGGATATCCATAGGTTGATATTTTGGCATGGCACTATGATAAAAAGGGGTGTTTTTCAACCCGTCCCATGTGTAGGATGCTCACTGGAATCAAAAACTCAGATAGAGTATTGGCTTGAGAATAGGCCAAGTCATTCGAATCAAGCAGAAGAGAAGAAAGGCTAGACTAGTTTGTGGAAAGCAAAAGGTTCCATCAAAGGTTAGTTTCTTCGTTTGGAGTCTAGCCCATACTTCCCTTCCTATAGGCACAACCAGGTTTGAAAGAAACATGGCGACCTCCTCAGTGTGCTCTATTTGTAATGTTGCAGAAGATACATGGCGACACTCTTTGTTTGAATGTCGCACGGCTAGATTTGTATGGGCTTAGGGAGATGAAGAGAACTTGGAGAATGTGGTATCAAATCAATCTTAGGATGTCTGGCTATGGATCTTTTGGCTATTTGATTCCATGAAAAAGCAAGACCCAGCTCGGGTTCTAGTCGCCCTTTGGTCGATCTGTTGGGCCAAGGGACATGAATTCAAAGCAAAGAGCTTCAAAGACCCCTAATGATGATGTGTTTTATCACGAGATACCTACAGGGCCTCGACATCGTCGTTGTTCATGCACCCCGCCAAACTTCTTGGACTAGTGGGCCACTTTAGTGTGTGCGCAAATGGCTAGCTCCGGAGGAGGATGTGGCAAAAATTAATATCGAAAGGTGACTAAAACACCTGAGACGGGGACTACCCGATCTAATGATAGAGGCAAGAACACTTTCTGGCCAAGTCCCATTAATTGATCATAATGATATCATGGAAATGTTGCACGAACCACCGATGCTCGCATATCCCTCCTTGGAAATTTAGGTGCGGCGGCGGCGATCTGTAGAGACAATGAAGGGCGTTATGTTGGCGCGTCGGCTGTACTATTTGATGGCTTAACTGATCCTGCTAGTCTGGAGACTCTTGCCTGTAACGAGGCACTGGCACTATGAAAGTGCTAATGGCACTTAAGCTATATTTTGGTGTGATGACAATGTGGTTAGTTGAACTAATATCGGTTGCTAAAGTTTATCTCAAGTTATTGGTTCTAAGTGCCCGCGATGGAGATGTGCGACCCCCCCATTTCAAAAAGGACAAAGGCGTGGTCTTTCGACGCTTCGAAGGTTTAGTTTTGGTTTGCTTCGAGTCATAGGAAAGACCGCACTATTAAGAGGGGTTTGTGTGGATAAATGTCGTGTGGGAATGCCTTTGCCGAGCCTTACTGTCTTACCCTTCCCACTCCGACCACCTCAAATGAACCTAGTGTGTGTGCTGTGGTACTCAGAAAGTTGCAACAGTAAGTTACTGGGTACCCCGTACGCACGGGGTCTTTTGACCCCCGTGCGCACGGGGTACTGGGTAACTCTTTGGGTACCCCGTGCGCATGGGGTCTTTTGACCCCCGTGCGCACGGGGTACTGCGCAACTCTCTGGATACCCCGTGCGCACGGGACTTTTGACCCCCATGCGCACGGGGTGGTGCGATTGTCTCTGGATACCCCATGCGCACAGGGCTGACTTAGCCCGTGCGCACGGGGTCCAACGGGCAGAAATCCCCACCAGCCCATGAACACTATAAAAAGGCCCTTCTTCCACCTCCAACCCTCAACCCTAATGTCTTGTTGAGCTCCACCATTGCTACACCCCATTTTGCTCAATACTCTCAATCCCTCCATCCAAACTTGTTGAAACTTTGGGGATTGGGAGAGCAAGACCCGATCTAAAACTTGACCAAACCAAATCACGTTCCCCGCAACATTTCTTCCCCATTGACTTGTTACTCTTGGAGCTTGGGCTCCTAGGCGGTTAGAGGTTCCTCTGGAAGCTTCCTTGCTTGTGGTGTGCTCCGGAGAAGTTTGTAAAGGTGTGGTGGTCGCATTCAAGACCAACCCCGAGTGGTTTCGAGGCTCATCCGTTGGGTGTGACTCGAAGGAGAATACGGTGAGCCTTTGGTGGCATTCTGCAAGCTTTGGCTCCGGCACCGCTCCAAACGGAGATTAGCTCTTCCCCAATGAAGAGTGAACTTCGGGTTAAAATCCGTGTCCTCGTCTCACTTGTGGTTAATCCTTTCCCGCACCTTTCTTTGTTGTTGTATGCTTGTTGGCTTGCTAAGTAGTTTGTTGCCTAGCTTTTCTTCTCGGAGCTTGCTTGTCATATATGTTGCATTCACCTAGTTGCATATCTAGTGAACTCTTTTATCCGCTAAGCCTTAAAATCTACAAGAAAGATTAAAATTTGCAGTCTCCTATTCACCCTCCTCTAGTCGACCGTATCGATCCTTTCAATTGGCATCGGAGCCTCGTGCTCTAATATAAGGTTTTACAACCTTAGAGGATATGGTCAATCTAGGGAATGAGGGAGGTGGCCTACCCGTTGCGGGGGATGGTCAAAACCAACCCCCCGCCACGACTGAGACACTTGGTGCTCCGGTCGTTGCTCCCGCCGCTACTACTAACCCGAATGTCCCCTTGACCACGGCCGATCTTCTTTCAATGTTTGCGGACCTCAAAGTCTCTATGTTGATAGAGGTTCGACCCTCGGTCAAGGAGGAAATTGATGCTCGCCTAAAGCCATCAACGTCCGCATCAAACTCGTTTAATCCAAATGAGGTTCATGATGCGGATGACTCGAGGGAACCTCTTGCTTCTCCGGCTCGTACTCAAGTTCCCCAGTACAATGCCGTGGAACCCTTTTACTCTCCTCAGCCTTGCAACATCCCCGCATTAATCCTGTTGGGCCTCCGCCCCCTTAGAAAGCTAATGCATTTGCTAAGTGGAAGCTAGATATGGAGTCTCACATGCGCAGTGCTTCAACTCAATTGTGGTGGATTGTGGTCAATGGATTCAACCCCAAGGACCCAATGAATCTCACTCCAAGGGAAGCAGTTGACGATCAACTCAATGCTACCGCACACAACATGCTTCGCAACGGTGTGACTGAAGACTATAGTGATTCCATTGCTCTTCTCAAAACCGCAAAGGAAATTTGGGATTGCCTTGAGGAGGCTCTTGAAGGAGATGAAGAAATTCGAAGATCTCGGTTGGCCTTGCTCAAACAAGAAGTCAATCTCTTTGTGAGGAATGAGGGTGAGTCCGCATAAGAGGTTTACCGAAGGTTGAAGTCCCTTGTGCTCAACTTGAGAACCTTTGGGTGCACTTGGGCAAATGATGAATTCATCAAGGACAAGTTCATAGATGCTATGGTTCTCACAGAACATACCATGGTCATGATGGTTCATCAACGTCTGGACTATCACAAGTTGACTTTGGCTCAAGTTGTTTCCACCTTCTCTACCCATGTTCTTTTGGAAACCAAGTCCAAGAAAACATTTGCAATAGCTCAAGCAACCAAGAACTCCAATCTTGCCTTGAAGGCCAAGAAAGTGATGAGCCAATCCTCAAGGGAGGAAGAAGTGAGTGAAGAGATATGTGAGGAGGATAATGATACGTCGTGCCCGGCAAATGATTTTGCAGAATACTTGGCTCTCTTAGTCAAGAAGTACTCCGGGACCATGGCAAACAAAGGAGGAAATCTTCAAGGAAGATCTTTTGGACGAAGGAAATGCTACAATTGTGATAGCCCAAGACACTTTGTTCATGATTGTCCATATGAGAGACATGAAGACAAGTCCGAGAAGCTTGTGCTTAAGAAGAAGAAGTTCACCAAGTTTGCAAAGAGGAAGGATGACAAGGCTCTTGTTCATGAAGAATACATGTCTGGAGATGAAGATGACGGTGATGATGATCAAGTGGGCACGGCCGCCTTCGCCATGCATGCCACTACCTCCTCCTCCACCACTGGCCTCTTCGACTCTCCAAACGAGGACCAGCCATTCACTCATCGATGCCTCATGGCCAAAGAGGTAAAAACAAAGTCCAAACCCAAGAGACCCGACAACTAAACTCCCAATGTCTCATGTGAGATAGTGGAGGATGAGTGTGAGGAGGGTGTGGATAATGATGAGGAATCCTTAATGGCTTTCATGAAAACTCTTCATGGTGAAGCTCGTGCTCGTTTTGGCGATCTCCTTAAGTCACTCGCCGAATGCGATGACTTTATTGAGAACGTTGAGAACCTCCTTATAGAGGAAAAAGAGAGAGTTTATCTCCTCGAGCACGAACTTAATGAAGAGAGTGTCATGAGAGCATCACTTGAGGAAGCCTTATCTGCTCATCAAATTGACTTTGTTAAAACCAATGATGCTTTGCAACTTGCTCTTGAGAATAAAGATGCTCTTAACGTTAGAGTTGAAAAACTTCTAGTTGACCATACAAGACTTGTTGAGGAGCATGAGTTCCTTGTGATTAGTTCCAAGGTTGTCAAAGGTGACCTCATTGCTCTCACCGAGTCTTATGCTCAATTAAAAGCTACAACCATTAAGGCTCTCACTTCCGTACCTCATATTGATTTAAATGATGATGCTTGTACGGCTAACTTTGCTCATGATTGCACCTCCCTTCAAGAGGAAAATAAGAAGTTGAAAGCTCAAATTGAGAAAGGGCTTGTATCATGCATCCAAGGGGAGAAAAACCTAAACGATCTCTTGAGCAACCAAAAGGAGTGTGTTGCCAAGGAGGGAGTTGGGTTTAATCCCGCATCTAAGAGTGGTAAGAACAACAAGAAGAAGACAACAAGAAGATCGGTCCGACTCCTTCCCCTCCCCAAAAGGTAGTGTTTGTGCAAGAAGGGCACAAGGAGAAGGAGAAGGAAATGAAGGGTGTTTGGAATGGTAAGGTCATTAGGGACAAGGCCATTCCCAAGAATTTTGCCCGCAAGAACAATCCATCATATGTTCTCATGAGAGGAGATGATGGCTATACCTTTGCAAAAAAATTTGGAACTAACTATGATGATTATGCTTGGACTATTTGGGTTCCCAAGACCCTTGCTGCTAACTCACCAGGACCCATTGCAAAATGGGTACCTATAACCAAAGCTTGATTATTGTAGGACTATGTGTCCGGTGGAACTCAATGGGTGATCGACAGTGGATGCACCAATCATATGACCGGAGAAAGGGAGATGCTTGTGGAGTTCGTTGATTCACTCAAGGCCTCTTCGAACATATCCTTCGGTGACAATATCAAGGGAAAGGTATTGGGTTTGGGCAAGGTGGTAATCTCTAATGATTCATCTCTTGCAAATGTCATGCTTGTCCAATCCCTTCACTACAATTTACTTTCAACTATTCAATTGGCTCGTGCGGATATGATTCACATTTTGGTGAATTCCATGTGACCGTCTTTAAGAGGAGCAATCTCAAAGTGGTCTTTGTTGGGCATGTTGAAGACAACCTTTACGTGGTTGATTTCTCGAAAGAGAAAACTCATCTTGCAACATGCCTAATGGCCAAGGCCGATGTGGGGTGGCTATGGCACCGTAGGCTAGCCCACGTGGGCATGAGAAATTTACAAGCTCTCTTAAAGGGGGAGCACATTCTTGGACTAGCCAATGTGTCTTTTGCCAAAGATCGTCCTTGTAGTGCTTGCATTGCTGGAAAGCTTCATGAAAAATCTCATAAAGTGAAGACTATCATCACCACCTTGAGGCCCCTCGAGCTTATCCATTTGGATCTATTTGGGCCTCCAACATATGATAGTTTGGGAGGAAGGAGATATTGCCTTGTCATTGTTGATGACTTCACAAGATATACTTGGATGTTCTTTCTCAAGACTAAAGATGAAACTCAAGAAACCTTCATCAACTTTGCCAAAGAAGCTCAACGTCAACATAACTGTGAGATCAAGGCAATCCGAAGTGACAATGTCACCGAGTTCAAAAACTATACAATGGATGAATTCTTGAGTGAAGAGGGGATAAAGCACCAATATGCCGCACCATATACTCCCCAAAAAAATGGTGTTGCGGAGAGGAAGAATCGGACTCTTATTGAGATGGCTAGGACCATGCTTGATGAGTACAAATCACCATACATGCTTTGGGCAGAAGCCATCAACACCGCATGCCATGCTTCAAACCGGCTTTATCTTCGCAAGCTCAAGAACAAGACCCCTTATGAGCTCCTAATTGGGAGAAAGCCCAACGTCAAATACTTTCGGGTATTCAGTTGTAAGTGTTCCATTTTAAGCAAAAAATCCCGGTTAGCTAAATTTGAGTCTAGAACTTATGAGGGCATATTTATTGGATATGCATCAAACTGTTATGCTTACCGAGTTCTCAATAAATCCACCGGATGCATTGAGGAAACGGTAAATGTGGAGTTTGACGAAGATAACGGCTCCCGCATGGAGCAAATTGTTCCTAGTGTTGTAGGTGATGAGGCTCCTTCACAAGCTATAAGGACAATGGGGATAGGCCACATTCTCCCACAAGAAACACCCCATGTCCAAGTAGAAGAAGAAGAGCCCCTCTTGAGGATTTTCCACAAGGGAAGTCATCATCGACACCACTTGTACAAGATTCCTTGGGAAGTAATGAACCTATCCAAGAACAAGATCAAGACCCTCATATTCCTGAGCAAGATCAAGAGCAAACTCTTCCGAATAATGAAGAACCAATCGTTGAGGCTCAAGATCAAGCTCAAAGTCATGATCAAGATCTAGATCAACCCCAACCACAAGTGTCTTCATCGTCATCACTTCCTACTGAGCAAGAACATGTGTTTGCAAAGATAAGAGTGTCTCCAAGGCTAAAGCAATCTCAAGGGCAAGCTTCTTCATCAAGTCCAAAACCAAGTGAAGAAGAGCTTGACCGCAAAGAGCAAAAAGTGGCCGCCAAGCTAAAACATCTTCAACACCTCACCGAGAACATCTATGGAAGCATCAAAAAGGGGGTAACTACTCGTAGATGTTTGGCAAACTTTTGTGAACATCACTCGTTTGTCTCTTGTGTTGAACCCCTTAAGGTGGAAGATGCCCTTGACGATATAGATGCCATGCATGAAGAACTCAACAACTTCACACGCAACAAAGTGTGGACCCTTGTAGAAAGACCCAAGGAATTTCATAATGTCATTGGAACAAAGTGGATTTTCAAGAACAAACAAGATGAATATGGACAAGTAATAAGGAACAAGGAAAGGTTAGTGGCACAAGGTTTCACCCAAGTTGAAGGTTTGGACTTTGGTGAAACTTTTGCCCCCGTTGCCCGTCTCGAATCCATTCGCATCTTGCTTGCTTATGCCTCTCATCATGATTTCAAATTATATCAAATGGATGTTAAGAGTGCATTTCTTAATGGTCCTCTTAAGGAGTTGGTGTATGTCAAGCAACCTCCCGGTTTTGAAGACCCCGATCATCCCTCTCACGTTTATGAAATCCATAAGGCACTCTATGAACTCAAACAAGCACCTCGTGCTTGGTATGATCACCTTACAGCATTCCTAAGCGAGAAGGGGTTCCAAATTGGGGTAATAGATTCCACTCTCTTTACGAAGAGGGTAAAAGGAGAGTTGTTTGTCTGCCAAATATATGTTGATAATATTATCTTTGGGTCAACTAACCATGCTATTAACGTTGAGTTTGAGAATCTTATGACTAAGGAATTTGCGATGAGCATGATGGGAGAGTTGAAGTTCTTTCTCGGTTTTCAAGTGAAGCAATTGAGAGGCGGAACCTTCATCAATCAATCTCGTTATATCCAAGACATGCTCAAGAGATTCAAAATGCAAGATGTCAAGCCAATGAAGACACCCATGGCCACAAATGGTCAACTTCATCTTGATCCAAATGGTAAAGAAGTGGATCAAAAGGTATATCGCTCTATGATCAGTTCCTTGCTTTACCTTTGTGCATCTAGGCCAGATATTATGTTGAGTGTGTGTATGTGTGCAAGATTTCAATCCGCTCCTAAGGAGAGCCACTATTCGGCAGTGAAAAGGATCCTTCTATATTTGGTTCATACCCCAAACTTGGGCCTTTGGTATCCCAAGGGATCATCATTTGAGTTAATGGGTTACTCGGATTCGGATTGGGCTAGAGACAAGGTTGATCGCAAGTCCACATCCGGCTCATGTCAATTCCTAGGGAGATCGTTGGTAAGTTGGTCTTCAAAGAAGCAAAATTGTATATCTCTCTCCACAGCCGAAGCCGAGTATATTGCTGCCGGAAGTTGTTGTGCCCAATTATTATGGATGAGGCAAACTTTGATGGATTACAGTGTCAAATGTGACAAAGTGCCTCTTTGGTGTGACAATGAAAGTGCCATCAAGATCGCCGAGAATCCGGTTCAACATAGCAAGACCAAGCATATTGAGATTCGTCATCATTTCATTAGAGATCATGTGGCCAAGGGAAACATTGAGTTACTTCATGTCAACACCAAGAATCAACTAGCAGACATCTTCACCAAGCCCCTTGGCGAAGCAAGATTCTGCGAGTTAAGGCATGAGCTAAATATCGTGGATATTAGTAACTTCGGATGAAACTCTTGCTCGCACACACATACTCATGTACTATCTTGATTAGATGTAGGCACATGTCTAGGGGGAGCTAGCTCAACTCATGAGCTATCTTATCCTAGAAGTGCATAAAACAAACACAATCTGTCACATAAGCCACTTTAGGTGGTACTTGTGCTTCAAAGATGAGTATTGGTCTTGGGCCCAAGGTTCATATCTTCGTGGTGCCATACCAAGTAAACTCAAACATGGTGGCCTTGGCCACCGCCCTCGCTTGAGGGTTGTGTCCGTCTTTGTTTCGCGTGTGTGGTGTGGTGTTTCTTTTCTTTTCTTGGTTGGTTCTCCTTGCTTCTCTTTTGGTACAAGTGCTCCACATATACCATTTCCATAGTGATAGGACTTTCCTCGCGGCGTATTCAGAAATGTAGGTCGAGTGCTTTGTGAAGTATGGGTAAGAGTATACACTCAGCCCTGTATTTAAAAATCCACTCATGTCAAAGTTCCTGAATACCCCGTGCGCACGGGCCTGTACCGTGCGCACGGGACCCCCGTGCGCACGGGCTCACTTAGCCTGTGCGCATGGGGTCTGCGGTTTCTGGTCCTGAAGAGGTGGGGCATGGGGGGGGGGGGCTCGGGTTCATTCCCACCCATTCACCCCCTCCACTCCCCAGGAAGCCTCCAGCGCCGCCGCCGTCGCCGTCGCCTCCACTCGCCGGAGCTCCTCCGGGCTTTGTCGGAGTTCTTCCTCCGTGGATCTGGATCCAGATGGGGTCCTCCTCCAGTTGGTCTTGTCCCCTTGTTCCATCTCCTTGAGTTCCTTTCTTTTGTTCTAGCTTTAGGGTTTCTTTGCTCCCTAGATTCGTTTGGCCTCAACTTGTTTGTAGATAGAGGTCCAGTGCTTAGATCCTTTGGTCCCTCTGCTGCACCCACTCCCGGAGTTCTTTCTGGTAGTGGCTGCCGCTGGGAGACCCCCGTGTCAACGGTCCTGTACCGTGCGCACGGGACCTCCGTGCCCACGGGGTCTAAACCCCCGTGCGCACGGGCTATCCAGGAACTTTTGCCTAGACTTTTGCCTATCTCCTTGCCATTTATCTTGCACTTGTGCTCATTTGTGCCTCGTGCTTTGTGTTGTTTGGGTTTTTGTGTGTGTTTCAGATTCCGCTGACAAGAGGTCCGAGCTTCGCTGCAAGCGTGCAAAAGGAGGATCGAAGGACTTCACCATTGCTCGTCGTCAGCCGTCTGAAGGCATGGGTCAGGGGTCTGGGACAAGTCAGGGCCGTGCTCGCCGTGCAGCCTCAAAGCGGCCCATTGTTGAGGCTTTCGATGAATCTGAGGAAGAATATGACTCACAAGATGATGAGATAGAAGAAGAAGATGATCGTGGTGAGGAAGATGAAGAAGATGATCGTGGTGAGGAAGATGAAGAAGAGGAAGAGGAGTCTAGTCCGGAGGAAGCCACTCCGGGCAGGCGTGACCTCCGGAATATGCCTCTTGTCAAGTGGACCAAGCCAGAGATCTGGGCTGAGAGACAGAACCATCCGTATGTTAAGGCCATGAGTATGGGAATGGATCCCCGTTTCAAGAATGGGTTTCAGCAAAGAATCTATCATGAGCTTGTTATGACCAAGTCAAAGAAGTTTTCTCCTCACAAGCAAGTCAACACTGAGAGTTTGCGCGACAATGATCATCTGTATCCCAGTGTGTACTCCGCTCTTGGACGACTGGGTCTGATTCCGTTTGTCACCTTCAACCACCCCTACAATGAAGATCTAGTGATGCAGTTCTTTGCCACTCTGTACTTCTCCAATGATTCTGCTCGCACCCTCACATGGATTTCCGGAACGCATCAGTGCTCAGCTCCTATGGCAAAGTTCTCCGAGATCATTCCCTACCCGTTCATGGATGAAGAGACTGTTTCTGATGAGTTTGGCATTGTTCGAGAAAGTGGTCAGCGCACTAAGGATGAGATTGCCTTTGCTTACAAACAAGAGAAGTCATTTGTCACTGGGTCAATCAAAGACCTCTTGCCCCTCTATGACACCATGCGCCATATCCTGCGGTATACCCTCACTCCAAAGGCCGGGGATTCCCATAACATTCGGAGCTCCATGCTTGATGTCTTTGTGTATCTTCATCAGAAGAAGAAAGTGGATGTTCTGGATTTCATGTACTACGAGCTGCGTCAGTGTGTACAAGAGAACAAGTCTTTGATCTATGCTCCATTCATACAGGCGTTGATTGAGACCTTCTGTCCAGCAAAGTACATTGCTAGCTTCAAGACTGCTGTTCCCAAGCGCAACTCCAACTGGACCCCAGCTGCTCCTGCTCCCTATGTGCCCATCAAGAAGGGGCGCAACCCTAGGCCTGAGGATCGTGCTACTTACACTCCAAGCATGTCCTCTAATGCACGGATCCCTCGTGGTAAGGCCAAGTCTGTTGGCTCTAAGGCCATCTTTGCCAAGGGAGTGAAGAAGTCGATGTTCAAGACCTTGAGCAACATGTTCAAGATGTGTCAGTCGATTCAGCATCGTCAGATCAAGGAAATCAACAAGGAGAAGCTTGGTCGGCGTGAGCAGAAGGAAGCAAGGGCTGCTGGTGATGAGGAGGTCGGTCCAGGTTCAGAGGACGTCGACAGTGAGGCCACTGCTCGGTCTTTCCCAATGGCCGGGTGGCGTTTTGATGATGATGATGATGCCTCGAGTGCTCCTCCTCTTGTCTAGTGGGTCTCGTGTCACCATTTGTCTCCTTTTTGTTGTCTTGATGACAAAGGGGGAGAAGTGGTGTGTGTGGGTGTGTGGTGCGTGGTGTGTGGTGCGTTCGTGGGTGTGTTGAGATCTCAAGCCTCGTGTTTCTCGCTGTTGGTTGGTTTTAGTTGGCTTGAGATACTCTTATTTCCTTTCCGTCTGTGTGGTTGTGAGACTCTAGCTTTATTATTGAACCTTGCAATTATCCTCTTATGCTTATTGGGTCTCACATTATTTGCTCACCACATTGTGTCATGAGATCTAGGCACCGTTATAGATTTATTTTGATGAATCTCATGACTTGTCAATAATGATCTTGGTCGAACCTTCTGTGGGTGTACTAGATGCATTCTTGTTTTCGGGCACACATATAGGGGGAGCTATCATGATCATTATTTGTTCCATGGCTTTCTATCTGTTTATCCTCTTTGCCATGCTCTAACTACGTTGTCATCAATGCACCAAAAAGGGGGAGATTGAAAGTGCTAATGGCACTTAAGCTATATTTTGGTGTGATGACAATGTGGTTAGTTGAACTAATAACGGTTGCTAAAGTTTATCTCAGGTTATTGGTTCTAAGTGTTGGAAATATGCCCTAGAGGCAATAATAAATTAGTTATTATTATATTTCCTTGTTCATGATAATCGTTTATTATCCATGCTAGAATTGTATTGATAGGAAACTCAGATACATGTGTGGATACATAGACAACACCATGTCCCTAGTAAGCCGCTAGTTGACTAGCTCGTTGATCAATAGATGGTTACGGTTTCCTGACCATGGACATTGGATGTCGTTGATAACGAGATCATATCATTAGGAGAATGATGTGATGGACAAGACCCAATCCTAAGCCTAGCACAAGATTGTGTAGTTCGTATGCTAAAGCTTTTCTGATGTCAAGTATCATTTCCTTAGACCATGAGATTGTGCAACTCCCAGATAGCGTAGGAATTCTTCGGGTGTACCAAACGTCACAACGTAACTGGGTGGCTATAAAGGTGCACTACGGGTATCTCCGAAAGTGTCTGTTGGGTTGGCACGAAGCGAGACTGGGATTTGTCACTCCGTGTAGCGGAGAGGTATCTCTGGGCCCACTCGGTAGGACATCATCATAATGTGCACAATGTGACCAAGGGGTTGATCACGGGATGATGTGTTACGGAATGAGTAAAGAGACTTGCCGGTAACGAGATTGAACAAGGTATCAGGATACCGACGATCGAATCTCGGGCAAGTATCATACCGGTAGACAAAGGGAATTGTATACGGGATTGATTGAATCCTTGACATCGTGGTTCGTCCGATGAGATCATCGTGGAACATGTGGGAGCGAACATGGGTATCCAGATCCCGCTGTTGGTTATTGACCAGAGAGATGTCTCGGTCATGTCTGCATGATTCCCGAACCCGTAGGGTCTACACACTTAAGGTTCGATGACGCTAGGCTTATAGGGAAAGTATGTATGCGGTGTTCAGAGTCCTGGATGAGATCTCGGAAGTCACGAGGAGTTCCGGAATGGTCCGGAGGTAAAGATTGATATATAGGAAGTGTGGATTTGGCCACCGGAAGTGTTCCGGGCATCACCGGTAATGTACCGGGACCACCGGAAGGGTTCCGGGGGTCCACCGGGAGGTGCCACCAGCCCCGGAGGCTTGCGTGGGCCAAGAATGGGAAGGGACCAGCCCCTAGGTGGGCTGGGGCGCCTCCCACCAAGGCCCAAGGCGCCCTCAAGAGGAGAGGGGGCAAACCCTAGGGGCAGATGGGCCCTAAGGCCCACCCTAGGTGTGCCCCTCTCTCTCTCTCCCCTTGGCCGCCACCCAGATGGGATCTGGGGGCTGCCGCCACCCCTAGGGAGGGAACCCTAGGTGGGGGCGCAGCCCCTCCCCTCCCCCTATATATAGTGGAGGTTTTGGGGCTGCCCAACACACGAGTCTCTCTCTCCCAAGGCGCAGCCCTACCTCTCTCCCTCCTCATCTCTCGTAGTGCTTGGCGAAGCCCTGCTGGAGTACCGCACTCCTCCACCACCACCACGCCGTCGTGCTGCTGCTGGACGGAGTCTTCCCCAACCTCTCCCTCTCTCCTTGCTGGATCAAGGCATGGGAGACGTCACCGGGCTGCACGTGTGTTGAACGCGGAGGCGCCGTTGTTCGGCGCTTAGATCGGAATCGACCGCGATCTGAATCGCCACGAGTACGACTACCTCATCCGCGTTCTTGCAACGCTTCCGCTTAGCGATCTACAAGGGTATGTAGATGCACTCCCCTTCCCCTCGTTGCTAGATTACTCCATAGATTGATCTTGGTGATGCGTAGAAAATTTTAAATTTTTGCGACGATCCCCAACAGTGGCATCATGAGCTAGGTCTATGCGTAATTTCTATGCACGAGTAGAACACAAGTTGTTGTGGGCGTCGATTTTGTCAATTTACTTGCCGTTACTAGTCTTATCTTGATTCGGCGGCATCGTGGGATGAAGCGGCCCGGACCGACCTTACACGTACACTTACGTGAGACTGGTTCCATCGACTGACATGCACTAGTTGCATAAGGTGGATAGCGGGTGTCTGTCTCTCCCACTTTAGTCGGATCGGATTCGATGAAAAGGGTCCTTATGAAGGGTAAATATAAATTGGCATATCACGTTGTGGTTTTGGCGTAGGTAAGAAACATTCTTGCTAAGAAACCTATAGCAGCCACGTAAAATTTGCAACAACAATTAGAGGATGCCTAACTTGTTTTTGCAGCATATGTTGTGTGATGTGATATGGCCAAAAGGATGTGATGAATGATATATGTGATGTATGAGATCGATCATGTTCTTGTAATAGGAATCACGACTTGCATGTCGATGAGTATGACAACCGGCAGGAGCCATATGAGTTGTCTTAATTTATTTATGACCTGTGTGTCAACATAAACGTCATGTAATTACTTTACTTTATCGCTAACCGTTAGCCATAGTAGTAGAAGTAATAGTTGACGAGACAACTTCATGAAGACACGATGATGGAGATCATGGTGTCATGCCGGTGACGACGATGATCATGGCGCCCCGAAGATGGAGATCAAAAAGGAGCAAAATGATATTGGCCATATCATGTCACTATTTGATTGCATGCGATGTTTATCATGTTTTGCATCTTATTTTCTTAGAACGACGGTAGCTTAAATAAGATGACCCCTCGCAATAATTTCAAGAAAGTGTTCCCCCTAACTATGCACCGTTGCGAAGGTTCGTTGTTTCGAAGCACCACGTGATGATCGGGTGTGATAGATTCTAACATTCGAATACAACGGGTGTAAGCCAAATTTACACATGCAATACACTTAGGTTGACTTGACGAGCCTAGCATGTACAGATATGGCCTCGGAACACGGAAGACCGAAAGGTCGAACATGAGTCGTATAGAAGATACGATCAACATGAGGATGTTCACCGATGATGACTAGTCCATCTCACGTGATGATCGGACACGGCCTAGTTGACTCAGATCATGTATCACTTAGATGACTAGAGGGATGTCTATCTGAGTGGGAGTTCATTATATAATTTGATTAGATGAACTTATTTATCATGAACAATAGTCTAAGTTGTCTTTGCAAAAGGGTTGTAGATCAATAGCTCACGTTGTAGCTCCCTGTTTCAATACGTTCCTAGAGAAATATTAAGTTGAAAGATATTGTAAGCAATGATGCGGACTAGGTCCGTTGCCTGAGGAGTGTCCTCACTGCTACACAAAAGGCTTATGTCTTTGATGCACTGCTCGGTGTGCCAAACCCTCCAGCGTCGTCTGTGGATGTTATGAACATCTGATAGATACGTCCTGATGACTACTTGATAGTTAAGTGCACCATACTTTACGGCTTAGAATCGGGATTCCAATGACGTTTTGAACGCCATAGAACATATGAGATGTTCCAAGAGCTGAAATTGGGATTTCAGGCTCATGCCCGTGTTGAGAGGTATGAGACCTCTGACAAGTTCTTTGCCTAGAAGATGGAGGAGAATAGCTCAGCTAGTGAGCATGTGCTTAGAATGTCTGGGTGCTACAATCACTTGAATCAAGTGGGAGTTAAACTTCCAGATAAGATAGTGATTGATAGAGTTCTCTAGTCACTATCACTAAGCTACTAGATCTTCGTGATGAACTATGACATGCAAGGGATGGAGATGATCCCGGAGCTGTTCGCGGTGCTTAAGACTGCAAAAAGTAGAAATCAAGAAGGAGCATCAAGTGTTGATGGTTTAACAAGACCACTTGTTTCAAGAAGGGCAAGGTCTAGAAGGGAAGCTTCATGAATGGCAAACCAGTTGCCGCTCCAGTGAAGGAACCCAAGGTTGAACCCAAACCTGAGACTAAGTGCTTCTATTGTGAGGGGAACGGTCACTGGTAGCGGAACTACCCCAAATGCATGGTAGATAAGAAGGCTGGCAACTTCAACAAAGTATATACGTGTTATTAATGTGTACCTTACTAGTACTCCTGGTATCACCTGGGTATTGGATACCCGGTTCAGTTGCTATTATTGGTGACTTGAAGCAAAAGCTACGGACTAAACGGAGACTAGCTAAGGGCGAGGTGACGATGTGTGTTGGAAGTGTTTCCAAAGTTGATGAGATCACCATCGCACGCTCCATCTGCCTTCAGGATTAGTATTGAACCTAGATAAATGTTATCAGGTGTCTACATTGAGCATGAATATGATTAGATCATGTTCATTGCAATACGGTTATTCATCTAAGTTAGAGAATAATGGTTATTCTGTTTACATGAATAATACCTTTCATGGTCATGCATCCTATGTGAATGGTTCATTGAATCTCGGTCGTGGTAATACACATGTTCACACCAAAAGATGTAGAGTTAATAAGGATAGTACCACTTTCTTGTGGCACTGCCGCTTAGGTCATATTGGCATAAGATGCATGAAGAAACTCCATGTCGATGGATGTTTGGAGTCACTTGATTTTGAATCGCTTGACACATGCGAGCCATGCCTCATGGGCAAGATGACTAAGACCCTGTTTTCAGGTACAATGAAAGGGGTAAGTGACTTGTTGGAAATCGTACATGCTGATGTGTGTGATCCAATAAGAATTGAGGCGTGCGGTGGACATCGCTATTTTCTCATCTTCACTGACGATTTGAGTAGATATGGGTATAATTACTTAATGAAGCACAAGTTTGAAACGTTTGAAAAGTTCAAGCAATTTCAGAGTGAAGTTAAGAACCATCATAACAAGAAGATCAAATTCCTACGATCTGATCGATGGAGAATTTCTGAGTTATGAGTTTGGCAATCACTTAACACATTGTGAAATTGTTTCACAGTTGACACCAGCTAGAACACCACAGCGTAATGGCGTGTCCGAACGTCGTAATCGAACCTTATGAGATATGGTGTGATCTATGATGTCTCTTACCGATCTACCGCTATCATTTTGAGGTTATGCGTTATAGACAGCTACATTCACTTTAGATAGGGCACCATCTAAGTCCGTTGAGATGACGTCGTATGAACATTGGTTTGGCAGCAAAGCAAAGTTGTCATTGGGTGTTGCGATGCTTAAGGCTTCAGCCAAAAAAGCTCGACCCCAAAGCGGACAAATACATCTTCATAGGATACCCGAAGGTAATAGTTGGGTATACCTTCTATCTCGGATCCGAGGGCAAAGTGTTTATCGCTAAGAACGGGTCCTTTCTCGAGAAGGAGTTTCTCTCGAAAGAATTGAGTGGGAGGAAGATAGTGAAGGAAATATGCCCTAGAGGCAATAATAAAGTTATTATTTATTTCCTTATAACATCATAAATGTTTATTATTCATGCTAGAATTGTATTAACTGGAAACATAATACATGTGTGAATACATAGACAAACAGAGTGTCACTAGTATGCCTCTACTTGACTAGCTCGTTGATCAAAGATCGTTATGTTTCCTAACCGTAGACATGAGTTGCCATTTGATTAACGGGATCACATCATTAGGAGAATGATGTGATTGACTTGACCCATTCCGTTAGCATAGCACTTGATCGTTTAGTTTGTTGCTATTGCTTTCTTCATGACTTATACATGTTCCTATGACTATGAGATTATGCAACTCCCGTTTACCAGAGGAACACTTTGTGTGCTACCAAACGTCACAATGTAACTGGGTGATTATAAAGGTGCTCTACAGGTGTCTCCAAAGGTACTTGTTGGGTTGGCGTATTTCGAGATTAGGATTTATCACTCCGATTGTCGGAGAGGTATCTCTGGGCCCACTCGGTAATGCACATCACTATAAGCCTTGCAAGAATTGCAACTAATGAGTTAGTTGCGGGATGATGTATTACGGAACGAGTAAAGAGACTTGCCGGTAACGAGATTGAACTAGGTATTGAGATACCGACGATCGAATCTCGGGCAAGTAACATACCGATGACAAAGGGAACAAGTTATGTTATGTGGTCTGACCGATAAAGATCTTCGTAGAATATGTGGGAGCCAATATGAGCATCCAGGTTCCGCTATTGGTTATTGACCGGAGACGTGTCTCAGTCATGTCTACATTGTTCTCGAACCCGTAGTGTCCGCACGCTTAAGGTTTCAATGACAGTTATATTATGAGTTTATGAGTTTTGATGTACCGAAGGAGTTCGGAGTCCCGGATGAGATCGGGGACATGACGAGGAGTCTCGAAATGGTCGAGACGTAAAGATCGATATATTGGACGACTATATTCGGACATCGGAAAGGTTCTGAGTGATTCGGGTATTTTCGGGAGTACCGGGGAGTTACGGGAATTCGTATTGGGCCTTAATGGGCCATACGGGAAAGAAGAGAAAGGCCTCAAAGGGTGGCCGCACCCCTCCCCATGGGCTGGTCTGAATTGGACTAGGGAGGGGGGGCGCCCCCTTCCTTCCTTCTCCTTTTCCCTTCCCGTTCCTTCCCTCCTACTCCTACTACTTGGAAGGGTTCCTAGTTCTACTAGGAAAAGGGGGAATCCTACTCCCGGTGGGAGTAGGACTCCCCTAGGGCGCGCCATAGAGAGGGCCGGCCCCTCCCCTCCTCCACTCCTTTATATACGTGGCCAGGGGCACCCCATATACACAACAATTGATCTCTTGATCTCTTAGCCGTGTGCGGTGCCTCCCTCCACCATAATCCACCTCGATCATATCATAGCGGTGCTTAGGCGAAGCCCTGCGTCGGTAGAACATCATCATCGTCACCACGCCGTCGTGCTGACGAAACTCTCCCTCAACACTCGGCTGGATCGGAGTTCGAGGGACGTCATCGAGTTGAACGTGTGCAGAACTCGGAGGTGTCGTGCGTTCGGTACTTGATTGGTCGGATCGTGAAGACGTACGACTACATCAACCGCATTGTGCTAACGCTTCCACTTTCGGTCTATGAGGGTACGTGGACACACTCTCCCCTCTCGTTGCTGTGCATCACCATGATCTTGCATGTGCGTAGGAAATTTTTGAAATTGCTACGTTCCCCAACAGTGGCATCCGAGCCAGGTTTTATGCGTTGATGTAATACACACGAGTAGAACACAAGTGAGTTGTGGGCAATATAAGTCATACTGTTTACCAGCATGCCACACTTTGGTTCGGCGGTATTGTTGAATGAAGCGGCCCGGACCGACATTACGCGTACGCTTACGCGAGACTGGTTTTACCGCTGTGCTATGCACACAGGTGACTAGCGGGTGTCAGTTTCTCCAACTTTAGTTGAACCAAGTGTGGCTACGCCTGGTCCTTGAGAAGGTTAAAACAGCACCAACTTGACAAACTATCATTGTGGTTTTGATGCGTAGGTAAGAACGGTTCTTGCTCAGCCCGTAGCAGCCACGTAAAACTTGCAACAACAAAGTAGAGGACGTCTAACTTGTTTTTGCAGGGCATGTTGTGATGTGATATGGTCAATACGTGATGAGATATAAGTTGTTGTATGAGATGATCATGTTTTGTTGAAGTTATCGGCAACTGGCAAAAGCCTTATGGTTATCTCTCTATTGCATAAGATGCAAGCGCCAAATAATTGCTTTACTTTATCGCTATGCAATAGCAATAGTTGCATGAGCAATTGTTGGCGAGACAACCATATGACGACACATTGATATAGATCAAGATGATGGAGATCATGGTGTCATGCCGGTGACGATGGAGATCATGACGATGCTTTGGAGATGGAGATCAAAGGCACAAGATGATGATGGCCATATCATGTCACATTTTTTGATTGCATGTGATGTTTATCTTTTATACATCTTATTTTGCTTAGTTCGACGGTAGCTTTATAAGTTGATCTCCCACTAATTATCAAGGTACAAGTGTTCTCCCTGAGTATGCATCGTTGCGAAAGTTCTTCGTGCCGAGACACCACATGATAATCGGGTGTGATAGGCTCTACGTTCAAATACAACGGGTGCAAAACAGTTGCACATGCGGAATACTCGGGTTAAACTTGACGAGCCTAGCATATAACAGATATGGCCTCGGAACACGGAGACCGAAAGGTCGAGCATGAATCATATAGTAGATATGATCAACATAGTGATGTTCACCATTGAAACTACTCCATCTCACGTGATGATCGGACATGGTTTAGTTGATATGGATCACGTGATCACTTAGAAGATTAGAGGGATGTCTGTCTAAGTGGGAGTTCTTAAGTAATATGATTAATTGAACTTTAATTTATCATGAACTTAGTCCTGGTAGAATTAGCATATCTATGTTGTAGATCAATAGCTAGCGATGTTACTCCCAGTTTATTTTGTTCCTAGAGAAAAATTATGTTGAAAAATGTTAGTAGCAATGATGTGGATTGGATCCGTGATCTGAGGATTATCCTCATTGCTGCACAGAAGAATTATGTCTTTGATGCACCGCTAGGTGACAGACCTATTGCAGGAGCAGATGCAGACGTTATGAACGTTTGGCTAGCTCAATATGATGACTACTTGATAGTTTAGTGCACCATGCTTAACAGCTTAGAATCGGGATTTCAAAGACGTTTTGAACGTCATGGACCATATGAGATGTTCCAGGAGTTGAAGTTAATATTTCAAGCAAATACCCAAGTTGAGAGATATGAAGTCTCCAACAAGTTCTATAGCTAAAAGATGGAGGAGAATAGCTCAAGCAGTGAGCATGTGTTCAGATTGTTTGGGTACTACAATCACTTGAATCAAGTGGGAGTTAATCTTCCAGATAAAATAGTGATTGACAGAATTCTCTAGTCACCATCACCAAGTTAGTAGAACTTCGTGATGAACTATAGTATGCAAGGGATGATGAAAATGATTCCCGAGCTTTTCATGATGATGAAATCGATGAAGGTAGAAATCAAGAAAGAGCATCAAGTGTTGATGATTAACAAGACCACTAGTTTCAAGAAAAGGGCAAAGGGAAAGAAAGGGAACTTCAAGAAGAACGGCAGGCAAGTTGCTGCTCAAGTGAAGAAGCCCAAGTCTGGTCCTAAGCCTGAGACTAAGTGCTTCTACTGCAAAGAGACTGGTCACTGGAAGCGGAATTGCCCCAAGTATTTGGCGGATAAGAAAGATGGCAAAGTGAACAAAGGGTATATTTGATATACAGGTTATTGATGTGTGCCTTACTAGTGTTTATAGTAGCCCCTGAGTATTTGATACTTGTTCGGTTGCTAAAATTAGCAACTCGAAACAGGAGTTACAGAATGAACATGAACTAGTTAAGGGTGAAGTGACGATGTGTGTTGGAATTGGTTCCAAGATTGATATGATCATCATCGCACACTCCCTATACTTTCGGGATTAGTGTTGAACCTAAATAAGTGTTATTTGGTGTTTACGTTGAGCATAAATATGATTTGATCATGTTTATTGCAATACGGTTATTCATTTAAGTTAGAGAACAATAGTTGTTCTGTTTACATGAATAGAACCTTCGATGTTCATACACACCAACAAAAATGGTTTGTTGGATCTCGATCGTAGTGATACACATATTCATAATATTGAAGCCAAAAAGATGCAAAGTTAATGATGATAGTGCAACTTATTTGTGGCACTGCCATTTAGGTCATATTGGTGTAAAGCGCATGAAGAAAATCCATGCTGATGGGCTTTTGGAATCACTTGATTATGAATCAGTGGATGCTTGCGAACCATGCCTCATGGGCAAGATGACTAAGACTCCGTTCTCTGGAACAATGGAGCGAGCAACAGATTTGTTGGAAATCATACATATTGATGTATGTGGTCCGATGAATATTGAAGCTCACGGCAGGTATCATTATTTTCTGATCTTCACAGATGATTTGAGCAGATATGAGTATATCTACTTGATGAAACAAAAGTCTGAAATATTTGAAAAGTTCATATAATTTCAGAGTGAAGTGGAAAATCATCGTAACAAGAAAATAAAGTTTCTATGATCTGATCATGGAGGAGAATATTTGAGTTACGAGTTTGGCCTTCAGTTAAAACAATGTGAAATAGTTTCACTACTCACGCCACCTGGAACACCACAGTGTAATGGTGTGTCCGAACTTCATACCGTACTTTATTAGATATAGTACGATCTATGATGTCTCTTACCGATCTACCACTATCGTTTTGGGGTTATGCATTAGAAACAGCTACATTCACGTTAAATAGGGAACCATCTAAATCCGTGGAGATGACACCGTATGAACTGTGGTTTGGCGAGAAACCTAAGCTATCGTTTCTTAAAGTTTGGGACTGCGATGCTTATGTGAAAAAGTTTCAACATGATAAGCTCGAACCCAAATCGGAGAAGTAAATCTTCATAGGATACCCAAAAGAAACTGTTGGGTACACCTTCTATCACATATCCGAAGGCAAGTTATTCATTGCTGAGAATGGATCCTTTCTAGAGAAGGAGTTTCGCTCGAAAGAAGTGAGTGGGAGGAAAGTAGAACTTGATGAGGTAACTGTACCTGCTCCCTTATTGGAAATTAGTTCATCACAGAAATCTGTTCCTGTGACTACTACACCAATTAGTGAGGAAGCTAATGATGATGATCATGTAACTTCAGATCAAGTTACTACCAAACCTCGTAGGTAAACCAGAGTGAGATCCGCACCAGAGTGGTACGGTAATCCTGTTTTGGAGGTCATGTTACTTGACCATGACGAGGCTACGAACTATGAGGAAGCGATGATGAGCCCATATTCCGCGAAATGGCTTGAGGCCATGAAATCTGAGATGACATCCATGTATGAGAACAAAGTATGGACTTTGATTGACTTGCCCATTGATCGGCGAGCCATTGAGATTAAATGGATCTTCAAGAGGAAGACAGACGCTGATAGTAGTGTTACTATCTACAAAGCTAGAATTGTCGCAAAAAGGTTTTCGACAAGTTCAAGGTGTTGACTACGACGAGAGTTTCTCACTCGTATCTATGCTTAAGTCTGTCCGAATCATGTTAGCAATTGTCGCATTTTATGAAATCTGGCAAATGGATAAACAAAACTACATTCCTTAATGGATTTATTAAAGAAGAGTTGTATATGATGCAACCAGAAGGTTTTGTCAATCCTAAAGGTACTAACAAAATATGCAAGCTCCAATGATCCATCTATGGACTGGTGCAAGCATCTCGGAGTTGGAATATACGCTTTGATAAGTTGATCAAAGCATATAGTTTTATACAGACTTGCGGTGAAGCCTGTATTTACAAGAAAGTGAGTGGGAGCACTACAACATTTCTGATAAGTATATGCATGACATATTGTTGATCGGAAATGATGTAGAATTATTCTGCAAAGCATAAAGGAATGTTTGAAAGGAGTTTTTTCAAAGAAAGACCTCGGTGAAGCTGCTTACATATTGAGCATCAAGATCTATAGAGATAGATCAAGACGCTTGATAAGTTTTTCAATGAGTACATACCTTGACAAGATTTTGAAGTAGTTCAAAATGAAACAGTCAAAGAAGGAGTTCTTGCCTGTGTTACAAGGTGTGAAGTTGAGTAAGACTCAAAAACCCGACCACGGCAGAAGATAGAGAGAGAATGAAAGTCATTCCCTATGCCTCAGCCATAGGTTCTATAAAGTATGCCATGCTGTGTACCAGACCTATTGTATACCCTGCCCTGAGTTTGGCAAAGGAGTACAATAGTGATCTAGGAGTAGATCACTGGATATTGGTCAAAATTATCCTTAGTGGAATAAGGATATGTTTCTCGATTATGGAAATGACAAAAGGTTTGTCGTAAAGGGTTACGTCGATCCAAATTTTGACACTGATCCAGATGACTTTAAACTCAATCTGGATACATATTGAAAGTGGGAGCAATTAGCTAGAGTAGCTCTGTGCAGAGCATTGTTGACATAGAAATTTGCAAAATACTTACGGATCTGAATGTGGCAGACCCGTTGACTAAACTTCTCTCACAAGCAAAACATGATCACACCTCAGTACTCTTTGGGTGTTAATCACATAGCGATGTGAACTAGATTATTGACTCTAGTAAACCCTTTGGGTGTTGGTCACATGTCGCTGTGAACTATGGGTGTTAATCACATGGTGATGTGAACTATTGGTAATTAAATCACATGGCGATGTGAACTAGATTATTGACTCTAGTGCAAGTGGGAGACTGAAGGAAATATGCCCTAGAGGCAATAATAAAGTTATTATTTATTTCCTTATATCATGATAAATGTTTATTATTCATGCTAGAATTGTATTAACCGGAAACATAATACATGTGTGAATACATAGACAAACAGAGTGTCACTAGTATGCCTCTACTTGACTAGCTCATTGATCAAAGATGGTTATGTTTCCTAACCATAGACATGAGTTATCATTTGATTAACGGGATCACATCATTAGGAGAATGATGTGATTGACTTGACCCATTCCGTTAGCATAGCACTTGATCGTTTAGTTTGTTGCTATTGCTTTCTTCATGACTTATACATGTTCCTATGACTATGAGATTATGCAACTCCCGTTTACCAGAGGAACACTTTGTGTGCTACCAAATGTCACAACGTAACTGGGTGATTATAAAGGTGCTCTACAGGTGTCTCCAAAGGTACTTGTTGGGTTGGCATATTTCGAGATTAGGATTTGTCACTCCGATTGTCAGAGAGGTATCTCTGGGCCCACTCGGTAATGCACATCACTACAAGCCTTGCAAGCATTGAAACTAATGAGTTAGTTGCGGGATGATGTATTACGGAACGAGTAAAGAGACTTGCCGGTAATGAGATTGAACTAGGTATTGAGATACCGATGATCGAATCTCGGGCAAGTAACATACCGATGACAAAGGGAACAACGTATGTTGTTATGCGGTCTGACCGATAAAGATCTTCATAGAATATATGGGAGCCAATATGAGCATCCAGGTTCCGCTATTGGTTATTGACCGGAGACGTGTCTCGGTCATGTCTACATTGTTCTCGAACCCGTAGTGTCCGCACGCTTAAGGTTTCGATGACAGTTATATTATGAGTTTATGAGTTTTGATGTACCGAAGGAGTTCAGAGTCCCGGATGAGATCGGGGACATGACGAGGAGTCTTGAAATGGTCGAGACATAAAGATCGATATATTAGATGACTATATTCGGACCTCGGAAAGGTTCCGAGTGATTCGGGTATTTTCGGGAGTACCGGGGAGTTACGGGAATTCGTATTGGGCCTTAATGGGCCATACGGGAAAGGAGAGAAAGTCCTCAAAGGGTGGCCGCACCCCTCCCCATGGGCTGGTATGAATTGGACTAGGGAGGGGGGCGCCCCCTTACTTCCTTCTCCTTTTCCCTTCCCGTTCCTTCCCTCCTACTCCTACTACTTGGAAGGGTTCCTAGTTCTACTAGGAAAAGGGGGAATCCTACTCCCGGTGGGAGTAGGACTCCTCTAGGGCGCGCCATAGAGAGGGCCGGCCCCTCCCTTCCTCCACTCCTTTATATACGTGGCCAGGGGGCACCCCATAGACACACCAATTGATATCTTGATCTCTTAGCCGTGTGCGGTGCCTCCCTCCACCATAATCCACCTCGATCATATCGTAGCGGTGCTTAGGCGAAGCCCTGCGTTGGTAGAACATCATCATCGTCACCACGCCGTCGTGCTGACGAAACTCTCCCTCAACACTCGGCTGGATCGGAGTTCGAGGGACGTCATCAAGTTGAACGTGTGCAGAACTCGGAGGTGCCGTGCGTTCGGTACTTGATCGGTCGGATCGTGAAGACGTACGACTACATCAACCGCGTTGTGCTAACGCTTCCGCTTTCGGTCTACGAGGGTACGTGGACACACTCTCCCCTCTCGTTGCTGTGCATCACCATGATCTTGCATGTGCGTAGGAAATTTTTGAAATTGCTACGTTCCCCAACAGATAGAACTTGATGAGGTTGTTGAACCTCTACTTCAACCGGAAATTGGTGCAACACAGAAAGATGTTTCTCTGGCGCCTACGTTGGTTGAAGGGGAAGTTAATGATAGTGATCATGAAGCTTCGGATCAAGTTCCTATCAGACATCGTAGGTCGACAAGGATATGTACTACTCCTGAGTGGTGCGATGATCCTGTCTTAGATATCATGTTGGACATCAATGAACCTACGAGCTATGGAGAAGCGATGGTGGGCCCATATTCCGACAAATGGTTAGAAGCCATGAAATCCGAGATAGGATCCATGTATCAGAACAAAGTATGGACTTTGGTGGACTTGCCCGTTGATCGGCAAGCCATTGAGATAAATGGATCTTTAAGAAGAAGACGGACGTGGACGGAAATGTTACCGTCTATGAAGCTCGACTTGTGGCAAAGAGTCTTTTCACAAGTCCAAGGAGTTGACTGCGATGAGATTTTCACACCCGTAGCAATGTTTAAGTCCGTCGGAATCATGTTAGCATTAGCTGTATTTTTCGATTATGAAATCTGACAGATGGATGTCAAAACAAGTTTTCTTACTAGTTTTCGTAAGAAAAAGTAGTATTTGATACAATAAAGGTTTTGTCAATCCTAAGGATGCTAAAAGGTATGCTGGCTCCAGCGATCCTTCTATGGACTAGAGCAACCATCTTGGAGTCGGAATATATGCTTTGATGGAGTGATCAAAGCTTTTAGGTTTATACAATGTTTGCTAGAAACTTGTATTTACAAGAAAGTGAGTGGGAGCACTACAACATTTCTGATAAGTATATGTGGATGACATATTGTTGATCCGAAATAATGTAGAATTTCTGGAAAGCATAAATGGTTGTTTGAATGAAAAGTGATTTTCAAAGGAAGACCTGGATAAAGCTGCTTACATATTGGGCATCAAGATCTATAGAGATAGATCAAGACGCCTGATGATACTTTCAAAGAACGCACACCTTGACATGATTTTGAAGGAGTTCAAAATAGATCAGTCAAAGAAGGGATTCTTACCTGAGTTGTAGGGTGTGAAGTTGAGTAAGACTCAAAGCTTGACCACGGCAGAAGAAAGAGGAAGGACGAAGGTCGTCCCCTATGCTTTTGTCATAGGCTCTATACGGCACGCCATGCTGAGTACCGCACCTGATTTGTGCCTTGCCACATGTCTGGCAAGAGGGTACAAAGGTGATCCAGGAGTGGATCACTAGACAATGGTCAAAATTATCCTTAGAGGAATAAGGAAATATTTCTCGGTTATGGAGGTGATAAAGAGTTCGACGTTAAGAGTTACGTCGATGCAAGCTTTAACACCTATCCGGATGACTATGAGTAGAAAAACCGGATATGTATAATGGAGCAACCATTTGGAATAGCTCCAAGTGGAACATGGTAGCAGCATCTACGATATGACAAAGTTTTGCGAAGTACATGCGGATCTGATTGTTGCAGACCCGTTGACTATAACCTCTCTCACAAGCATAACATGATCAAACCCAGAACTCATTGAGTGTTAATCACATAATGATGTGAACTGGATTATTGACTCTAGTAAACTCTTTGGGTGTTAGTCACATGGTGATGTGACCTTGAGTGTTAATCACATAGCGATGTGAACTGGATTATTGACTCTAGTGCAAGTGGGAGACTGTTGGAAATATGCCCTAGAGGCAATAATAAATTAGTTATTATTATATTTCCTTGTTCATGATAATCGTTTATTATCCATGTAGAATTGTATTGATAGGAAACTTAGATACATGTGTGGATACATAGACAACACCATGTCCCTAGTAAGCCCCTAGTTGACTAGCTCGTTGATCAATAGATGGTTACGGTTTCCTGACCATGGACATTGGATGTCGTTGATAACGGGATCACATCATTAGGAGAATGATGTGATGGACAAGACCCAATCCTAAGCCTAGCACAAGATCGTGTAGTTCGTATGCTAAAGCTTTTCTAATGTCAAGTATCATTTCCTTAGACCATGAGATTGTGCAACTCCCGGATACCGTAGGAATGCTTTGGGTGTACCAAACTTCACAACGTAACTGGGTGGCTATAAAGGTGCACTACGGGTATCTCCGAAAGTGTCTGTTGGGTTGGCACGAATCGAGACTGGGATTTGTCACTCCGTGTAGCGGAGAGGTATCTCTGGGCCCACTCGGTAGGACATCATCATAATGTGCACAATGTGACCAAGGGGTTGATCACGGGATGATGTGTTACGGAATGAGTAAAGAGACTTGCCGGTAACGAGATTGAACAAGGTATCAGGATCTGACAATCGAATCTCGGGCAAGTATCATACTAGTAGACAAAGGGAATTGTATACGGGATTGATTGAATCCTTGACATCGTGGTTCGTCCGATGAGATCATCGTGGAACATGTGGGAGCGAACATGGGTATCCAGATCCCGCTGTTGGTTATTGACCAGAGAGATGTCTCGGTCATGTCTGCATGATTCCCGAACCCGTAGGGTCTACACACTTAAGGTTCGATGACGCTAGGCTTATAGGGAAAGTATGTATGCGGTGTTCAGAGTCCTGGATGAGATCTCGGAAGTCACGAGGAGTTCCGGAATGGTCCGGAGGTAAAGATTGATATATAGGAAGTGTGGATTTGGCCACCGGAAGTGTTCCGGGCATCACCGGTAATGTACTGGGACCACCGGAAGGGTTCTGGGGGTCCACCGGGAGGTGCCACCAGCCCCGGAGTCTTGTGTGGGCCAAGAATGGGAAGGTACCAGCCCCTAGGTGGGCTGGGGCGCCTCTCACCAAGGCCCAAGGCGCCCTCAAGAGGAGAGGGGGCAAACCCTAGGGGCAGATGGGCCCTAAGGCCCACCCTAGGTGCGCCCCCTCTCTCTCCCCCTTGGCCGCCACCAAGATGGGATCTGGGGGCTGCCTCCACCCCTAGGGAGGGAACCCTAGGTGGGGGCACAGCCCCTCCCCTACCCCTATATATAGTGGAGGTTTTGGGGCTGCCCAACACACGAGTCTCTCTCTCCCAAGGCGCAGCCCTACCTCTCTCCCTCCTCGTCTCTCGTAGTGCTTGGCGAAGCCCTGCTAGAGTACCGCACTCCTCCACCACCACCACACCGTCGTGCTGCTGCTGGACGGAGTCTTCCCCAACCTCTCCCTCTCTCCTTGCTGGATCAAGGCATGGGAGACGTCACCGGGCTGCACGTGTGTTGAACGCGGAGGCGTCGTTGTTCGGTGCTTAGATCGGAATCGACCGCGATCTGAATCGCCACGAGTACGACTACCTCATCCACGTTCTTGCAATGCTTCCGCTTAGCGATCTAGAAGGGTATGTAGATGCACTCCCCTTCCCCTCGTTGCTAGATTACTCCATAGATTGATCTTGGTGATGCGTAGAAAATTTAAAATTTCTGCTACGATCTCCAACACTAAGTGCCGCGATGGAGACGTGCGACCCCTCCCCCCATTTCAAAAAGGACAAAGGCATGGTCTTTCGACGCTTCGAAGGTTTAGTTTTGGTTTGCTTCGAGTCGTAGGAAAGACCGCACTATTAAGAGGGGTTTGTGTGGATAAATATCGTGTGGGAATGCCTTTCCCGAGCCTTACTCTCTTACCCTTCCCACTCCGACCACCTCAAATGAACCTAGTGTGTGTGTTGTGGTACTCAGAAAGTTGTAACAGTAAGTTACTGGGTACCCCGTGCGCACGGGGTACTGGGTAACTCTCTGGGTACCCCGTGCGCACGGGGTCTTTTGACCCCCGTGCGCATGGGGTACTGCGTAACTCTCTGGATACCCCGTGCGCACGGGGTCTTTTGACCCCCGTGCGCACGGGGTGGTGCGATTGTCTTTGGATACCCCGTGCGCACGAGACTGACTTAGCCCGTGCGCACGGGGTCCAACGGGCAGAAATCCCCACCAGCCCATGAACACTATAAAAAGGCCCTTCTTCCACCTCCAACCCTCAACCCTAATGTGTTGTTGAGCTCCACCATTGCTACACCCCATTTCGCTCAATACTCTCAATCCCTCCATCCAAACTTGTTGAAACTTTGGGGATTGGGAGAGCAAGACCCGATCTATAACTTGACCAAACCAAACCGCGTTCCCCGCAACATTTCTTCCCCATTGACTTGTTACTCTTGGAGCTTGGGCTCCTAGGCGGTTAGAGGTTCCTCCGGAAGCTTCCTTGCTTGTGGTGTGCTCCGGAGAAGTTTGTAAAGGTGTGGTGGTCGCCTTCAAGACCAACCCCGAGTGGTTCGAGGCTCATCCGTTGGGGGTGACTCGAAGGAGAATACGGTGAGCCTTTGGTGGCATTCTGCAAGCTTTGGCTCCAGCACCGCTCCAAACGGAGATTAGCTCTTCCCCAAGGAAGAGTGAACTTCGGGTTAAAATCCGTGTCCTTGTCTCACTTGTGGTTAATCCTTTCCCGCACCTTTCTTTGTTGTTGTATGCTTGTTGGCTTGCTAAGTAGTTTGTTGCCTAGCTTTTCTTCTTGGAGCTTGCTTGTCATATAGGTTGCATTCACCTAGTTGCATATCTTGTGAACTCTTTTATCCGCTAAGCCTTAAAATGTACAAGAAAGATTAAAATTTGTAGTCTCCTATTCACCCCCCCCCCCTCTAGTCGACCGTATCGATCCTTTCACACTGGCACTGGCCCAAGATGTGAACGTGAGACGTGTGGTGATGGGCTCAGATTGCTTGGAGGTGATTACTAATATTAACAAAGGAGCGGCAGCTAGATATGCATCAGTTCTACATGAAATTACACATCGATGGAAGGAATTTGGGGAAGTGTGTTTCCGTTTTGAGCCTCGGGATTCCAATTTCAAAGCTCATATGTTTGCAGAGGCCGCATCATCTCTTGCAATCGATCGCCATTAGTGGCTATGGAGAGTCCCTTATATCATTTGTATCCCGTTTACTTTGAATTATGAATGAACCTGTTTTTGAGGCATCTTCTTATTTTGAAAGTTTTTTTTTGAAAAAAATGAATGTCTTTGAACAGGCAAATTTCTTTTTAAATTACTAAAAAAACACATTTTTTTAAAATTCCGAACAAATTTTCGAGAAGTGAGCATCTTTGAAATTATGAACATTCTTTGAAACACACTTTTTTTTTTGAAATGCTGAACAAATTTTGGAAATGGGAAACATTTTCTGAAATTCGGATTCTTTGTAAACACAAACATTTTTGGAAATTCCTGAACATTTTGAAACAGCGAGTATTTTTTCATACAATTTCTTTTTGAAATTCCTGAACATTTTTTAAAGCAACAACTATTTTGGAAACAGAAACATTTTGTTGAATTTACGAACATTTTTTTATCTATTGGAAAGTGTATTTCTAAATTGCAAAGATTTTTTCAAATTTGTGAACATTTTTGTAAAAAAATGTGAATTTTAAAAATGGAAAAGGGAAAAGAATCAAAAGAAAAGAAAAAAAGAAGAAAAACACTAAAAGGGAAAACCTAGTAAAGAAACAGAACAGGCAAAACTGGTCCAGAACCTTCTAGAAGGTTACACAAACAGGATAGGAACCTTCCAGAAGGTTCACAAAACCGGTTCCTGTAGTGTGTTGTGTATTTAACAAGTGGGCCGGGCCAACGCTGATCGATCTGATGATATGTGTCTACCAGGCCGATTTTATATTTTTTTACCAGCCCGATTTTCACGTTAAGCCGTGAGCCCAACAAGTGGTCCGTTAATGGTGCGAGTTGTATGCCGATGCGGTTTGGAGTGTGAGTCGGAATCGGCGAGCCCAATGAAATCAATAAAAGCACCCCAGAAGAGATGAATGATGCACACACCAAGGAAGGGATCGTGGAACCAATATCATCCGGCCGGCCCTTTCTTCCTTCTCTCGATCGGTCCTTTGGATTTGGAGAAGAGAAGAGGATCAGGATGGCCATGGACCGGCAGTCGGAGTGGATCGTCCTGCGGCGCGTGCTGGCCTTCCTCAAGTCGAGGAAGCTCCACCGGGCGGCGTACGCGCTGGAGAAGGAGGCGAGGCTCAAGCTGGACCTGCCGCACCTGCACGACCTCTTCGCCAAGGGCCGCTGGCGGGCGGCGGACGAGTACGTGACGACGTTCATGAGCGGGAAGGAGAGCACCACGCCATCCGTGTCCGCCACGCTCTTCGTCGTCAGGTTCGAGCGTCTCGTCCGCGCGCTCTCAGGCGGGGCGACGAGGCGTGGGCCCTGCGCTACTTCCGCCGCTCCGTCTGGCCGCTGCTGCGCAGCCACCCCGACGAGGCCGCCGCGCGCGCCGAGTGCGAGAGGGCCATCATGGACCGCGACTCCCTCCGCCGCAACTACCCCGACGATGCCGCGTACAGGAGCAGCGCCTGATCGAGTTCTATCGCCGCGTCTATCAGAACGAGCACATCTCCCGCTCCTTCAACGATATCTTTGACTACAACCTGCGCTTCATGAGGGGGACGGCCGCCATCGGCCTGCGCCGCCATGCACGCCGGACGCGACGCCCACCAAGACCCGCCGCCTAAATCCATCCACAGCCGAAACAGCTAGCCTCATCCGCTCATTGCTCATCGCTCATCTCGACCCGATCGACCAGACAGCACGACGAACAAATTAATAACGCTTCTTCGGTTGATATCCATTATTAAATGTATGTAGGTAGGAGTACCTTATGATTTGTTTGTAGTACGAAACAAGTTGATGAGCTAGAAGTGCATGACGATGGAAGTTTTGATTTCCTGATTTTCAAGAGCTTCAACTTGTGTCTTCGAATTCTGAAAGTTCACCAAAGATGATTAATTATCTAAAGAGTTCATCAGGTTTGGTTAACAACACCATTACATCTTTGAAGTAATGATCAGTGGTTTGCTATTATCTCGAGGGGATAGACCAAGATAAGGGGCTGCAAAAAGAAATGGGGTTGCAATGCAAAACACTAGAACAATCTTGGGTTTTGGTGTACTCACTTTCTAAAACTTAGCAAGAAAAACCATATTTGTAAATTTTGAAAAAATATGGAAAAATACGTGTGCAAAATATGAAAATGAGAATGCCATGCTAGTTTAAGTTTCAAAACTAAAAATCGCAGCACTCTCATGATCACTTCAGTCAAAAATGGGTGTTTTTCCCCATAAATGTTCATAATTTACGAATATGTTATTTTTACAAAGTAACACGCAAATGATTCTGGTGTATCGGGGTTGCAAAAATCTGCTCTCTTATGCAATGTGTGAAATCAAAAGGTTGGTGGTTTTGTTTCAAAAATGCTTCTTGGATGGACAATCAGGTGACAGTGACACACACCCTTACGTCTTAGGAGCTAGACAAGTAGGAGTATGTCTCAAGTTGTGATGTGCATGGGTTTGCTCCTTCATGTCGTTGGAGCTATTACATGATTATGTATGAACCATATTCTGTAATCAATAAAATGAAATTGAGCAGAGAAAAATGATAACATGCTAAAAATAGGCAGAATTAAATACATGAATGAATGCCAAAATGAATTATCTCCATCGGGCAGAAATGCATAGCCATGCCTAAACCCGATCGGTTTGCAATACCCAATGGATATCCATTGGGCAGTAGTTTTCAGCATTTTTTACACTATAATTTTAGCATTGATCGATAGACACAAAATTTGACCGCAAAATTAGGATGGGGCGATACCACAATATATCTCTTCAATAGTTGTTTATGGCAAGCTCTCCTAGACACTGAAATGTATTTAGAGACATTATAATTGTGCACTTTTCCAACCATCTCATGCCATAAATGTTTCCGTCCGTCCGACCTTCAGTTCTAGTCATTTCCGGCCATTTGATCTCCTCTCACTTCCACATTGGGTTCATATGGTCACCAAGGGTTTCAAGTACATGGCCGATGCTCCAGTATCAAAATCGGACTATTGGGCCTCATGAGCCTTACTTCATTATATAAGAGAAATTTACATGAAAAAAGAACTACCGTCACATCTATTTGAGAACAATAGAACAATATACTATATGGTGTATATAAATATCAACATGAGCAAACTTACAATCTTTTGGATACATAAAAGATCACAAAATAACTGCTACAACTACTGCTATTGTGTATCTTCGCTGAATCAGAAAAAGATATATGAATGCTGCAATCTGCACTGACATGATTTAAATTGTTCAAAGGTGCCAAGTAGTCGTCCTCAAGTATTGCATAGCAACCTTGCATACCTTATTACAAGTCAATGGAGACTCGCAGGCCGTCATGAGCAAGTTGTGTCGGTATTCCTTCTCTATAATCATACAAGCTTACACATGAGACAGGGCCTTTGGGTTTAGAGAAAATAAAGGAAGAATGTAACAATTTCAGCAGCTACACACGGACATACCTGATAGACCATTCTGCCAACATCTGGTTTTCTCTCTGATGCTCAAAAAAATGCCTCATTCCAATCAACAGAGCTCTTTTAGGATGGATCCTCTTGATAGCATCAAGACTCTGCAGAAGTAGGAAATTGTTTTCATGCTGAAGAAAATGTAATTTCCCTATACAAGGAACACTTCACAGTTTTCTAAGAAAATCTGATAAAAAAAACTTCAAGACAGAATATTAGTAAGTCTTTGAAAAATAACCTCACTGAGGGTTAAATGGGTGCTGAAAGAATCTCCCTGTTCAGAACATGAAGTCTGTGTCAGACTATCAACATATTTGACAGCATTTGGAATTTAGTCGTATCAAATAATCATCAAATTTGAATTCTCTATGACGTGCAATGAGGGGTAGGCTTACAACTCCATGCAAAGAGTTTGCTTCTAGTATAAGTAGGTCAACTTGTCCAGCACCAGACTTCGAAATAGCTAGAGGCAAAGACTCAGCATCAGCAATTCAGCATTATGTTCATATGCAGGAAACAAGAAAGTCCAACTAAAAAGTAGCTAGATATTTTACCATGTGATTATGATTTGCAACCTTGTTAATACTACTATTTGGTAACTGACATGTATTAAGACTCTTGTCTCCGAGATACACACTGAAAAGTGTTACCATTGAATTTGATCAGATAAAATCACTGAAGTTGAGGTGTACACTTTTATGATTTTTGGTGCCCCACATATAGCATTTGAAATACAGCTTTAGCAACAACAATAGATAATTAACCTGCTAGATTATCAAGGGCATCATAAACAATGTCAAGAATTTTGGATGCAGTTTAACAGATTAGTAACATCTTTCTGTTTCAATTCAAACTACACCTTAAACATATGTCAGTGAAAAACGTCCTCCTGTACCGATTAACAATCCTACCATCTGCGATCTACGACAACAAGCATTCTAATTATCTGAAAAAAGTATTGTGGACAAAGATTAGTTTTTTACCATGCTTGGTTTTAGGTAGAAATCTTGAGACATCAGATAAATACGCAACTCTGGCTCTCCTCCCAAATAAGAAGCCTAAACAAATATACCCTTCTCCATGCATTACCTGCGCACAGAATAGCAATCTTAGTAAGCACTCCAGGAGGCAAACACGTAACAAGATCAAAGTAATGGTTAACAGCGCTGGTTGTTACCGGCAATGGCACAAATTCTAGTGCTGATGCTACAAACGGTTTCTCAACATCGTCCTGAACTATCTTCCACTCGATTTTCGCGGCTTGGGCATCTTCATCGCCATCCTCTGGCTTCTGCTCCACCAAGTAGGGGAATCTTCTCGCGATACTGTAAATTCACGGCTGTTGTTATTACGGGATATGTTCTGGTGACTAATCCGTTTTTTTTCAGCTCACTTGTAAAGCTGAAGATGAAGACGAACCTGTCCATCGTGAATTGTGTGAGGAAGATAGGAATTTTCTCGACATCGTTTCGGTCATTTCTTGGTTGTACCACCCAGACTTCGTCAAGGCCTAATACAGCATCTGCATGCTCATGAGTCAGAATGATCTGCACTGCACAGAACCCCTTAGTCCCCAGGATCCTTAATTTTTTTAGAAAATAATGCACTGTCGAATATCTCACCGAGTCAACGTAAGGAACTTTGTGGTGGACAAACCACCGGAGAACTTGCTCTCTGAAGGTCTTGCCGATGTCGATTAGGATGTACTTGTGGGTTCCATCTCCATGGCAATAGTCTACCAAGAGGGAGGTGTTGAGCCTGAAAACCAAACAGGCATATGAAGCTTGTCACATAGTGTTGTCATAAGGATGTTCTGTTCAACCCGTTTGCAACAACTCCGCTATTCGGCAGTTGTGAGCCACTTATCTTACAAAATTAGTTAAAGTGCCCTCACAAAGTTATGTAAATATATCTAGACCATTCATGTAAAGTATGTTCGACTTTTCTAATATATCTAGAACAAAATGAGAAATTGCATTTCAGCAAACGTGAAATGCAAATTATCTGTAATTTGAAGTTATCTGAAAGTCGTTGCCTGTGGCCGTACTGCGCGCACCTGTAGTTGGGGTTCCCCTCCGGAGGGAGGGAGATGCCCATGGAGCAGACGGCGCAGGGCGGCGTTGACGGCTTGAGGAGGCACCGTGCGTCGGGCAGCGCGCCGGAGCAGCCCGTGCCCAGGAAGATGAGCGACGAAGATCCCCCCGTCGGCGACTTGGACGGATCGGGCTCCATCGATCCCCGGACGATCGAATTGGTTCTTGTTTGTCTCGTTGGGAGTTTGAGACGCTGATTTTCTCTTACGGTATGGTCCTCCTCTGTCTTCTCTTCTGCTTGTTCGGGAAAGCTTGTTTGTTGGTGGCCCCGGAAAAGCTTTGGTATTGACCTCGGCAAGTCTTCGCGCCCTTCTCTTTTCTTGAAGATTTTAATTATGCACATTGTCAAATCAGTATACTAGAGCATCTACAGCCGGGAGTCTCAAACTGCCTCATATGTCCGGGCAGGCTGCAGTCACTGTCCGGTCGCGAAATTTCGACGCAGACAGGCACCTCAAACGGCCCTTAAATGACCAGGCTGACCGGCACCCCTCATATGCAGCCCAAATATGAGGCGGATATAGGAGCGCTCGGACATGCCCCGGCACGCCCGCCACGTCGGACCCGATAGCCCGACCCAACCGCAAATTGCACCAAATCCATCCCCCGGACCTGTTTGATCCATTTGTTCTCTCCTCTCTTCTTCCTTCTCCGTGTCGTCCGTCTTGCAGCTCCATCGCCGCGCGCTCCACAACCGTTCCTAGCCTTTATGCCGTCAGCTCCGGCAGAGCAGTCCTTTGTCCCGTCCTCCGCCGCGTGGGACGTCATCGCTGGCCCGGACGCCACCGCGGTACGTCTGGCAACTCCCTGACTCTGCCTTGCGCTTGATGTGTTCTACACGTTGTCTGACCAGATTTTTTGTGATTTTATTAGGGAACGATGGATTCTGATGCTTTGTCGGACGAGGAGTATGGACCGACCGAGCTTGATCAAATAATTCATGATGAGTTCTTTGATTCCACGCGTTCGGACGAAGAAGTGGACATGATCATGCTCATGAGCATGCAAGAGGAAATGGACCAACAAGTGGAGCATATTCTGAACTTCAAGGGCTCAATCAAAGGAAGAAGAGTGATCAACCAGGATAGGGTGTCTAGAGCAAAGCTACTGCGCAAGCACAAGGACTACTTTGCTCCCGACCCTACTTTCACGGATGATCCATGGTTTCGTTGTTGTTTTCGCGCATTGTTGACGGAGTGGAGGCACACGATAACTACTTCAAGCTCACAAGGGATTGCTGCAGACAACTCTCTTTCTCTGCCAAGAAAAAGTGCACAACTACTCTGAGGATGCTTGCATTAGTTACTTCTTCGGAAGCCATTGGTGAGATGGTCAGGATGAGGGAGAGCACGTGCCTGAAGACTACTATCAAGTTTACCCGCGCTGTGGTGGAGGTGTTTGGACCTGAGTATCTCAAAGAACCAAATGCGCCAGATATGGAGAAGTTGTTGGCTATTGGTGAGGCAAGGGGGTTTCCAGGAATGCTCGGATCAATTGGTTGCATGCATTTGCAATGGAAGAACTGCCTCAAAGATTTGCAGGGAATGTATCAATGTCACACCAAAGAGGCCACCATCACACTAGAAGCAGTGGCATCACATGACTTATGGATTTGACATGCTTTCTTTGGAATGTCGGCTTCTCACAACGACATCAACGTGCTTTAACGATCTCCGGTGTTTAGGAGGCTTTGCAATGAGGAATCACTGCCATGCAACTACACCGTCAACAACCGAGAGTACAACATGGGATACTATCTTGCTGATGGTATCTATTCTCAATGGATGGTGTTTGTGAAGACCATATCCGAACTGCATAGCAATAAACAAAGCCACTTTGCAACAATGCAGGAAGCAGCTAGGAAGGATGTGAAGAGGGCATTTGGTGTGCTTTAAGCTTGTTGGGGAATTGTGCATAGCGCTGCAATGATGTGGGAATCAGGAACCTTGTGACAACTGATGACATGTTGTGTTATTTTGCACAATATGATTGTCAAGGATGAGGGTGATGGTATAGCTCAAACCAATGATTTTGAAGAACCTGGAGAACAAGTTGAAATCCCAGAAGATCAAGATGCAGCTCGGCTTATGAACTTTCTGCAGATGCATCAGAATCTTTGAGATCATCAGGTGCACACACAACTACTCAATGATCTTGTGGAGCACATGTGAACCCATAATGGAAACCAAGGAGCTAATGTTTGAGTTGTGCACTTAAAATAAATTTTATGTAAACACTATCTATGCTCGGTACCAATATTTGTTATTTACGTGCGACATTAGCTTATATGATCGACGTGTGTGGATTTGAGATTAAGAATTTGAGATATGTGGATTCCGGGGGAGAAATAGGATGGGCCACCTGGATGTGTCCGCGCGCGTGCCCGGGCGCGTCCGCAGATGTATAGGGGTTCGGATTTACCAAGTCCGGCTGTAGATACTCTTATGGGCCATCTAACGTTTTCTTTTGCTGTTGAAAGCACAGGTGCTCCCCGGGTGATTTTGGTAATTAATGTCAACATATCTTTTGTTGGACTAATATTTTCATCTAGCATATTTCAGATAAGTCCAACAGTGGAGTGACATGGACTAGAGGATGTGGAACCCCTTCAAGATGCTGAGGAAAAAGGATTGGCTCAAGCTCAAAGCACAAGACTCTACATTTTTTTCATTTTAGTGATTCAAGATCACATTGAGTCCATAGGAAAGCCAATACTATTAAGAGGGGGTGAGGTGTTTTTTAATGGCTTGCTTGCTCAAAGTGCTTAGTGATATGCTCCACAACCCTCAACTACTTTCTCACATCCAAGTATGTCCCAAACCAAAAGTCAAACTCGGCCCCACCAATTTTATCTATCCGGCGCCACCAAGTTCACTTGACATAAGCCACTGCCAGAAACCCTAGTCAATTCGCTCTCACCGATGGGATCTCGGTATCACCGAAATGGGCTTGCAAACTCTCTCTTGCCTATTACATCAATTTCGGTCTCACCAAAATATGTAATCGGCTCCACCGAGTTTGCCTGGCCAACTCTCTGTTTGGCTTATTACCAAAATCGGTTACACCGAGTTTGTGTAATCGGTCCAACCGAGATGAGGCTTTACCCTAACCCTATCACATCGGTCCCACCGAGTTGACATGTCGGTCCCACCAAAAACCCTAACGGTCACAGTATGAACTAAATTGGTCTGACCGAGTTGTATGATTCGGTCCCACCGAGTTTGGTGATTTATGTGTGACGGTTAGATTTTGTGTGGAGGCTATATATACCCCTCCACCCACTCTTCATTCGTGGAGAGAGCAAACAGAACATGCCTACACTTCCAACATACATTTTCTGAGAGAGAACCACCTACACTTGTGTTGAGGTCAAGATACTTCATTCCAACCACATAAATCTTGATCTCTAGCCTTCCCCAAGTTGCTTTCCACTCAAATCATCTTTCCACCAAATCCTATCCTATGAGAGAGAGTTGAGTGTTGGGGAGACTATCATTTGAAGCACAAGATCAAGGAGTTCATCATCAACACACCATTTGTTACCTCTTGGAGAGTGGTTTCTCCTAGATTGGTTAGGTGTCACTTGGGAGCCTCCATCAAGATTGTGGAGTTGAACCAAGGAGTTTGTACGGGCGAGGAGATCGCCAACTTCGTGAAGATCTACCCTAGTGAGGCAAGTCCTTCGTGGGCGATGGCCATGGTGGGATAGACAAGGTTGCTTCTTCATGGACCCTTCGTGGGTGGAGCCCTCCGTGGACTCGCGCAACCGTTACCCTTCGTGGGTTGAAGTCTCCATCAACGTGGATGTACGATAGCACCACCTATCAGAACCACACCAAAAAAATTCCGTGTCTCCATTTGCGTTTGCACACTCTAATCCCATCCCTTTACATTCTTGCAACTTGCCTGATTTACTTTCCGCTGCTCATATACTCTTGACATGCTTGCTTGATATGTATTGTGAATGTTCAAACTTGTGCCAAAACTCCACTTCAACTTAAAGAAATTAAAAAGTGCAACTTTTCTTGCTAAGAGTCTATTCACCCCCTCTAGACACATCTTCTCGATCCTACAATTGGTATCAGAGCATTGGTTTCCATTGCTTTGGTTTAAACACCTTTGGAGGAAGATGGATGAGTCTATGTTAGGGAGTCTTAGACGTAGAGTGCCTATTCTTGATGAAGAGTATTTTCATGAGTGGAAAAATGAGATGCTTGAGATCTTCAATGAATATCATTTGACCAAGTACATTATTATTCCTTATGCTCACATTGTTGACCCTTTGCATCCCACACCCGATGAGGACCTTGACATGATTCACAATTTTAGAACCATCAATCTTATCATTAGAGGGTTGCCCAAAAATTTGATTGCTAGCTTACCTACTCTTGATTGTGCCTACACTATATGGAGATTTCTTGAGGAACGATTCCCAAATTATTCCTTGAAAATTCTAGATAAGATTCTTCATAAGTCTATTGCCTTGAGTAAGATGAGTTCCAATGATCCCAAGTTTGGTGATTGCTTATTTGAGCTTACTAATCTTACGGTGCAAAAGGAGATGTTGGAATTATTAGCAATATCATTTTTGAAGTCATTAGAATCCATGGAGATGAACATTGTTATGGTCATGCTTCTAATGAATTACCCTCTTTAGGAGTTGATCCATCACATGACGATGTTGAACATGGATACTATGATGAGGATGATGATAGTGACTATGATCTTGATGATGCGATGAGACACTTTGGTCTTATGGCTAATCTTTGCGGCTACATGGCTGGAGGAAAGGAATGGGTCCTTGATAGTGGATGTACTGATCATATGACCAGAGACAAAGATATGTTTCGTGAGCTTGCTGAAAACAACGGCCCTCGAAAGTATGTCACTTTCGGTGATAACTCAAAGGGTAAGGTGGTTGGCCTTGGTAAGGTGGCCATCTCACATGATAGCTCCATACAAAATGTTATGCTCATTGAATCTCTTGGTTACAATTTACTTTTCGTATCTAGACTTGCTGACTTTGGGTTAAATATCCTATTTACCGAAGTAGATTGCCAAGTGTTTCATAGAGATAACTATGTAGGATCGAAAGTATGTCTAGAGGGTGGGGGGTGATTAGACTACTTGACCAAATAAAAATCTAGCCTTTTCCCAATTTTAGTTCTTGGCAAATTTTAGCAACTTTGGACAAGTCAAGAAATCTTAACACAATTCAAGCAAGCATGCAAAGAGTACATGAGCAGCGGAAAGTAAAGCATGCAACTTGCAAGAATGTAAAGGGAAGGGTTTGGAGGATTCAAACGCAATTGGAGACACGGATGTTTTTGTCGTGGTTCCGATAGGTGGTGCTATCGTACATCCACATTGATGGAGACTTCAACCCACGAAGGGTAACGGTTGCGCGAGTCCACGGAGGGCTCCACCCACAAAGGGTCCACGAAGAAGCAACCTTGTCTATCCCACCATGGCCATCGCCCACGAAGGACTTGCCTCACTAGCGGTAGATCTTCATGAATTAGGCGATCCCCTTGCCCTTACAAACTCCTTGGTTCAACTCCACAATCTTGTCGGAGGCTCCCAAGTGACACCTAGCCAATCTAGGAGACACCACTCTCCAAGAATTAACAAATGGTGTGTTGATGATGAACTCCTTGCTCTTGTGCTTCAAATGATAGTCTCCCCAACACTCAACTCTCTCTCACAGGATATGGATTTGGTGGGAAGAAGATTTGAGTGGAAAGCAACTTGGGAAGGCTAGAGATCAAGATTCATATGGTAGGAATGGAATATCTTGGTCTCAACACAAGTGTAGGTGGTTCTCTCTCAGAAAATATAGGTTGGAAGTGTAGGTTTGTTCTGATGGCTCTCTCCACGAATGAAGAGGAGGTGGAGGGGTATATATAGCCTCCACACAAAATCTAATCATTACACATAACTTTCCAAACTCGGTGGGACCGAATGATTAAACTTGGTCGGACCGATTCAGCAAAGCTAGTGACCGTTAGGGTTTTCAGTGGGACTGACATGCAACTCGGTAGGACCGATATGATTAGGGTTAGGGCATAACGTAATCTCGGTGAGACCGATTACACAAACTCGGTGAGACCGATTTTGGTAATAAGCTAACCAGAGAGTTGGTCAGGTAAACTCGGTGGGACCGATCGGTCATTTCGGTGAGACCGAAATGTTACGAAGGGAAAACAGAGAGTTTACATTGCAATCTCGGTGGGACCGATCGCTCATCTCGGTGAGACCGAAATGTTACGAAGGGAAACAGAGAGATTACAACCCCATCTCGGTGAGACCGAGATCCCTATCGATGAGACTGATTTGCCTAGGGTTTGTGGCAATGGCTATGACATTTGAAACTCGGTGGCGCCGGATAGGAAGAATCGGTGGGGCCGAGTTTGACTTTTGGTTTAGGTCATATGTGGATGTGAGAAAGTAGTTAAGGGTTTTGGAGCATATCACTAAGCATTTTGAGCAAGAACCTCATTAAGCAACACCTCATCCCTCCTTGATAGTATTGGCTTTTCCTATAGACTCAATGTGATCTTGGATCACTAAAATAGAAAATGTAGACTCTTGAGCTTTGAGCTTGAGCCAATCCTTTGTCCTTAGCATTTTGAGGGGTCCACTTTTCTCATCCACGCCATGCCAATCATTGAGCTTTCCTGAGATATTAATCTTGAAATAGCATTAGCTCAATGAGCTATATGTTGTTAGGAATAACAAAACCACCTAGGGATAGTTGCACTTTCAATCCCCCCCTTTTTGGTAATTGATGAAAACATATAGATCAAAGCTTCGACAAATGGTAATAAGAGTGAAAAACATTGTCGCTTTGAGAAGTATGTGAAAAGCAAGAGCTCCCCCTAAATTTGTGCATAGTTTAAGATTTGCTTTGGACTGCAAATGCACAAAGAGTTAGGATCATGGGTTACTTTTCCATGTCACATGCATCTTGGGGGAGCGCTCAAAATGATAATAATTAAAATACATGCACTCATCACCAAGCAAAGTGAATGATCATATGGAATATAAAAAGGATAATGTCATCCAACAAGCATTAAGGTAGCATATGATCAAACACATGTTCATCTAAGCAAGCACAAATTATAAAGTATCTCAACCAAGCAAATAAACGAAGTTTAACCACCAAACAAAAAGAGAGAATAAAAAGCAACGCTCTCTCTCAAAGCCTATGATCTATACATTTTCTCCCCCTTTGGCAACAAGTTACCAAAAAGTTCATAAAAATGCATAGTGCTAGATCGACACTCAGGCTTGGTCTTTAGGTGGTGGTGTAGACAGAACTCCAAGAATGAAGACATCAGTCGATGTAGATGGAGCTGGTGGAGTAGGTGCTGGAGCCGGTGGCACTGAAGCTATAGCTGGTGCAGATGAAGTAGCTCTAGTGTCTGGAATAGGCACTGCAGCAGACCTCTGACCTCTGGGCACTCTAGCAAAAGCATCAGTGGTTGTCTTGCCCTTCTTCTGTGTGCCATGGTGTTGTGATCCTTCTTCTTCTTGGCATAGACATCCAAGTCATCTTCACTCTCTTCTGGGGCATTGATCAACTTAGCCCATTCTGCAACTGTGGACTGGTACCTAGTACCTTCAGACATCCAGACAATCCTTCCATCTGGGTAGAAGTGAGCTATGAAGTAGAACTGCATGATGAGCTCGTCATTCCATTTTGTGAGCTTCTGAGCCACAAACTCATCAACTCCACAAGCCTTGAAGCTGTCATATACACCAAGGAAGTGATCCTCATTTTCCTCAATGAATGACCAATCGACCCATCTCATGTCACACACTATGGGCTTCTTGTCAAGCAAGATGGTCTCATAGAAGTCCTGATGTTCCTTTGTATGGAACATGTAGTCCACATCAGTCCTTCTCCTGGCGGCATATGGATCAGACTCTCTCCATAGCCTTAGACCAAAGTCCTTCCTGACTTTCATGTTCTCTACAATTGGATGAGCATCATTGTGATATGGAATTTTTGGCTTCAACTTCCTCAAGACAACAGAATCATCATCTTCTTCTTCCATTGCAGCTTCAGGCATTGGGGCCTTGTTCTTCTCTGTTGCTGGGATGTTCCTGGTGCTCCTCTTGGGTGCAGTTTTGGGTTTTGGAGCAGCTGGCTTAGGAGTTCCTTTGGGATTAGATGGAGCATCCCCTGATCTTATGGCATCTCCCATAAGCTTTTGAGCTTTGGGTGCTGGTGCTGCATCCTCTTCCTCTTCCTCTTCTTCTTCAGAGTCTTTCATGGTTGAAGATCTCCCAAGCACTCTGGCAGTGGTCTTCTTGACCCTTTCCTTCCTTTTCTTTTCTGCCACAACATGCTCTTTGGGTGTAGATCCCAAAGTCTCTTGAGTAGATGTTCTGGCTTTAGACATTGGAGCTCTCTTGGCAGGAACCTTTTGCTTCATCCCTGGCTTGGTGGAAGCAGCTGTGCCATATTCCTTTTTGAGCACTTTCCTCTTTGAGGTGGCTTCTTCTTCCTCAGCCACATAGTCCTCATCCTTTAACTCTGAGGTTCTTTTCTTGCTGGCCCTTGTGGCAGCCTTTGGCAGATTGCTGGGTGTGCTCCTGCTTCCATCATCTGAGCTGCTAGAGGGACTAGTGCCCTCATTCAAGTGAACCTGTTCCTCAGACTTGTTCTGACTGTCACTCTGATCTGACATGATGCAAACACTGACAACAGACCCTGTGAATAGATTATAGATGAGGTAGAGTGGATGAGCATCGCAAAGTACAGAGGTTTTTGCAAAAGAATGAGTTAAAAACTTACTTTTAGTTTTTCACAGAAAGCATTTGGGATCTACCGATTTGCAAACTCGGTGATACCGAAGCAGCTTTTGGAACCTAAACTAGTGAACTCGGTCAGACCGAGTCACAGTTCGGTGGCACCGAGACTGCTAGGGTTTCACAAAGTGCTGAACTCAGTCACACCGATTTGCAATTCTCGATCAGACCGAGAATCACATGTGCAATGGCCTGAGCCAAATCGGTGGAACCGATTTCATCAACTCGGTCGGTCCGAGATGGTTTTGGCAGAAACCTAACCCTAAATGTTCAATTCACGACTAAACTACGGAGTGTTTTTCATGGATAGATTGATCTCAATCGTGGCAAGATACATGGCAAAGCAATGTGCTGGGGAATCGGAGTTAGAACATCACAAAGTTCAAGTCCATACCCTAGTTCGGCGATGAACTTGCTACGGCGGCAACGGCGGAGACGATCCCGTTGACGGCGGCGGAGACCAGCGACAGGAGGCGGCTGGCGACGAGGAGGATGATCCGGAGACCCAGGGAGGCAGAGCAGGCTAAGCGCGGGCGAGGAGGTTCGGAAAGTTTTCCAAAATTTGACCCGTGGATATATATAGCCTGACCCTATCGTTGTGACCGAGTGGAACAACTCGGTGGCACCGAGATTCATAACTGCAAGCAGTTACTGAAACTCGGTGTGACCGAAAAGTTCAAATCGGTTGCACCGAGATTGAAAACCTAGATCGACTTAGTGATCTCGGTATGACCGAAATGGATGAATCGGTCAGACCGAAACACACAAAGAAGTTTTGGAAGTTTAAGTCTATGACGAATCGGGGACTCCGAGTGCTCCTCACACAGAGTGGTTCGAATCTGACTTGATCAAACTTTGTGATGCAGCATGAATAGAGTTTGAGACGAGAAAAGCATAGATAGCTAGAGAAGGTTCTTAGGCATTCTTGTCCATCCACTTGGCCAAAAGAAAAGGAAACCAATCAATCAAAACAACAAGTGTATGTCCTCGAATGAGTAAATTATGCAACCAACATGCTCACACAATAAAATGACAAATGAAATATGTGGCAAAGCATGCACAAACAATTCTAGCATCTATCAAGCAATTAGCGATGACTAGGTCATCTATATATGAGTATATTGACTTAGGAGTCAAATGAGAACATTTGATCATAGGTCATACTCATTGTTTAAGCAGAAGTAGGGTTACCACTTTTACATAAAGCGTTGTTGTGTTCACACCATTAGAGTTGCTTTAACTCAATTGTTAGAGCAAAGCTCCCCCTAGATGTGAGATCCCCCTAAGAGGGATGAACTAACCTTTGGGTTTTACCGATGATGACTTCATGTAGGTGTTGAAGATGTGGATGCTCTAAGTTGATGTAGATCATTCGGAGCTGTCCTTTGGAGTGAGTTGCACTTTCAATACCTATACAGGTTAGTCCCACAAGGAACAAACAAGGATATCCATAGACATAGAGTGATGTACACACAAGATGATGTCTATGAGAGCATTAGGTTACCTTGTCCCTTGTCTTACCAACAAGAGGGTTTGTGACTCCTTGAACTAGTGCAAGATGTGGAAGTTGATTGCACTTGTTCTTGCCAAAATGATAAGAGTGAAGTATGTTGGCGGAGTCACCCTCAAGAACTCTCTAGTTCTTCTTCTTCGGGATCCACACCATCTTGATGGGAATCCTTGGAGTTGTAGTTGTACTTGATGAAGTGGAACTTGATGTAGTCTTGGGAACCCACTTGACCAAGGCCTTAGGAGCTTCTTCAAATGCATTAATTTCCTCTTGAAGCTTGTCCTTGCCTTTTTGCTTGTGGTCTTGTGGTGGAAGATCATCTTGAGCTTGTGTCCCTATGAAAGAAGTAGGATCATACTTCTCTTGTTGAGGAACAAACTTCGTCTTGGGGTATTGATCTTCTTCCCACTCAACTCCATTGGCATTGGACTTTCGTTCAAAACTAATACCTTGATTCTTCCGGTGCCTTCCTTGCTTGCGTACAATTTCCTCGAATTGCTTACTTCCGGCAAGGCTCTTGTAAACACCTTTCTCTATGATTCCCTTCAATAAGCTATTTTCTTGCTCAAGTGTAACTTGGCTAAGAGAATCATTAGTGGAATCAAGAGAACTACTAGAAGCAACAACATTGGATTTAGCATGATTATTGTTACTACTAGAGGAAGAATCCTTCTTGTTCTTGTTACTAGACTTGACTTGAGACATGTAAGTGGATAAGAGTAAAAGCTTGGCAATGTAAGAAGAACTTTTCTTGTGAAGATCATCATCGATTGCCTTTAAGAACTCATGCTCTTGCTCAAGATTGAGCTTTTCAAAGTGTAATTTCTCATGAGTCCTTAAAAGTTCTCGATGATCTCCTAAGATAGTTTCATGAGCTAAATTAAGAGTGTTTAATTATTTAGTTAGAGACTCAATCTTCTCCTAATCATTGTCATTCGTTTCATCTTGATTAGCATGATTAATTGACGTTTCATCATAGTATTCATCACTAGAGTTGTCAACAAGTAAATCATCATCACCTAACAAGTCATCTTCATCAGTATTGAAATCAACGTACTCGGGGTGTGATACCTTTGGACCTTCAGCCATGAAGCATCTTCCAATTCCTTCATTTGGTGAATCAAATATGTCATAGGAGTTAGTTGACACAAGTGCTAGACCGGCAAAACCTTCATCTTGAGTATATTCGGAGTCAGAGTGATAGCTTCTCTCGGAGTGACTGTCGGAGTCGGAGCCGGATACCCATTCACCAACATGAGCTTGATGTCTTCGTTTTGTGTAGCTCCTTGATGGCTTGTTCTTCCTTTCCGAATCCTTGCTTATCTGAGAGGGTCTTCGTTCATAATGATCATCCCTACTCCTTCTCTCCCTCGATGGTGATTCTTCTCTTCTACTTCTTCTTTTGGGAGAATCTTCTCTTCTCTTGTGGGGAGCCATACACTCATTGGAGTAGTGTCCGGGTCTTCCACAATTGTAGCAGTTTCGCTCTCGACTAGAAGATCTTTTGTCATTGTAGGACCTTGACTTGGAACTTCTCTCTTTGCTTCTATTCTTGTAGAACTTGTTGAAGTTCTTCACCATTAGGCTCAATTCTTCATTGAAGGTTTGTTTCCCACTTGATGATGTGGGAGCTTCACATGAGGCTTTGTAAGCACCACTTGACTTGTTATGGAGCTCCTCCTTATCCTTGAGTGAAATCTCATGAGCAATAATTCTTCCAATGACTTCCGTTGGCTTGAGATCTTTGTAATTTGGCATCATTTGGATCAATGTGCATACGGTATTATATTTTCCATCCAAGGCTCTTAGGATCTTCTTGATGATGAATTTGTTGGTCATCTCTTCACTTCCTAAGTCGGCAATCTCATTTGTGATAAGAGCAAGCCTAGAGTACATTTCCGCGACACCTTCACCATCCTTCATTTTGAACTTTTCAAGTTGACTTTGAAGCACATCCAACTTGGATTCCTTGACGGAGTCGGTACCTTCGTGCATATCAATCAAGGTATCCCAAATTTCCTTTGCATTCTCAAGACGGCTGACTTTGTTGAATTCTTTGGGGCACAATCCGTTGAAGAGGATATCACAAGCTTAAGCATTGTATTGCAGCATCTTCAACTCTTCCGCGGTAGCTTCATGATTCGGTTCTCTCCCATCAAAGAATTCACCTTGCAAGCCAACACACAATAGCCCAAACGGCGGGGTTATGTCCAAGAATATGCATTTTCATCTTATGCTTCCAACTAGCAAAATTAGTATCATCAAAGTAAGGACCTCTATGGTGGTAATTTCCCTCGCTAGACGCCATACTCTCCTAGGTTGTGAAACCAAGGCTATGATCACCAAAAGCTATGGAAATCAAAGAAAATGGAGACCAAAGCTCTGATACCACTTGTAGGATCGAAAGTATGTCTAGGGGGGGGGTGATTAGACTACTTGACCAAATAAAAATCTAGCCTTTTCCCAATTTTAGTTCTTAGCAGATTTTAGCAACTTTGGACAAGTCAAGCAATCTTAACACAATTCAAGCAAGCATGCAAAGAGTATATGAGCAACGGAAAGTAAAGCATGCAACTTGTAAGAATGTAAAGGGAAGGGTTTGGAGGATTCAAACGCAATTGGAGACACGGATGTTTTTGTCGTGGTTCCGATAGGTGGTGCTATCGTACATCCACGTTGATGGAGACTTCAACCCATGAAGGGTAACGGTTGCGCGAGTCGACGAAGGGTGTAACGCCCCGAGACCGTTGCACCAGGTGTCTTCCAGTTATTCGCTGTTATTGCCTTGTCATTTGTTTGCGTGTCATGCATTTCATATCATGTCATCATGTGCATCGCATTTGCATACATGTTCGTTTCATGCATCCGAGCATTTTCCCCGTTGTCCGTTTTGCAATCCGACACTCCTATGTCCTCCGGCACCCCCTTTTGTCTCTTTTCGTGTGCGGGTGTTAAACTTTCTCGAAATGTACGGCCTTGGTACACCACCGGTAGACCGCCTGTCAAGTTTCGTGCCATTTGGAGTCTGTTTGATACTCCAACGGTGAACCGGGGAACCGTAAAGGCCTCGTGTGTGTTGCAGCCCAACACCCCTCCAAAGTGGCCCAAAACTCATCCAAACCCCCTCCATCCTCTCGGTCGTTCGATCACGATCGCATGGCCAAAAACCGTACCTCATTTGGACTCTCATAGCTCCCTCTACCCATAAATATGTGCTCCTCCCAGATTTTTCGCGCAGTCTAACCCTAGATCCATCTTCCCCGCGCCGCCGGACATGTCCGCCCGGTTGCCGGACACGTCCGCCGCCTCCTGCGCCCACTCAGGGACCGCCACGTGGCGCCACCGAGCCGTCCCCGTCGCCGGCCCGCCAGGCCCGGGTCGCCCCCCCGAGCCCGCGAGCTCCTCCGCCACCCGTGCCTCGCCCGCGTGCCCCGCCGCCGAGTCACCGTCGGCCACCGCCTCCGCGCCCGCTCCGCCGCCGACCTGCGTTCGCCTTGCCGTCGCCAGATCCGCGCACCGCCCGCCGGAGGCCCCGCCGCCGTCTGCGCCGTCGTCGTCGCCCGGAATGGATCCGGCCTCACCGGATCCGCCAGAGCCCCTCCCCGTCTTGCCTCGGCCGGCACCGGCGTCCCCTGTCTTTCGCGCCGCCGCCCGGCCCCTACCTCGCCGGACCCGCCTTCTCCGGTCTCCTTCCTCCTCTCCGGCCAAGTCCGGCGACTCTCCGACGAACCTCGTTTTCCGTGCTAGATCTGGATCCAGAGAGGTTGACCTCGTTTTTTCCCCAAGTCCTTTTTCTGTTACAAATTTTAAGCCATGTTCAACATGTCACAACTCCGCATCTGTAGCTCAGTTTTACGCGTGTGATATATCAAAATGTTCATCATGATGTTCTCTTCATTTCATTCCATTGCACCGTGCTTGTTTGAGTCCATCTTGATGCCCTAATGACTGTTGCAAGAGTGCTATAAAATGTTAGTTCCTGATTATTATCAGTTTGTGAGCATTTGTGATTTTTGCCATGTTTATTGTGTGCTGCATATGGTAATGAGCTCTACATGTGTTTTGGGCTATGCCATGCCATCTTTAAAGGGGTGTATGCCATGTATTTTTGTGATCAATGTGCTGACTAGAAGAAGCATGCAAAGTAGCTCTCGTAATATTGCTGATTTCAGGGACTTATAATTTCACTAAGTCATTTCCCTGCTGTTATTTTAATGCCATGTATTCATGTTAATATAGTGAGATCCATGTTTCTTTTGAGTATGTTTAGTAAGGATGGTTTGGGCATATGGTTGTGCTCTACCCATCCATGTCCTTGTTTGCATTTACGGAGTGCCCTAGCATGACTCAATCTTGCTCTACTTTTGCTATAAAATGTTCCTGGCAGATCGTTTACGTGTTAATCAATTTTGCCAAGGTTGTTGTAGTTGATCCATGCATGCTATGAGATTGTACTTGCCATGGTTAGCTTTATGATCATGTCTTCTTGCTGGTAGTATGCTTAGTTTGTCATGCAATGCCTTGTGTTGAGTGCATCGAGCTCACAAACATGCCTTCATAATTCTGTTTATGCCTTGTCCAGTTTTCTGCTAAGTCTGAATTTGTTAACGAAACTTGCTATGTTTACGTGGGTGCCATCATATCTTCTGATCCTTTTTGTCTTATAGTCAGTAAGGGACTTTTGTTATATGCTTTGAGTAGATTCATTCCATGCCTTGTATTGCTATGATCTGATCCTGTAGAATGTTGTTATCTTGCTCTAAACATGTCTTTCTGATGTTAATTCCTGACATGTTGTTATTTTCACTAAGTCTGTGATGCTGATATCTTTTGCACTTTTTCCATGCTTGTTTGAACCTGCTCTTGTGTGATATAGCCATAGCTCAGTGTTCATCTTTTGTCAAGCATCCTGAGTAGATCGCTGCCATGTGCTTTGTTGCTATGTTGGAGTGCAGTAGCTTAGTTTCTTGTTGCATTCTAGATGGCATCGTGCTGTTAATCGCAGAATTGAGCCATTATTGTTTTTCTTGCCATTTGCAAACCGTGCATCCGATTCCGGTGATCTTTATATCGATTTCGACCGAAATCAACTCATCTTTCTAGAGTCACTCTTGGTTTGCCAAGTTGAGGCCTGATTCAATCTTTCCCTTCCGAAGCACGCATATGCATTGCATATCACATCCCGCATATCATGCCATGTTTTGCATCATGTTGCTTGCGCATTGCACCATGGTTGACTGTTGTTTCCTTTGCTTGTGTTCTTGCCTTGGGTAGAGCCAGGAGACGAGTATGTGATCGAGCAACCCATTGAGTACGCTTACGAGGATCAAGCTTTCGTCAACTCGGAGAACTTTACAGGCAAGATGACCATACCCTTAAAATCACTTCTATCTTTGCTTGATAGTTGCTCGCTCTTTTGCTATGCCGCAATACCTACCACATGCTTTATCATGCCTCCCATATTGCCATGCCAAGCCTCTAACCCACCTTTCCCTAGCAAACCGTTGTTTGGCTATGTTACCGCTTTGCTCAGCCCCTCTTATAGCGTTGCTAGTTGCAGGTGAAGATGGAGTTTGTTCCATGTTGGAACATGATTTATTGTTGGGATATCACAATATCTCTTATTTTAATCAATGCATCTATATACTTGGTAAAGGATGAAAGGCTCGGCCTTATGCCTGGTGTTTTGTTCCACTCTTGCCGCCCTAGTTTCCGTCATACCGGTGTTATGTTCCTTGATTTTGCGTTCCTTACGCGGTTGGGTTATAATGGGAACCCCTTGACAGTTCGCCTTGAATAAAACTCCTCCAGCAAGGCCCAACCTTGGTTTTACATTTGCACTAACAACCTATCACCTTCCCTTTGGTTCTGCAGACTCAAGGGTCATCTTTATTTTAACCCCCCGGGCCAGTGCTTCTCTAAGTGTTGGTCTGAACCGAGTAGACTGCGGGGCCACCTCGGGGCAACTTGAGGTTTGGTTTTACTCATAGGATGTCTCATCCGGTGTGCCCTGAGAACGAGATACATGTGACTCCTATCGGGATTTGTCGGCACATCGGGCGGCTTTGCTGGTCTTGTCTTACCATTGTCGTAATGTCTTGTAACCGGGATTCCGAGTCTGATCGGGTCTTCCTGGGAGAAGGAATATCCTTCGTTGACTGTGAGAGCTTGTGATGGGCTAAGTTGGGACACCCCTACAGGGTTTTGAACTTTCAAAAGCCGTGCCCGCGGTTATGGGCAGTTGGGAATTTGTTAATATCCGGTTGTAGAGAACTTGACACTTAACTTAATTAAAATGCATCAACAGCGTGTGTAGCTATGATGGTCTCTTCTCGGCGGAGTCCGGGAAGTGAACACAGTTATTGTGTTATGCTTGAACGTAAGTAGTTTCAGGATCACTTCTTGATCACTTCTAGTTCACGACCGTGCTTTGCTTTCTCTTCTCGCTCTCATTTGCGTAAGTTAGCCACCATATATGCTAGTGCTTGCTGCAGATCCACCTCACTACCTTTTCCTACCCATAAGCTTAAATAGTCTTGATCGCGAGGGTGTGAGATTGCTGAGTCCCCGTGACTCACATATTACTTCCAAAACCAGTTGCAGGTGCCGATGATACCGTGCAGGTGACGCAACTAAGCTCAAGGAGGAGCTCGATGAAGATCGTGTTCGTTGTGTTGTTTCGTTTCCAGTTGATCAGTAGTGGAGCCCAGTTGGGGCGATCGGGGATCTAGCATTAGGGGTTGCCTTTCTTTATTTGGTTCCGTAGTCAGACCTTGATTGTATTCTGGATGATGTAATGCTATATTTATGTATTGTGTGAAGTGGCGATTGTAAGCCAACTCTTTATCCCTTTCTTATTCAGTACATGGGATGTGTAAAGATTACCCCTCTTGCGACATTCCTACTATGCGGTTATGCCTCTAAGTCGTGCTCCGACACATGGGAGATATAGCCGCATCGTGGGTGTTACAAGTTGGTAATCATAGCCTTCCCCGACTTAGGAGCCCCCTACTTGATCGAATCGCTGACGTTGTTGAGTCTAGAACAAAAATGTTTTGAGTCTTATAGGATTATATATATCGGAGAGTAGGATTCTTTTTACTCCTCAGTCCCTTCGTCGCTCTGGTGAGGTCTCCTGACGTAGAAGTTTTGACTCTTCTCTTCTCAAATTTCACTAAAAAAAATTTAGGATCACGCGGGTATCTTGGAATCGTTACGATGGTTTTGTGACGAGAACATTGTTCTTGGTGCCTCCTGACATTTAGGGGTTGTGGCAGTGTCCTGGGGAGTTGAGCTCCGAGGTGTTGTCGTCACAATTTTATCGTTGCAGTTCTGGAATACCTGAGTTTCGCCGACATCGAATATCTCTTTTATGCAGTTGTTGGTGAGATAACCTCGACGCCAACCTGTACTTGGGCAGGAGTTCGGGAGTATTGCCATAACTCATATAACGGATGCTTTTCGAAGGTTGAGGTAAATGATTTCCGAAGGTTTCTTGGTTATGTGTTGAAGGATGGATACAGCTGGATGTAGGATTTGCTAGTTTTGGGTGAGATATTATGCTTCCCGTGTATCCCCAACACCTGATTGCATAATCAGAAAGTTTCGGGAGTTTATAAGTGGGAATTCAAGTAGCTCATAGAATATCTTTCCAACAGACACATGATACGATATGGGATCTATCATATGTTTGTTTCCGGCTTATTGTGCAAGCCAATCCTTGTTTTGTTTTTGTTGTGGTATTCGGGTTGCTTAACTGTCAAGTGTTGATTCCATACCTTCTCTAAGTGGTGTTCTCACACTTCTATGTGAATACCAATCCTTCTTGATCATCAAGGTTTTCACGTCAATTCTTTCCAACCGGTGTGATTCTCTTCAAGATGATCCTATCTTTTTTCCCATCCGCAAGATCAACTCAAAGTCTTCTCAACGGTGTTCATTTCATTCGTCCCAAGCTGCCTTTGTTTTCCCGCCCTCCCACCCTTTTTCTTCCAAGACTCGATTTTCTTAATCAAGTATCCATCTTATTGATGGGAAGTCTCTTCATTCTTGTCTTTCAATGTTTTACCCGATGGTTCTCATGAAGATGCTCTACAAGTTCATCATTATTCGTTCTTTTTCTTCTCCGGTGGATTCAATTCAAGCTTTCGGTGTTGATCATATCGTTTTCCTCGTTTCAAATGTTTTCTTATGCCGTTGCACCTCTTAATCATTCACCTCTCTCTATTCAATTGTTCCGGAGTGCCGAAGATATCTCAGAAGATTCAAGTTTCCATTCTCATTTCACTCAAGTTCTTTTGAGGATGTTATCTCATTCAAGCCATTTAATTCAACCGGTGCGATCTCTCTTCAAAATAATTCCAAAGGTGTTTCTCTTGAGTGGGTCCTAACCCACAGGTCTTTTCCCAGGATCTTACCTGACTCTTCTAATTTTTCCCGGAGTTACTCCCAAATTCTTTTCCAAGTTTGACACAAGAATGATTTGTCATCAGTCAAATGTCTTTCTCCAAGATCTGGAAAACTCTTTTCATCATTGGTTCAACCTTTCTAATTTTCATTCTGGAGTACCTCAAAATTCATGGTGGTGTTTCTCGTCATCATTCTTGAATTTTGAAGACCAAAGAAGAGTTTTTCCTCCAAATATTATCCGTTCTCTCAAATATTCGTGATTCTAGCTTGAGGCCATCCTCTCATGATTGTTTTCGATTGTGAGAATTCTTTTCACCCATCCGGAGCATTTCAGGAGTTGTTTTTTCTTTTTTTCTTGATCATCCAAAGGTCATCATCTCAGAAGATTATTCATTCTAGCTTTCAGCTCTCATTCTCCAAATCTTACCGGTGCATCATTCAAGTATTCTCTAACCAGCTCGTGATCTATTCGTTCTCATGTATCTAAATTCCTTCAAGTATCTTCATTCGTTTTCCAATTCTTCCCGGTGAATTGTGCTTTCACTTCGTTCATTTTCAATTCTTACGGTTGTTCTTCCAAGATTCTTCTTCCTTCGTTTATCATATCAATGCATTCATGCTTTCCAAATTCTATCGGTGGATCGTTGAAGACCTTCTCAAGTTGCGCTATATCTATCTTCATCCTTGCTACGAGAATAAGTAGTGTGCCAAATCCGTTGCTTGTCATCAATTTAAATTGGTGAAGGATAAGCATAATGTAATTCTTATTCTTGTTTCATCGAGTAAATTCAATTCCTGCTTTCCGGAGTGGTTCATCATATCACATTCTCGGTTCGAGATGCTTTATCTTTCTTCCGGAGTTCCAAGTTTCCACTTTATCTCGTCGCAAAGCTTCATTCAATCATTGCAAGGACTCAATCATATTATTTCATCCTTCACTTCTTTTGATCATTCTTTCATTATCGGAGTTCTTCATGGAGGCTCTACATGATGGTTCATCAAGGATTTAATTCCTTCTCGGAGTGTTCATTGAGATTCTTTTCAGAGGAGCTCAAGCATTCTTCATCTTGCAATCCGGAGTGCAATTGTTCTCCCTTATCTTTTGAGGTGGTAATATATCATTCTTCATTCACAAGAATGAGGTTTTTAAACCCATCACTTTCTTCCATGGAGTTATCTTGGTATAAATTTCACCTAAAGCCTTCCATTGGGAATGTTGCTCTTTGTGGTGGTTATCTATGATCCAAGTTTTATCCTTATCACCTCGGTGGAAGAAAGATTTCTATCTTTTTCTAGCTCCCAATCAAATTTTTTTCCGTGAGTGGCAGAATTTCACCTCATAATTTGGAGATGTCTTCCATAAGCCCACATCAAGCTTATCCTTTCGTTGCTGATAATCCAACAACTCCGTTCTAGCATTGGTTGTAAGCGTGCTCTCCCAAGATCTTGTTTCCCTCCATTCATTCCATTCCATTCTCTCATTTCTTCCAGAGGTTTTGTGTTGTTGATCTTTCAATCATCATCTCGAATGGTGAGGATCATGCTCCTTTCCTTGCTTATCCGTTTAACCGAGTGTTGTGTTCTTTTCTCAAGTTCTTTTCATCTTATCAAGTATTGCATCTCTTTTCAACCGGAGTGCTGCCCGAATTTGTTCTTCCTTGTTTCTCTTTTCTACCGGAGTGTTTTCAACCTTGTTCATCTTCGTTGCATTTTTTATTCCAATTTGTTCAACCTCTCAAGGTTCATTGGTTTCACTCGTTTGTCAAAGAAGCAACTTAGATTTACCTCTCCTCTTCCTCTTCCGTTTTCCCTCCGGTGCCATCCTAGATCTCGGGACGAGATCCTCTCGTAGTGGTGGAGTGTTGTAACGCCTCGAGACCGTTGCGCCAGGTGTCTTCCAGTTATTCGCTGTTGTTGCCTTGTCATTTGTTTGCGTGTCATGCATTTCATATCATGTCATCATGTGCATCGCATTTGCATACGTGTTCGTCTCATGCATCCGAGCATTTTCCCCGTTGTCCGTTTTGCAATCCGACACTCCTATGTCCTCCGGCGCCCCCTTTTGTCTCTTTTCGTGTGCGGGTGTTAAACTTTATCAAAATGGACCAAGATTTGCCAAGCGGCCTTGGTACACCACCGGTAGACCGCCTGTCATGTTTCGTGCCATTTGGAGTCCGTTTGATACTCCAACGGTTAACCAGGGAACCGTAAAGGCCTCGTGTGTGTTGCAGCCCAACACCCCTCCAAAGTGGCCCAAAACCCATCCAAACCCCCTCCATCCTCTTGGTCGTTCGATCACAATCGCGTGGCCGAAAACCGCACCTCATTTGGACTCTCCTAGCTCCCTCTACCTATAAATATGTGCTCCTCCCGGATTTTTCGCGCAGTCTAACCCTAGATCCATCTTCCCCGCGCCGCCGGACATGTCCGCCCGGTTGCCGGACACGTCCGCCGCCTCCTGCGCCCACTCAAGGACCGCCACGTGGCACCACCGCGCCGTCCCCGCCGCCGGCCCGCCAGGCCCGGGTCGCCCCCCCGAGCCCGCGAGCTCCTCAACCGCCCGTGCCTCGCCCGCGCGCCCCGCCGCCGAGTCGCCGCCGGCCGCCGCCTCTGCGCTCGCTCCGCCGCCGACCTGCGTCCGCCTCACCACCGCCAGATCCGCGCACCGCCCGCCGGAGGCCCCGCCGCCGTCTGCGCCGTCGTCGCCGCCCGGAATGGATCCGGCCTCACGAGATCCGCCGGAGCCCCTCCTTGTCTTGCCTCGGCCGGTGCTGGCGTCCCTTGTCTTCTGCGCCGCCGCCCGACTCCTACCTCGCCGGACCCGCCTTCTCCGGTCTCCTTCCTCCTCTCCGGCCAAGTCCGGCGACTCTCCGACGAACCTCGTTTTCTATGCCAGATCTGGATCCAGAGAGGTTGACCTTGTTTTTTCCCTAAGTCCTTTTTCTGCTACAATTTTAACGAAGGACTTGCCTCACTAGCGGTAGATCTTCCCGAAGTAGGCGATCCCCTTGCCCTTACAAACTCCTTGGTTCAACTCCACAATCTTGTCGGAGGCTCCCAAGTGACAGCTAGCCAATCTAGGACACACCACTCTCCAAGAAGTAACAAATGGTGTGTTGATGATGAACTCCTTGCTCTTGTGCTTCAAATGATAGTCTCCCCAACACTCAACTGTCTCTCACAGGATATGGATTTGGTGGAAAGAAGATTTGAGTGGAAAGCAACTTGGGAAGGCTAGAGATCAAGATTCATATGGTAGGAATGGAATATCTTGGTCTCAACACAAGTGTAGGTGGTTCTCTCTCAGAAAATATAGGTTGGAAGTGTAGGTTTGTTCTGATGGCTCTCTCCACGAATGAAGAGGAGGTGGAGGGGTATATATAGCCTCCACACAAAATCTAATCATTACACATAACTTTCCAAACTCGGTGGGACTGAATGATTAAACTCGGTCGGACCGATTCAGCAAAGCTAGTGACCGTTAGGGTTTTCGGTGGGACCGACATGCAACTCGGTAGGACTGATATGATTATGGTTAGGGCATAACGTAATCTCGGTGAGACCGATTACACAAACTCGGTGAGACCGATTTTGGTAATAAGCTAACCAGAGAGTTGGTCAGGTAAACTCGGTGGGACCGATCACTCATTTCGGTGAGACCGAAACGTTACGAAGGGAAAACAGAGAGTTTACATTGCAATCTCGGTGGGACCAATCGCTCATCTCGGTGAGACCGAAATGTTACGAAGGGAAACAGAGAGATTACAACCCCATCTCGGTGAGACCGAGATCCCTATCGGTGAGACCGATTTGCCTAGGGTTTGTGGCAGTGGCTATGACATTTGAAACTCGGTGGCGCCGGATAGGAAGAATCGGTGGGGCCGAGTTTGACTTTTGGTTTATGTCATATGTGGATGTGAGAAAGTAGTTGAGGGTTTTGGAGCATATCACTAAGCATTTTGAGCAAGAACCTCATCAAGCAACACCTCATCCCTCCTTGATAATATTGGCTTTTCCTATAGACTCAATGTGATCTTGGATCACTAAAATAGAAAATGTAGAGTCTTGAGCTTTGAGCTTGAGCCAATCCTTTGTCCTTAGCATTTTGAGGGGTCCACTTTTCTCATCGACGCCATGCCAATCATTGATCTTTCCTGAGATATTAATCTTGAAATATCATTAGCTCAATGAGCTATATGTTATTAGGAATTACCAAAACCACCTAGGGATAGTTACACTTTCAAACCATAAAATGGTCTTTACCGGTATACGTAGAGGTGATCTTTACATTGTTGATTTCACTAAAAAGGCTCAACCTAGAACTTGCTTAATTGCTAAATCTTCTAAAGGCTAGTTGTGGCATAGAAGGCTAGGTCATGTGGGCATGCGAAATCTTGATAAGCTTATTAAAGGTGATCATATCCTTGGAGTAAAAGATGTTATATTGGACAAGGATAGACTTTGTAGTGCTTGTCAAGCAGGAAAACAAGTTGGAGGAAGTTACCCCGCGAAGAACAGTATGACCACAAGAAGACCGCTCGAGCTACTTCATATGGATCTTTTTGGTCCCAATGCCTATAAAAGTCTCGGTGGTAACTCATTCGGTCTGGTTATAGTTGATGATTTTTCAAGATTTACGTGGGTGTTCTTTCTTGATGATAAATCACAGGTCCAAAAGATCTTCAAGAACTTTGCTAGGAAGGCCCAAAATCAATTTGAAGTGAAGATCAAGAAGGTTCACAGCAACAACAGAACAGAGTTCAAGAACGCAAATGTGGATACCTTTCTTGATGAAGAAGGGATCTCACATGAGTTCTCGGCTACATACACGCCTCAACAAAATGGAGTTGTTGAGAGGAAGAACCGAACTCTTATTGAGATGGCTAGAATGATGCTTGATGAGTACAAGACTCCAAAACACTTTTGGGCAGAAGCAGTTGAGACAGCTTGTCATGCAACAAATTGCTTGTATCTTCACAAGCTACTCGGCAAGACGACATATATACGAGCTCCTCACCGGTAACAAACCCCAAGTTGGATACTTTCGAGTATTTGGCTCAAAGTGCTACATTCTTGATAAGCATCATCGTTCTAAATTCGCTCCTAAATCTCATGAAGGTTTCCTACTTGGTTATGGCTCAAACTCTCACACTTACCTGGTCTACAACAATTTCACCCGAAAGGTTGAAGAAACGGTAGATGTGAAGTTTGATGAATCTAACGGCTCGCAAGTAGAGCAATTTCCAATTGATGTAGGAGACAAAGACCCTTCGGAAGCAATTCAAGACTTATCTATCGGCAAGATTTGTCCAATGGAGGTAAAGGAGAGTACCTCGTCCGTCCAAGTGGAAACCTCCACCTCACGACAAGGTGAACCAAGAGTTGACTTGAAAGCATCCACGAGTGGGACACACCAAGACGAAGAAAACAAGGACGTACACCAAGATAAACCTCTTCAACCTCCTTCTCCACCACGACAAGAGAACGACAACGTCAACAATGAAGAATGCCAAGAAGAAGAAGAAGAACAAGATGAATAAGATGTTCCTCCCTGACCCAAGCAAAAGCTTCCACGAGTTCGAGCAAGAGTCGCCAAAGACCATCCCGTCGAGCAAATCTACAATGATATCCAAACCGGGAGAATCACTCGCTCTAAAATTCGTTTGGCTAACTTTTGTGAACATTATTCATTCATCTCTAGCATTGAACCTATGAAGGTTGAAGAAGCATTGGAAGATCCAGATTGGATAAATGCCATGCATGAAGAGCTACACAACTTTGAGAGAAATCAAGTGTGGACATTTGTCGAGAAGCCTGACAACAACCACAACATCATCGGTACCAAATGGGTGTTTCACAACAAGCAAGATGAAGACGGTCAAGTCATCCGCAACAAAGCTCGTCTAGTCGCCCAAGGCTACACTCAAGTCGAAGGTATGGACTATGGTGAGACATACGCCCCCGTTGCTAGACTTGAATCCATCTGCATCTTACTTGCCTATGCTAATCACCATGATATCTCTTTATACCAAATGGACATTAAAAGTGCTTTTCTAAACGGTGAAATTGAGGAGGAAGTTTATGTTAAACAACCTCCCGGCTTTGTCAATCCTAAGAAACCCGATCATGTTTACAAACTTCACAAAGCCCTTTATGGTCTTAAACAAGCTCCTAGAGCGTGGTATAAATGCTTGACCAAGTTCCTTATTGAAAAAGGCTTTGAAATTGGAAAAATAGATTCTACTCTTTTTACTAAAAGGGTTAATGGTGAGTTATTTGTGTGCCAAATTTATGTTGATGATATCATATTTGGATCAACTAACCCTCATTTTAGTGAGAAGTTTGAAAAGCTAATGTCGGAGAAGTTTGAGATGTCTATGATGAGTGAACTCAAGTTCTTTCTTGGTTTGCAAATCAAGCAAACTAAAGAAGGCACTTTTTCTCTCAAACTAAGTACACCAAGGACTTATTCAAGAAGTTCAACATGCAAGAAAGCAAAGGTATGAAAACTCCCATGCCTACTAGTGGACATCTTGACTTGACTAAGGACGGTGAACTGGTTGATCAAAAAGTTTACCGCTCTATGATCGGTTCATTGTTATATCTATGTGCCTCTCGTCCCGATATTATGCTAAGTGTGTGCATGTGTGCACAATATCAAGCGCCCCCCCAAAGAATGTCATCTTAAGGCTGTGAAAAGGATAGTGAGATACTTAATACATACACCAAATTTTGGCATTATCCTAAGAGGTCGTCTTTTGATCTTGTTGGCTATTCCGACTCGGACTATGTCGGAGACAAGGTTGATAGAAAGTCCACTTCGGGTACTTGTCAATTTCTTGGTACATATCTTGTGTCTTGGTCTTCCAGGAAACAAAACTCGGTATCCTTATCCACCGCCGAAGCGGAATACATTGCTGCCGGTTCATTTTGTGCTCAATTACTTTGGATGACCCAAACTCTTAAAGATTATGGGATCAATGTGAAACATGTTCCATTGCTTTGTGACAATGAGAGTGCTATTAAGATTGCTCACAATCCCGTGCAACATTCTCGAACTAAGAATATTGAAGTTCGTCATCATTTCATTTGAGATCATGTTGCTAAAGGGGACATTGATCTTAAGCATGTTCGTACTGATAAGCAATTGGCGGATATATTCACAAAACCGCTTGATGAGAAAGTCTTTTGCCGCTTGAGAGGTGAATTTAATATCATTGATGCTTCAAACTTGGAGTAGAAACTCCATTTGGATACATGCAAGGCATGAATCTATGACAAATCCTTGATATTTCTCTTATGATGATATTCATATATCTTGGATATATTTGCACCCTTGCATGTTATCTAACCCTTGTAGGTACTTGGATGAATCTAAATCTATGAGATTGCAACTCTATCACATCTTGAGTAATCTCTACATCACCAAGTCTCTACAATACGGTGGTTGATGACAAGGAAGCACGAAACCCTTCAACATATCCTTTGACAAATTATATGTATCAAATTTCATGATTGTCATTTTGGATACACAAGTGCTCTTCCTTGCAAAACTAACCCATGTAGGTAGATGAACTCAAATTACAAGTGGTGCTCTCAACTCTTGATGAACTACATTAACCTCGAGCAACTCACACAAGTTCGACTACATGACTAGGATCAACACCACCACCCAAGGTATGTCATTCCATATTAGAGAAGCTTAATCTCAAGTGATAGGTCAAAGCAACTCAACAAGATGTGAATACATCAAATGCTTAAACAAAAAATGGCAACCCCATTTTGAGCTTAAACGATGAGTATGACCTACGATCAAGTGTTCTTACTTGACTCCTCAGTCAATATACTCCTCAGTCAATATACTTTGTCACCGCCCAATTCTAGATGAAGTTCTCTCGTGTGTCCTTGTTTTTTTTACTTCATCTAGATTTTCCTTTCCTTGTTTTGTTTTGCATTCCCTGCAGCAAATTCCTTGCAAATCCTTGTGAGATTTTACCTGCCTAGTGAGCTGAGGTGACAAGTGTTTTCACTATGATGAACTCGGTCACACCGGTTTGTTTCCTTCGGTCCAACCAAATCCTTTCGGCGCCACCAAAGCACACAACTCGGTGCTACTGATTTCACTACAGGAAAGACAACTTGCCACCCATTCCTGCATTCTTTTTGCTCTAGCTCCACTCAATGCTTCTTGTCCTCTACCAGCATCACATTCGACTTGCTGCTTTGCTTTGTGACTCAAGGACCAAACCCATTTGTACCAAAAATCCAGAAGAACCCTTCTTGGAAATTGATGTCAAAGGGGGAGAGAGAGATCACATCAAAGCCTAATAATTTCTATAGGGGGAGAGAATACTCAAGGGAGAGTGTAAGAAACCCCAGATGCTTGGTGATCAAGAGGAGAGAAGTCACAGTCTTTAAGAGGGGAAAGACATGTTCATAGTTGATTGTTTGCATTAGCTCTGTTTTTCTGTTCCCTATCTTCTCCCAGTATCCCAAGCTAGATTCAGGGGAAGCAAGACATCTAAGGGAAGGAAATCCTTGAAATCCTTGAATTCATTGCACACCTTTACATTTGGGGACATGTCTATATCCAATAGAGTACTCAGTACTCACTCTCTACATGTCATCCCAGTCTTGGTATTCTTGTGGTTTCTTTGTTTGCTCTGACTAGTAGATGTATCTGTGTTATCTAACCTTGTTTACTCAGGTTCATTCCTTCCTAAGCCAACTCAAGACCACAAGGTAAGTATATGCATCACACTCATGTGCATGAGGACTTCTTGATGATGTGCATACTGTTTGCGAGAAGGACTCATTAGCATGAAGGTACATTCCCTATATTTACCTCTTTTTCTCTGATGCATGTAGCCAAGATACATGTAACACATTGCTTACTCTGTCATGCTGTGCATTCACATGTTCTTATATTCCATATTTACATGATTGCATACATATAGGGGGATCATATGCATGTTACATGTCCTTCCAAAGCTTTACTTGTTATTCTCTATATCTTTATCTATAAGCTTTGATGTATGTTGTCACGAATTACCAAAAAGGGGGAGATTGAAAGCACAAGTGCTCCCCGGGTGATTTTGGTAATTAATGTAAACATATCTCTTGTTGGACTAATATTTTCATCTAGCATATTTCAGATAAGTCCAACAGTGGAGTGTCATGGACTAGAGGATGTGGAACCCCTTCAAGATGCTCAGGACAAAGGATTGGCTCAAGCTCAAAGCACAAGACTCTACATTTTTTCATTTTAGTGATCCAAGATCACATTGAGTCCATAGGAAAGCCAATACTATTAAGAGGGGGTGAGGTGTTGCTTAATGGCTTTCTTGATCAAAGTGTTTAGTGATATCCTCCACAACCCTCAACGACTTTCTCACATCCAAGTGTGTCCCAAACCAAAAGTCAAACTTGGCCCCACCAATTTTATCTATCCGGCGCCACCAAGTTCACTTGACATAAGCCACTGCCAGAAACCCTAGTCAATTCGGTCTCACTGATGGGATCTCGGTCTCACCGATGGGATCTCGGTCTCACCGAAATGGGCTTGCAAACTCTCTGTTGCCTATTAGATCAATTTCGGTCTCACCGAAATATGTAATCGGCTCCACCGAGTTTGCCTGGCCAACTCTCTGTCTGGCTTATTACGAAAATCGGTTCCACCGAGTTTGTGTAATCGATCCAATCGAGATGAGGCTTTACCCTAACCCTAGCACATCGGTCCCACCGAGTTGACATGTCGGTCCCACCGAAAACCCTAATGGTCACATTATGAACTAAATCGGTCTGACCGAGTTGTACAATTCGGTCCCACCGAGTTTGGTATTTTGTGTGTAACGGTTAGATTTTGTGGAGGCTATATATACCCCTCCACCCACTCTTCATTCGTGGAGAGAGCCATCAGAACATGCCTACACTTCCAACATACATTTTTTGAGAGAGAACCACCTACATTTGTGTTGAGGTCAAGATACTTCATTCCAACCACATAAATCTTGATCTCTAGCCTTCCCCAAGTTGCTTTTCACTCAAATCATCTTTCCACCAAATCCTATCCTATGAGAGAGAGTTGAGTGTTGGGGAGACTATCATTTGAAGCACAAGAGCAAGGAGTTCATCATCAACACACCATTTGTTACCTCTTGGAGAGTGGTGTCTCCTAGATTGGTTAGGTATCACTTGGGAGCCTCCGTCAAGATTGTGGAGTTGAACCAAGGAGTTTGTACGGGCAAGGAGATCGCCTACTTCATGAAGATCTACCCTAGTGAGGCAAGTTCTTCGTGGGTGATGGCCATGGTGGGATAGACAAGGTTGCTTCTTCGTGGACCCTTCGTGGGTGGAGCCCTCCGTGGACTCGCGCAACCGTTACCCTTCGTGGGTTGAAGTCTCCATCAACGTGGATGTACGATAGCACCACCTATCAGAACCACGCCAAAAATCTCCCTGTCTCCATTTGCGTTTGCACACTCTAATCCCATCCCTTTACATTCTTGCAACTTGCATGATTTACTTTCCGCTGCTCATATACTCTTGACATGCTTGCTTGATATGTATTGTGAATGTTCAAACTTGTGCCAAAACTCCACTTCAACTTAAAGAAATTAAAAACTGCAACTTTTCTTACTAAGAGTGTATTCACCCCCCCTCTAGACACCTCTTCTCGATCCTACAGCTGTTAGTTGATTTCCTAGGCCACCATTTTTAACACAATATAACGCATATCCCACTTACATGCACACCCTACCTCTATAAAGAGATACTGAGCTGACGTACCATCTTGAGATTGACGAATTCACCACATGCATAGTCGACAAGACGTCTCCTCTAACTGAAAGAAACAAAGATCGCCAAAAGCTTGAAATAAATCCAGAAAAATATGAGCAACCATCTTGAGATGGAGGAATTTACCACAGGTGCCTCCGTAGTCGACGAGAACATCTCCTTCCACTAAGCGAACATCGTCGAAAGACTGAAATAAATCTAGAAAAAAATACAAGCACCAATGCTAAGTCTAGGACTTGAATCTTCATGAATTGGTTCGTCCACAAATAATCTAATCATCTAAGCTATGCTCAGTTTGCATGGGCCACATTGAAATACAACAACTCAGGTTCATATTCAACCTCCGCCATTTTCCTCCTCCCGACCATCTTCATTATGCAATTTCCTCTGGCCGCGGTTGCAAGCGCCTCATCTCCCTACCTCCAGCGAGGTCAGGTTGTACAGAGTTATGTCAAAATCGTGTTTCCTCCAAACGATATTACTTTGTTACAATTATCTTTATTTCAATCAAGCTGAGTGTTGTACATCCCTAACATAATAACTCTTGTATCCAATACACAACCAAATGAAAATGAACAATATAAATAACAAGATCAGATATTTGTTTAGCTTAGCCCTTCGGGGCATGTCACCCACACGACTCCAGCAGGTTAACGATGGAGATTAATTAGCACGAGATGTTACGACTATTTGCAAAAAATGATTGGAACATCTGTCTTTGTCGTCCAGACATGTTGCAAATGTGCATGGTGTTTGTTTTGTACACACAACCAATATAGTGCAATAGTTTTGTACTCCTATTGGGAGTGATTAATTTTTTATGGCAAATATGTTTCTTCGTTGTTCATGCATATTTAATGTGTTTGCCTTTTTATGTTTGATGAGTGTTGCGCCCTATTTTCACACAACATTCTTGCAATCAATTGGGATTTGTTGCATGCCTAGATTTTCCTATGAGTGTGTTGGATTTGTTATGATATTTTTCTCATAATGTTTTCAAAAACATGGCTGGGAATTTTGCAATGGTGTTGCAAACACATTATAGAGATGTTGTATGTGGGGTGGTTTCGGTTGCATAGGTCGAAAAGCTCAGGATTATATGAAAAGTTAGGTCTGTTTGCGAAAAATGATTGGAACATTGTCTTCTCCGTCTTGACATGTTGCAGATGTGCATCATGTTTATTGTGTGTGTACAATCGATATGTTGCGGTGGTTTTGTACGCCGATTGGTAGTGATTGATTGTTCTATATTTTTGTTGCATGTGTATTTTTTCGTTGTTGACTTTGTTGTGCATGCTTCCTGTGCGTGTTTTCTACTTATCTCTCCTACTTAAAAAGACGGCAGGTTTTGTTGTTCGTTCATCCTTCGTCTAACCTTACATACTTTTCTTCCCCTCTTTCCTCGTTTTAATTTTTTCCTCCTATGCGTAATTCTTTACATTGGGGTTTCTCTAAAAGTCATCTCAATTGTACCACCTCTAATTGACTTATCACCGATAAGTGCTTAGTAAATAATGGTTTACCAAATAAAATTAGTTTTTGCACACAAAGTTGATGGCAAAGGTCAATGGGTACCTGTAGCACCCCGGGTGTCATGCTACAGTAAACTCCTGTTAATGGTGCCACATCATCATAATTAATTTTTGTTAATCGTCACTTTGATCCAAACCGACCTCAAATTCAATTTTAAAAGACGAGTCAAATTATTATTTTCATCCAACTATAAAACTAAAATGTTCAGATTTTAATAGAAATCCCCCTGATCAACTGTCATGTTGAAACCAACGTCATTTGACCCATCAGATAATCCCTAGTAAAACATAAAGTTGTCCAACAGCAAATAAAATAGCCATTTCATTTTGAACAAATAATTATAAAATTCCAATTGACTTGAAACTTTGTGGGCCGCTTCACAAAAATTGTGCTTGATATATGTGCCAAGTTTTGTATTCAACAAAATTCAATTGGTATTTATTTAAAATGCAAAACATGGAGAAAATACAAGGCAGAAAATAAATAAAAGGAAAAGAACCTATATATGTGGACTTGGGCCCTAGGTCTACTGGGTGGCCCACGCCAACTGTCACATCCCTAGCTAGTCACTGCTTGTCCTTGCATCAATCATCTTGCATCATGTTTAAATTTATGGAAGTTGAATTGGGGAAAGTGGAAAGCCTCAGAAATCATTTCTAAAAATGATCAACATTAAAAATTGCTTCAAATAAACCCAATAAAATGTTCCTGTTCATTTCTGAAAATATTGGCAACAGGTAAAATTCAAACCAATATTTTTGGAATCACATAAATATTTATTTGGGTCTTTGAATTAAGTCAATACTTATTTGAATTGGAGCTACTAATTCCTATAAAATATTTGGTAGCTCCAAATATTTTGAAACTTGGTGAGGGCCTCTCGTTTAAATCAGATAGTGGGCATAAAAGTTTGCAGAATTTTATAAAGTGATTTAGTATTTAAACTAAGTCAAAACATACTGCAAAAAAAAATAGAAAACAGAAAGATTTATAAAGAGTAAGACAGAGAGAGAGATAGTACCCGGGCCTTACCTGGAGCCCAAGTGACTGGCCCAGCCCACCATCCCGGCTCCCTGTCGTCTTCCTCCCCGCGCCAATAGGCAGCGCGCGTGGCCGATCTGGGTCCCGCGGGCCGGCGGCGGGGCTGAGGAGAGAGAGGGAGGCGGGCGACAAGTGGTGGCGTCCGGTTGGTCGCGGTGGCGGGGAAGCTGATGTGGCGGCTCTCCATTGGTGGGAGTGAGGTGGCGGCGGGCGGTGGACACGTCCGGCGCGGCATGGACGCGTCCGGCGGCGCGAGAGGAGGAGTTTTTGGGTTTGGACTGTGGGATTTCGGAGGGGATCACATATTTATAGGTAGAGGGAGCTAGGAGAGTCCAAATGAGGTGCGGTTTTCGGCCACACGATCGTGATCGAACGATCTAGATGATGGAGAAGGCTTAGGTGTGTTTTGGGCCAAATTGGAAGGGTGTTGGGCTGCAACACACACGAGGCCTTTTCGGTCCCTCGGTTAACCGTTGGAGTATCAAACGAAGTCCAAATGGTACGAAACTTGACAGGCGGTCTACCGGTAGTAAACCAAGGCCGCTTGGCAAGTCTCGGTCCAACCCAGAAATGTTTAATCCCCACACACGAGAGAAAGGTAGAAATGACCACTGGAGGAGAACGAAGCGCCGAAATGCAAAACGGACAACGGGGAAAATGCTCGGATGCATGAGACGAACGCGTATGCAAATGAAATGCACATGATGACATGATATGCAATGCATGACATGAAAGCAATGACAAGGCAACAACAGCGAATAACTGCATGACACCTGGCACATCGGTCTCGGGGCGTTACACTGCAAGAGCTCTCCAACGAGCCCAAGAACGGCCTTGTCCGTGCCCTGTGGGCGTTTTCCGAGCCACGCCGCCGTCTCGGGCCTCGCCGGCGTTGAGTCGCCAGCGGGTTTGACCCCGCTGACCAAGTTGACCCCAGGTGGGCCCAGTTTGACCCCTCTGGGTCCATGACAAATGGGACCCGCCTGCTAATTAAGTTAGGATTAGGACTAACTAAAAATTAGTTAGGGCTAATGACGCACTTAGTCAACACCTAGTGACACTGACAGCAGGGCCCCACTGTCAGGGGTTTGGTTCGACATATGCCAACGGATGGCTTATCATGGTGGGGGCGAGTAGAACGTCGCCGGTGCCTGGAAACGGGATGAGGCGAAGACATGCACGCCGGCGAATCTTACCCAGCTTCAGGGCTCTCCGGGGAGATAATACCCCTACTGCTGCTCTGCGGGGTCTCCGCATGATCACTATGGCCAAGTGTTTACACGATTGCTCCTTGAGCTGTTTCTTAGAGGTAGGAGAGGGCAAGGCTAGCTCTCTCCTTCTATCTGGTATGGTCTAGAGCTACTGGGTTCCAACCCTTTGCATGGGTGCCCTGGGGGGTTTATATAGGCCTACCCCCAGGGGTACAATGGTAATTCCTCTGGGCACGGGCCCAACCGTCAGTGCCTTTGGCCTCTGATTTCTCCGCCGACTGCTAGGGCCCGCCAGTTGGTGGGCCCCGCCGACTGGTTTGGTACGGAGCCGACAGGCCGCGTCCGCCGCGGGCGGGTCTTGCCGGCTGCTGATTACTGTAGCTGTGCTTCTGATGACGCGGGCTTGGTCATGGGGTTGTGGCAACAGTCCCGCCGCCTGGCGGGCGATCACTATTGCCACTCCCCATCACATCTTGATTAATGGCGCATGGGGCCCAGGGGAGGGCTCGGCCGACTCCCCGGGCCGACTCCTGACGGATTCGACTGGCGGTCCTCTCGCCGTCTCCTAGGGTCTCACTGACTGGTGGGACTTGCTGCTTCCGGGCTGTTCAGCCAAGCTGTCATGGGTGCAGGACTCGGTACTGTGGTGCTGATGTCAGGGCCGGCAGGGCAATAGTGCCACGCTGCACGGAGATCTTCCCGAGTACGGCGTGCTGTGGCCATGCCTGCCCTTGGTAAGGGGCGGGAGTGGGCTTTACTGTAGCCACGCCCCTGCCCTGTCCCCTTCGATGAGGTCATGGGTTTGTTGGAGTCACCGGCCGACTCCCCAAAGCCGGCTTCTCTGGAAGTCGTCCCTGGGACTCGGCCGTGAGCGGGCAGTCGGCCGCCCTGTTGTCGACTCCTCAGGAGGCGGCTCTTCGCCCTGGGGTTTTGAGGGGCGCAGCCTGCCCCGATGTCTTGAAAGGTTATGGGACTTGGGTTGGCCTACCCGTGGCCCATTACTCCGACAGTAGTCCCCGAAGCTGGTGAGGCGCCGCGGGCGATTGGCCGAGAAGCCTCAGCAGTTTCTCTTTCCGGGTGCTGAACACATGGTCTTTGACTGACTTCTGCCGGGCCGTCTAGAAGGAGTCGGACTTGCTCAACTCGTACTCACTCAATTCCGACTTGCTCAGTATTTCGAACATCACAGCAGGATTTTAAGTGGAGTGCTAGCTAAGCCTCCAGGCCACCGCCCGTTCTTGGCCTGTCACGCGAGGGCACGTAGCCAGGCCGTCCTGCCAGCCTACGCGTGCGACGGGACAGGCCCATAGGCGGGGCCCGCCACTACCGCGCCTAGGCGCCCGAGCGGATCCGCTGCGGCCCCGGTGGACTGTTTGGATTCCCGTGGAGTTACTACGTGCAGTAACTTTACGTGGATCGTGGCGCAGTAAATCCCCACGTCCGCCCCCTCGGCTTCGCAGCCCACGGGGCTATAAGTAGGGGGAAGAGGGGGCACGCGCGCCCCTCCTTCCCACTACTCCTCGTTCTCTTCCTCCTTGCCGCTCCTCGCTCTCCTCCTTCCTCTTCTCTTCTTCGCTCCGCCGCATGCCCAAGCTCCGGCGAACGCTGCGGCAACAGCTCGCGATGAGTTCTTCCTCCGCTGCCGCGCCTCCCCTAGTGCGCTCCGGCACCTGGGACGGTTCTGAAGTTCATGAAGACCACATTGAGTTCCTCCGCCGGACCCGTCGGCTTCCTGGCGAGGATCGCATGCAGGTGCGTCTTGCGCCGGAGGGGGAGATTTCCCCCGCACCGCAGGAGGGCGAGCGGGTCATCTTCCGCTCGCACTGCCTGCGCGGGCTGGGGCTGCCGGCGAGCAGTTTTTTCCGGTCCTTCCTGGAGTTCTACGGTCTCCAGTCGCACCACCTCACCCCCAACGCAGTGGTGCTGCTGTCCACCTTCGTGGCCCTGTGCGAAGGCTTCCTCGAAGTCCTCCCCACCCTCGAACTCTGGGGGGGGGGGGTTCTTCTTCTCCAAGCTCGGCACCCAGGTCGCGGGGGTGCCGGCTCAGTGCGGTGCCTTCATCGTCGTGCGAAGGTCGGGGGACGACAATCCCTTCCCCTCCATCTCACTAATAAAGTCGGCGAAGATGTGGCAGATATCCTACTTCTACGTCAGGAACGTCGCCACGAGGGGCGACTGGGTCAACCTGCCTGCTTTCGAAGCCGGCCCGCCGGCTGGGAGACTGCCCAACTGGTCGTATCGGGCCAGGTCGCTGACGCCCGCGGGAGCCGGTGCCATCACGCGACTCCGAGTGCTGACGTAGTCAGAGGGTCTGACTGGTCCAGACCTGCTTGCCGCCTTCGTTTCGCGCCGAGTTCTCCCACTCCAAGGCCGCCCTCACATGATATACTAGATGAGCGGGCACCGCGACCCGAGTCGGATGTGCACCAAGGACATGCCTCACGAAGAGGTGGCCTTCATGGTGAACTACCTCTCGGACAGCAGGCTCCTGGAGGACTGGCGATTCGGCAAGGAGCTGTACTCCCGCGCCAACCCCCGCCCGTGGTGAGTCGCCTTTCTTTTCTTTCTTTAGATTGTCTTCTTCTTGACGAGTTTTGTTTTGACCAGTCGGCTTTGGTTAGAATCCCCTTCTTCACCCACCAGCCGGCATCTCGGGGCCGGCCCGTGAGTTCCTCGCCGACCGGGCGGAGAGCGACGTCGACGACCCTGATCTGGGGGCGGCAGCTCTGGAAGACGACGCCGAGGGAGGAGGAGGGACAACAGGCGACTTCAGGCCTTCGGCTACCTTCGCTGACTGGCCTGAAGAGAAAGCCGAGGGAGAAGTCGCCCCTCGCCATCGGCCAGGAGCCAGCCAGCCTGGCGCGGGCTCTTTTGCCGCACCGGGCGCTCCAGGCGGTGGGAAGAAGCGCAGGGCCATGCCGACCTTGTTCGGCAGTCGGCCGAAGAAGCCCAAGGGCTCGGCTGCGGCGACCCGGCGGGATGAGGCAGCCGCGAAGGCCATCCGCTTCCGTAAGGAAGTGAAGAAGCCGCCGTTGGTCTCCCATAAGTATTCTGTCTTTGAAGTTTTATTCTTTATTCGTGATTTGTCTGAGTCTCTGCTTGCCCCTCTTGCTTCAGGGCTCTCCTCTGTCTTGAGCGGGTAGCTGCCGCCTCCGTCATGGGGTCAGCGGAGACGTCTGCCACCACTCGGCGGATTGACCCCGCTGCTGACCTCCGGGAGGCGACGGAGCGGAATGTGCAGGGGAAGCGCAACGAAGAAGAGGCCCTCCGCCTGGAGAAGGCGGAGGCCGACAGGGCGGAGGCCTCCGCTAAGAAAAAACTAGCAGAGGCCGAAGCCGCCGCCACGGCGAAGCAGTGGGCTGAGGAAGCCGCACGCCACCAGTCGGCAGTGCTCGTCACCCCGTTGAACTCTGCGCCGCCGCCTCCGGAGTTCACGGGGCCAACTGGAGAAGCCGGCGGGGAGAACCCCGTCGAGGAGAGGGAAGGCGGCGACCCCTCTACTCCGGACGTGAATGTTCCACCGCCGCCTCCGCCGGTGTCTGAAGGCGCGCAAGGCGAGCAGCCAGCGGACCCTCCGGTGCCGCCGACCGAAGAAGAGGCCATGGCGAGGCTACTCCTCCAAGTCGGCTCGCCAACGCACCATCGTCTGGAGAAGGAGACTTCGGCACCCCGCCCCCTGGAAGCCTTCACCGCCAGCTCGGCGGCCCCAGACGCCGAAGCGACGAGCGCTGCACCTATTGGGTGGGTGCGAGGAGGCGGCACAGGGCCGCTGAACCGGGCGCTCCTGGACGTCCAGGCAAAGCTCCATGCTGAGGGCGACGCTCTCCAGAGTTGCACCAAGGCGTTCCTAGCGTCACGGGCAGCCGTCCGGGTATGTTTTTTTTCCTTTGGTCTTTGTTTTCTTGTTCCTCTCTGTGGGGGCGCGCCAGCGCACCCACTGGGTGTAGTCCCCGAGTTTCGCGCTGGCTGCTGAGCAGGCGGCCCGGAAGTCCAATTGATGAACTTCTGGGTACTAACTTTGTCTGAAATGCTTGTCGTAGGATTACCAGAACCTCCGCGTCACTGCCTTCAACCGTAATTTTGAAGAGCTGGGCAAGCGGACCGCCGACTTGGCGGAGAGCCGGAGTAAGTCCTGTTTTCTTCTCTGCGAGGGCGCGCTAGCACACCCACAGGCTGTAGTCCCCGAGATTCGGGCCGACTGCTAAGCAGTCGGGCCGGATCTCCCCGGCGACCTACTTTATTGATGACCGTTATCTTTCTTCCTTTTCTTCAGGAGCCAACGCTGCTCTTCAACAGCAGCTGAGTGAAGCCAACTCCGCCCTACGCGCCAAAGGGGAGGAGTGCAGCAGGCTCGCCACAGAGCGTGATCTGCTGGCCACTCAATTGGCAGAGCAGAAGGAGCTGCTTGTGAAGTCACAGAGGGAGGCGGAGGAGACGGAAACCGCCCTCTTGGCCGAGTTCGCGAGCGAGAACTCCTCCTGGTCTGACAAGGAGGCGCTGCTGTCCTCCGGCTTCCACGAGATTGAAGACATCGTTGATGGTGAGTCTCTTTATTTTCTTTCTTCGAGCTGCTGATTTAAATTGTGCCGACTCTTGGTTTTTGACTAGCTTCCTCGTTTCTTCGCGTCTTTGCAGACTTCTTCCCTGGGCAGTCACAGGCCGCCATCCAAGCCATCGAGGCCGACCATGAAAGTCGGAGGGCGGAGGGCGCAGAGATCGCCGCCGATGTCCCCCGAACTCTTGACGAGCACATCCTGAGCATCGAGGCTCGCCTCCAGCCGGCTCATCGGATGCTGCGCCGGCTTCAGCGCGTCGGTGCCCAGGCGATTGCCGCCCTTTGGCCGTATATGCAAGCTCCGCGCACCCCCATCCTGACGGCCAACTGGCTGGAGGTTGTGGCTGGTCAACTTGAGGCCTCGAAGGGCTCTTCGGCCCGGGCTGGAGCGCGCCGGGCCTTGGAGTTCGTCAAGGCGTGGTACTCGGGGCTGGATCTAGACCGGTTGGCCACGCTTTGGTTGGAGGCCCAACTGGAGCTGGCGGCTGCGGAAGATGCCCTCGTCAAACATGCTGCGGCGATCGCCGAGTAAACCGACACCAGCATCTTCGTCCCCGAGCGGTCTGAAGACGGTGAGGAGGTACCGCCGGAGTGGTTTGGGATGAACCCAGACTACGGCGAAGACTTGGCAGAGGTGATTGGCTCCAGCCTCGAGGAGGAGGACGAGGCGGAGGCACCAGAAGACAGAGCAGACGGCCAGCCTCAGCCCGACCGCGCCTCCAGCAACGAGCCACGTGCGACCGAGTCGACTGCCGCCGAAGGTGATCAAGCCGAGACTAGCCAGCCGGCTGCCCCGACGCCTGACGCTGGCGCCTCCTCCGATCCTCCGAATCCGTCTGATACCTCCTAAGCTGCCGCTGTATCTTTTATTTTATCTGCTTCAGTAGTTTTTGAAGAACTTGTTAATTCGCACAATTCCACCCGCGGGGTGTATTTTGAACCTCTACTTGACAATTTGGCCAAGGCCTATGTTATGTAAATATATATATCTATCTTTTCTTTCTCATTGTTCTTTTGGCTTTTTTCCTTTGCCACTTTCTCTTAGTTGCCTGCCTTGCCAATCGGACAGCTGCTCTGCGGACTGTTGCTGGATCAAGTGCTAGGCTACTTTGGGAAAGCAAGTACTTAGCCGATTTCAAGATTTTTTTTGAGAAAGTTGGATAGGAAGCGGCAGTTCAACTATCCGAGAGTCGGTTTGCGAGAAAGGCTGTAAGCCGTCTTGAGCTATGTTTTATGCTTTGAGTCCTTAGCCATTTTTCATGTGAATGCCCATTCTACCTTACTGCTGCCCACCGTACAGTCGCTCTGCGAGCTGCGGCTTCTGACAGGAGACGTTTTGGGTGTTTACACACTACTTGTCCGACTGTAGGAAGCATTTCATAGTGCAAGGCGGCAAGTCCCCAGGCCGATTTGTCGAGCCCGGTGCCAAACGACATAAAAAGGACTAACATACTTGCAGTCATAATTTTTATCATACAGACAAAAGAGGGCAGTCCCCGAGCTCGCCTCGGGGGGCCCGAAGTCTTGGTTCTTTAATACAAAAGGTAGCGTGGTACATACTGCATCAGCTGTAAAACCTTCGGAGGAGATTTGCATTCCATGGCCGCTCTGTCTCCTTGCCGGAGTCGTCCCTCTTGCGTGCTCGGGGCTTCTGAGTGTCGATCAGGTAGTAGGAATCGTTGCCCAGTACTTTGCTGATGATGAAAGGGCCTTCCCAAGGCGCCGACAGCTTGTGCTGGCCGGCTGTTCGCTGGATCAGCCGGAGCACAAGGTCGCCTTCTTGGAAAGATCTTGGCCTGACCTTCTTGTTGTGGTACCGGCGCAGGCTCTGCTGGTAGATGCTGGACCGGCTGAGTGCCAACATCCGGCCCTCTTCCAGCGGATCGACGCCGTCTTGTCGTGCTTCTTCTGCTTCCTCCTTGGTGTACATGGTGACTTGTGGGGAGTCGAACTCTATGTCCGTTGGGATGACGGCTTCGGCACCATGGACGAGGAAGAAGGGCGTGAAGCCGGTTGACTTTTTTGGAGTCATGCGCAGACTCCAGAGGACGGCTGGCAGCTCGTCGAGCCAACAGCCAGCCGAGCGCTCCAGAGGCTCGATCAACCGAGGCTTGATGCCGGACAGGATGAGGCCGTTTGCTCGCTCCACTTGGCCGTTTGACTGTGGGTGGGCGACGGACGCTAGGTCCAGTCAGATGCCCTGTGTTGCGCGGAAACGGGCCAAGGCGCCTTTGGCAAAATTGCTGCCATTGTCGGTGATGATGCTGTGTGGTATGCCGTACCGAATTGTGATATCGGTGATGAAAGTCACGGCAGTCGGACCGTTCAGTTTCTTAATTGGCTTCGCTTCTATCCACTTGGTGAACTTGTCCACTGCGACAAGTATGTGAGTTAAACCACCTCGTGCTGTCTTGAATGGTCCCACCATGTCTAGACCCCAAACTGCGAAAGGCCAGGCAATGGGGATGGTCTTGAGCGCAGAAGCTGGCTGGTGCGGCTTGGAGCTGAACTTTTGGCATCCTTTGCATTTTTGGACCAACTCCTTGGCCTCTTCTAAGGCAATCGGCCAGAAGAAACCGTGCCGAAAGGCTTTGGCGACGAGTGCTCTTGAAGCCGCATGGTGGCTGCATTCGCCTTGATGGATGTCTTTGAGAATCGCTTGGCCTTGCTCTGGTTCTACGCAGCGCTGGTAGACACCAGTGACACTGCGCCTGACCAGCTCTCTTTTGACTATGGTATAGGCTGCCGCCCGGCGTTGTACTTGCCGAGCTGAGATCTCATCAGTTGGTAGCTCTTTGTTCACCAGGAATTTGAGGATGGGCTGGGCCCATGAGGGTGCTGCTATTTCTTCGACTACCAGAACTGCGACTTGGATGAGGGCGGCTGGGCTGGGAGGCGGCGGGTTGGAGACAATAGCCTCTTGCTGGGTTGATGAAGTCCCCAGGCCGACTGGCGCGGTCCTTGGGCCGAGTTCTGGAATCTTTGAGTCCGCCACCGCAGTCCCCGGGCCGGGTTCCACAGTCCCTGGGCTAGCCTCGACTGTGGCAGCTCCGGAGTCATCTGCCGAGATCCTCATGCCGCCTGCCGGGGCTCTGGAGTCGGATCCGACGTCTTCGGGAGGAGCCGGTACAAAGATGGAGTCTGATTCTGGCGAGGGCTTGATGGACGGCTTGAGAAGGCTTTGAAGGGCGACACCAGATGGTATTGCTTGGCGGGTAGAGCCGATTCGTGCCAATGCATTTGCTTGGTCGTTGTCATTCCTTGGTATATGAAGGAACTCGCATCCTTCGAAATACCCGCTGAGTTGCTGCACGAGGAAACGGTAGCTCGCCATGTTTGCATCTTTCGTGTCCCAGTCGCCGGATGATTGTTGGACCACTAAGTCCAAGTCACCATAACACAAGATCCAGCGGATGCCAAGCTCTTTGGCAAGCCGGAGCCCGTGGATGAGCGCCTCGTACTCGGCGACGTTATTGGAGGCGGCAAAGTGGATTTGCAGCGCATACTTGAGCTTGTCGCCATTGGGAGAGGTGAGGACAACGCCGGCTCCCAAGCCAGTGCGCATCTTGGAGCCGTCGAAATGCATCCGCTAATGGGTGGAATCAGGTGCTGGAGGCAGGTACTGGGTCTCGGCCCAGTCGACGAGGAAGTCGGCCAGTGCCTGTGATTTGATAGCGGTGCGGGGCTGGTAGTAGATGGTGTAAGGAGCCGGCTCTATGGCCCACTTGGCCACTCGACCAGAAGCATCTCGGCTACCGATGATCTCGGCAAGTGGGGCCGTGCAGACCACCGTGATTGGATGCTCTTGAAAGTAAGGCTTTAATTTCTTGGCAGCAAAGTGTACGCCATAGCACATCTTCTGGTAGTGGGGGTAGTTCTTCTTGGAGGTCGACAGTACCTCGCTCAGGTAATATACTGGTCTCTGGACAGGCAGCGCCTTGCCTTCCTCCTTGCGCTCCACTACAATGACTGTGCTGACTACCCGGCTGGTGGCGGCGATGTACAGGAGCATAGGTTCCTTGGGAGTCGGAGCCGCCAGGACAGACGGAGTAGTCAACATCTTCTTCAACTGGTGAAAAGCTTCGTCCGCCTTATGGTTCCACTCGAAAAAAGTGGTCTTCTTCATGAGTTGGTATAAGGGGAGAGCTTTCTCGCCCAACCGACTGATGAATCGGCTGATGGACGCTAAGCAGCCGGTGAACTTCTGCACATCCTGCAGTCGGCTGGGTACCTCCATTCTCTCGATGGCCTTGATTTTTACTGGGTTGCATTCTATGCCGCGTTCAGAGACCAGGAAACCTAGCAGCTGGCCGGCTGGTACTCCGAAGACACACTTCTCGGGGTTGAGCTTGATCTGGAACCGGCGCAGGTTCTCGAAGGTCTCCTTGAGGTCTTCCAGCAGTGTTCCACGCTTTTCCGTTTTCACCACTACGTCGTCCACGTAGACGTGGGCGTTCCTGCCGAGCTTCTTGAGGAGACACTTCTGCATGCAACGCTGAAAGGTGGCGCCGGCATTCCTCAAGCCGAACGTCATGGTGAGGTAGCAGAATGCTCCAAACGGCGTGATGAAGGCGGTCTTCAATCTGTCTGCCGGGTTCAGCTTGATCTGGCGATATCCTGAGTATGCATCCAAGAAACTCAACAGCTCGCATCCGGCTGTGGAGTCTATCACCTGATCGATTCTTGGTAGAGCAAATGGGTCCTTGGGGCAGGCCTTGTTGAGGCTCGTGTAGTCAATACACATTCGCCACTGATTGTTCTTCTTTAGCACCAGGACCAGATTTGCCAGCCACTCGGGAAAGAAAACTTCCATAATGAAGCCGGCTGCTAGGAGTCGGGCTATCTCTTCTCCGACAACTCTTCTCTTCTCTTCTGATAAGCGGCGCAGGGGCTGCCTGACCGGCTTTGCATCAGATCGGACATGTAACTTGTGCTCGGCGAAATCCGTCGGTACACCTGGCATGTCTTTGGGGAACCATGCGAAGATGTCCCGATTCTCACGGAGGAAATCGACGAGCTCGCCTTCCTCTTTGCTGTCGAGGTTTGCACCTACGACGGCGTACCTCTCTGGGTGCTCCGGATCCAAGGGTATCTTCTTTGTCTCTTTAGCCAGCTTGAACGAACCCTCAGCCTCCGACTCTTCTGGGCTGGGCGATACCTCAGGCTGCTTGCCGGCCATCGCCACAACTCGCTCAAGGAGCCGCTTCTCAGCCGCGATTACTAGGGACTCGGCCAGCCGACTGCTCTCAGTTGCACAAGCAGACGACTTCCGGTAGTCACCTGCCACAGTCAGAATTCCCCTGGAACTGGGCATCTTCATCTTGAGGTAAGCGTAGTGGGGGACCGCCATGAACTTGGCCAAGGCGGGTCGGCCAAATAGCGCATGGTATGGGCTCTCAAGGTCCACCACCTCAAACCAAACAGACTCTCTTCGGAAGTGATCTTTGTCCCCAAAGAGGACGTCCATCAGGATCTTGCCGATCGGCGAGCAGGAAAGCCCAGGTACAATGCCGTGGAACACTGTCCGGCTGCTCTGAAGCTGTCTTTGCTTGATTCCTAACTTCTCCATGGTATCCTTGTACAAGATATTGATGCTGCTGCCCCCGTCTATCAGAACTCGCAAGAAACACGTGGCCCATTTGTCCGTAGCAAAGGTGACGTCCAGGACCAAGGCGTAGGAGCCCGGACTCGGCATCACTTCTGGGTGGTCAGCCCTGCTCCAGCTGATGGGTTTCTTAGACCAGTGCATGAACTCTGGCGTCTCTGAGGCTACTGCGTTCACCTCTTGTCGCTGCAGCCGCCTGCTGTGTCGATCATCAACCATACTTGGTGAACACCACGTAGGCTCCGTGTTCTTCAGGGTATTCTTCTTGTACTGCGCCGACTGGCCTGACTGCCGGCTGCTGGGGCAGAGGCGGAGGCGGCTGCCCAGCAGGCGGGGGTGGCAGGAGGCCGTCTCCCTTGGTGATCCTGGTTTGCCAGTGGCACTTCCGGGTGGTGTGATTTGACGGCTTTGCGCCGCTGTGGAACTTGCAAGGTCCATCCAAGGTCTGCTCATAGGAGAAGGCCGGCAACCAGTTAGGCTTGCCGCCTTTCTGTCGCTTGGGCGGAGGCTGCTCTTCTCGCTGCTGGGCTTCAACGGTCGTGACCTGCTGGCTGCTGGAAGCCGGCTGCGGGGCCTTGCGCTTGTTGTCGCCCTGCTGTTGTCGCCGGCCGGCGTCTGCCGCCGGAGTTCTTGGAGCTTGAGGAGCCACTTTGCCAGTTGTGCTGATTTGAATTTCCGCCTTCATGGAGGAGTCGGCCGTGGCGTACTTGTCCGCTATGATCAACAGCTCGTCGAGGGTTTCTGGCTCGTCGCAGAGGAGCTTGTGCTTGAGGAGGGTGCCTTCTCGGCACCCGGCTGTGAAGTACTCGATGGCCTGCACCTCGTGCACACCCTCGCAGGAGTTCCGGAGCTCAGCCCAATGCGTGAGGTAGTCGCGAGTCGACTCGTCAGGACCTTGCACGCACAAGGAGAGCTGACGAGGCTTGGGAGGACGCTTGTATGTGCTGGTGAAGTTGCGGACGAACGCTTCGGTGAAGTCGACCCAACTGTTGATGCTGCAGGGCTTTAGGCTGTTCAGCCATGTCCGGGCCGTGCCCTGGAGCATGAGCGGAACGTACTTTACGGTGACACGCTTGTTGCCGTTTGCTATGCTGACAGCCGTGGAGTAGTCGACTAGCCAGTCTTCCGGCTTCACGGAGCCGGTATACTTGGGCGTGTCTCTTGGGACCGTGAACCCTCTGGGAAAGGGCTCGTCCTGAATGCGGGGCCTGAAACAAGGCGGACCCAGCTCGTCTTCTTCTTCCAGCGCCAGGGACCGGTGAAGTCAGTCGATCCAGTGGCGGGCGTCATTCTCTCCAACTCCCTCTCAGCGGCCAAGGCGGTCACCGGGAGTCGGATGGTCAATAGGCGGCGGGGAGACTCGCCTCTCCTTACGGGGATGGGGGGCGGACAGTTGTCCCGTCGTTCCACTACTCTTTGGCGGCCATCTCGGTCACGCTCTATGCTAATGCGAGTCCGACTGTGGCTGACATCCGGCTCCTTGTCCTTTCTTCCTCGGGCGCCGCCAGTCGGCGTCCGAGACGTCGCGCCTTGATCTCGGTGCAGGTCGTCATTTGGCCGCTGTGGCGCCTCCGTGCGGCAGCCGGCCTCGTTCTGCGCGGCGGCTGCGTCGAGGAGCCGCTGGACTCGCTCCATCATGAGGCGGCGTTCTTCGCCCCCGAAATTGTCCAGCTCATTCGCCGCTTCCTGGGCGACTCGGATGTTCTCCGCTGGTGTAGCGTACACGGGGCGGCTAGCCCCAAACAGGCTAGCGATGGCTACGCCGCGCTGCTGGACCGCGCCAAGGCGGCTGGGCCCTGCCGGGACCGGCGAGCCGCCAACGGCGCGATCCATCTCCCGCTGGTAAGCTTCTGACAAGCGTCTCATGTTGGCCAGCTTCTTCGCGCCTTCAACGAGCTGAAGGCGGCGCGCTTCTAACGTCTCTGCGTCAGCATCTTCCGGAATGGGCGCAGTTAGGTCTTGTAGTGCCGCGCCGAGTGAGTCGGGCGCTCCTCCGCCAGGGAACTTGTCATGACTGATGACTAGCACCTTAGTGACGGTGCTTCCGTCGCTCTCTGCGTGGGGGAGAGGTTCATCGTAGACCACCACGTTGGTGGGGAACGCGTCGAGCGACACGGTGTCGGAGTCGACCAGCATCGGGTCGGTGGAGCCTACGGACTCCAAGTCTACGGCAGGCCCGCCGGAAACGTGGAGTTGATCGAGGAGGCCCACGAGGAGGTTCTCGGGGCCGCCCGTGCCTGCGTCGGACGCAGGTTCGTCGGAGAGGCGAACCTCGCCGACAAGTTCGGCCAAGGAGCTGGTTGCGCAGGCGATCTCAACGCCGCGCAGCGCATCGATGCAAACTTCATCTGGCGTGCCTGGCTGGCTGCGCTTGCCAGGGAGGAAAAGGGTTCCCGTCCAGAATAGATCTCCGGACGGCGGTGCACCAGGCCCCATGGTGGGCGCCAAATGTCGGGGGTTTGGTGCGACATATGCCAACGGATGGCTTATCATGGTGGGGGTGAGTAGAACGTCGCCGGTGCCTGGAAACGGGATGAGGCGAATACATGCACGCCGGCGAATCTAACCCAGCTTCAGGGCTCTCCGGGGAGATAATACCCCTACTGCTGCTCTGCGGGGTCTCCACATGATCACTATGGCCAAATGTTTACACGGTTGCTCCTTGAGCTGTTTCTTAGAGGTAGGAGAGGGCAAGGCTAGCTCTCTCCTTCTATCTGGTATGGTCTAGAGCTACTGGGTTCAACCCTTTGGATGGGTGCCCTAGGGGGTTTATATAGGCCTACCCCCAGGGGTACAATGGTAATTCATCTGGGCACGGGCCCAGCCGTCAGTGCCTTTGGCCTCCGATTTCTCCGCCGACTGCTGGGGCCCGCCGGTTGGTGGGCCCAGCCGACTGGTTTGGTACGGAGCCGATAGGCCGCGTCCGCCGCGAGCGGGTCTTGCCGGCTGCAGATTACTGTAGCCGTGCTTTTGATGACGCGGACTTGGTCATGGGGTCGTGGCAACAGTCCCGCTGCCTGGCGGGCGATCACTATTGCCACTCCCCATCACATCTTGATTAATGGCGCATGGGGCCCAGGGGAGGGCTCGGCCGACTCCCCGGGCCGACTCCTGACGGATCTGACTGGCGGTCCTCTCGCCGTCTCCTAGGGTCTCACTGACTGGTGGGACCTGCTGCTTCCGGGCAGTTCAGACAAGCTGTCGTGGGCGCAGGACTCGGTACTGTGGTGCTGATGTCAGGGCCGGCAGGGCAACAGTGCCACGCCGCACGGAGATCTTCCCGAGTACGGCGTGCTGTGGCCATGCCTGCCCTTGGTAAGGGGCGGGAGTGGGCTTTACTGTAGCCACGCCCCTGCCCCGTCCCCTTCGATGAGGTCATGGGTTTGTTGGAGTCGCCGGCCGACTCCCCAAAGCCGGCTTCTCTGGAAGTCGTCCCTGGGACTCGTCCGTGAGCGGGCAGTCGGCCGCCCTGTCATCGACTCCTGAGGAGGCGGCTCTTCGCCCTGGGGTCTTGAGGGGCGCAGCCTGCCCCGATGTCTTGAAAGGTTATGGGACTCTGGTTGGCCTACCCGTGGCCCATTACTCCGACACCCACCGACTAATTAAACTTAGATTAGTTCTGTTTAGCATTAACTTATCACAGTGGCCCCACGTGTCAGCATTGACCATGCTGACATGGCCATTGACTGGGTCCACATGTCAGTGACCCTAACTAGCACCATGACACTGACCAGTGGGACCCACTGGTCTGGTTTGACTTGGACCGTCTCCGTTGACCTGCTGACATCACACCGACGTCATGCTGACGCAGTAAATCATTTCTGGATTTAAAATAATTAGAAAATTCCAGAAAATAGCCAAAACTTCTAAAAATCATAGAAAATTAACCGTAACTCCAAATGAAAAGATTTATATATGAAAAATGATCAGAAAAATCCAAAGAATCTGATTATGGAATTATCATGCATGTTTGAACAACTTATGCCTGCTGATCAGATCAAATCAAATAAGTGGCATTTAAATAATCACATATGGAGTTGAATTTGAATCTTTGGTTCAAACCAACTTCATTTAATCTGGTTTCAGTTGCATTAGCTCAAATCGCAACATCTTGCCACATCATGATCATGCATCATATTGTGCATTGCAGTGATTGTGCTCCCTCTCTGTTGCCGGTACCTGTTCCCTCCAGAGTAGACGTTGTTACTGACAATGAGTTCGATGACACCGATGAAGAACTATATTATCTTCAGAAGTGCCAGGCAAGCAAAACCCCCTTGTTCATTCCGATACAATCCCACTCTCTCGCTCCTGCTCTCTTTTACTGCATTAGGACAACAATGATTCAACTGTTACATGCTGCGATAGTTGAACCCCTTTCCTCTGCATGACCTGTCATTGCCACAGTAAATAGATGAAACCCACTAGCATGAGTAGGAGTTGTTTGAGCCCTGATGTGCCTACCCAATCATGCTTGTTTGTCATGCCTGCTACTGCTTAGAGTTGAGTCAGGTCTGATTCATCGAGAATGAATTGGAATGGTGATGAACATGTCCTACTGTGTGTGAGCTAAGTGTGTGAACACGATTGGGTAAAGGTAGCGGTGAGAGGCCATGTAGGAGTACATGGTGGGTTGTCTCATTGAAACCGTCCTCAGGAACTGAGTTCTGTGTTTGTGATCCATGAACAACTACTACCATGCATTGGGCCTGAACCAATGGACCCTCTCGACTTATTAACTGCCTTGCTCTCTGTCCAGGAGTTGCAACTAGTTTCTGGTGTTTGTAGGATATGTGTTGGCGGCCGTGCGTAGCGCTGACCGTAGGGGTGGGCTATGATGCGGTAGATACACCGTGGCACGGTGTACCGGGCGCCCGTTTGGTGTCTCGGGAACCCTGCACACATCGTTTGGGGCTGTGAGCGAACCTCCGACCGGATCTCCTCGTGGATGGAACCCGAATAGGCGATAAACCTGGACTAGAGACTTGTGTGGTTAGTCAGGTTGTGGCTGACTCCCTCGCCAGGCTTCTGCTTGAAGGTTGCCGAGATACACGACGTGTACATGGTGGTAAGTCGCGAGAGCGTGTGTGAAGAAGTACACCCATGCAGGGTTATAAATGATCTATTCGAATAGCCGTGTCCGCGGTAAAGGACTTCTGGGTTTCCTGTACAGTTCATAGATAACTTGAAGTGGATACTCTAAAACTCACAAGATAAGTGTGAGTGCTATGGATGGCCTTCTCGTAGGGAGACAGGAGCGGATCCATAGTGGCGTATTGAATGGTGAATATGTGGACTCGTGTGCGCCACCTCAAAAGAGTTGCTTGCAGTCGTAGTTCAGGTTAGCCACTGAGTCAAAGCTGGCTTGCTGCAGTTAAACTCCACCACCCCCTTGTTGATACCGATGCATATGTAGTTAGTTCTGATGTAAGTCTTGCTAAGTACATTTGTACTCACGTTTGCTTAATTTATGTTTTGTAGAGAGACGTCAGTCTCGCTAGTAGTTCCGTGTGGACTTCGACGTTTAGCTTGCTACCTCAGCTACAATCTTGTGCCCTCGGCAGGGTCTTGTAGATAGTCAGGCTTCTCAGCCTTCTTCATTTGTAGTTGTCTGTACTCAGACAGGTTAAGCTTCCGCATGTGCTTGTTGCTTGTATGCTCTGTATGTTGGGTCATGAGACCCATGCTTGTAATACTTGGCTCCTCGGAGCCTAATGAATAAATACTTTGAGTTGTAGAGTTTTGTTGTGATGCCATGTTGTATTTACACATATCGAGCATATTGTGTGTATGATTGAAATGCTTGGTATGTGTGGGATCCGACAACCTAGTTGTTTATCCTTGGTAGCCTCTCTTATGGGGAAATGTAGTCGTGTGCTTCCATGAGCCATAGTAGTCCGCTACAGCCCGGTTCACCGGAGTCCTGCTATCCCAACACTACTACTCCGGAACACTTGACTGGCCGGCATGTGATTCACTTCGTTCCTGTGTATGTCCCTTCAGGGAAATGTCACACGGTGACATCCAGAGTCCTGCCTAGCCTGCTACAGCCCAGATTCCCGGAGTCCTGTTAGCCCAGTGCTACAGCCCGGATTCGCATGCTGCTGACCGACATGCTCGATGTTGATTCATGTATGCCTGTCCCCGTAAGTTGGTGCCACTTTGGGTTCACGACTAGTCATGTCGGCCCGGGTTCTCTGTCATATGGATGCTAGCAACACTATCATATACGTGAGCCAAAAGGCGCAAACGGTCCCGGGCCATGGTAAGGCAACACCCGTGGGAATACCGTGCGTGAGGCCGCAAAGTGATATGAGGTGTTACAGGCTAGATCGGTGTGACTTAGAATCGGGGTCCTGACAGCTTTGGTATCAGAGCCTGACTTCCTGTAGGATTACCAAGCCAAACTGGTCGAAGTTGAGTCTAGAAATGCTTTAGTTATATAAGGGAATTGTTTGTGGAAGGGACCGTAAGGCTCTTTTTACTCCTTTACCTTATGCCCTTCTGATCTGAGTCATCCTCTTCTCTTCTACGGGGATTAAGAACTAGGTCTTCTCATCTATCTATCAGGATGACGAGTTACTATGTTAGAGACTTATAGGATTGCTAGATTCAAGCCTCAGTTCAGTCTCTACTACTTCCATGTGTTCATAGCTGGCCTCAGAACCTTGATATGATGTTGTTGAGTGGTTATGCCACCATTTTGCAGGATGTCTCAAATCTCTTTGAGCATTTACAGCCGTTATGCTGTCTGATGTCTACTACACAACCTTCTTCTTGTAGACGTTGTTGGGTCTCCAAGTGCAGAGGTTTGTAGGGCAGTAGCAAATTTCCCTCAAGTGGATGACCTAAGGTTTATCAATCCGTAGGAGGCGTAGGATGAAGATGGTCTCTCTCAAGCAACCCTGCAACCAAATAACAAAGAGTCTCTTGTGTCCCCAACAGACCCAATACAATGGTAAATTGTATAGGTGCACTAGTTTGGCGAAGAGATGGTGATACGAGTGGTATATGGATGGTAGATAAAGGTATTTGTAATCTGAAAATATAAAAACAGCAAGGTAGCAAGTGATAAAAGTGAGCGTAAACGGTATTGCAATGCTAGGAAATAAGGCCTAGGGTTCATACTTTCACTAGTGTAAGTTCCCTCAACAATACTAACATAATTGGATCACATAACTATCCCTCAACATGCAACAAAGAGTCACTCCAAAGTCACTAATAGCAGAGAACGAACAAAGAGATTATGGTAGGGTACGAAACCACCTCAAAGTCATTCTTTCCAATCAATCCGTTGGGCTATTCCTATAAGTGTCACAAACAGCCCTAGAGTTCATACTAGAATAACACCTTAAGACACAAATCAACCAAAACCCTAATGTCACCTAGATACTCCAATGTCACCTCAAGTATCCGTGGGCATGATTATACGATATGCATCACACAATCTCAGATTCATCTATTCAACCAACACAAAGGACCTCAAAGAGTGCCCCAAAGTTTCTATCGGAGAATCACGACGAAAATGTGTGCCAACCCCTATGCATAGGTTCATGGGCGGAACCCGCAAGTTGATCACCAAAACATACATCAAGTGAATCACGTGATATCCCATTGTTACCATAGATATCCACGGCAAGACATACATCAAGTGTCCTCAAATCTTTAAAGACTCAATCCGATAATATAACTTCAAAGGGGAAACTCAATCCATTACAAGAGAGTAGAGGGGGGAAGAAACATCATAGGATCCAAATATAATAGCAAAGCTCGCGATACATCAAGATCGTATCACCTCAAGAACACGAGAGAGAGAGAGAGAGATCAAACACATAGCTACTGGTACATACCCTCAGCCCCAAGGGAGAACTACTCCCTCCTCGTCATGGAGAGCACCAGGATGATGAAGACGGCCACTGGAGAGGGATTCCCCCTCCGACAGGGTGCCGAAACGGGTCTAGATTGGCTTTCAGTGGCTACAGAGGCTTCTGGCGGCGGAAATCCCGATCTATTGTGCTCCCCGGTTGTTTTTAGGGTATATGGAGATATATAGGCAGAATAAGTACGTCAGGGGGGCATGAGGGGCTCACGAGGGTGGAGGGCACGCCCAGGGGGGTGGGCGCCCCCCTGCCTCGTGACCTCCTCGCAGATCCCCCGACGTGCACTCCAAGTCTTCTGGGCTTCTTTCCTTCCAGAAATGAGTTCCATGAAGTTTCAGGTCAATTGGACTCCATTTGATTTTCCTTTTCTTCGAAACCCTAAAACAGGGTAAAAAATAGAAACTGGCACTGGGCTCTAGGTTAATAGGTTAGTCCCAAAAATGATATAAAAGTGTATATTAAAGCCCATAAACATTCAAAAAAGTAGATAATATAGCATGGAGCAATCGAAAATTATAGATACCTTGGAGACGTATCAGCATCCCCAAGCTTAATTCTTGCTCGTCCTCGAGTAGGTAAATGATAAAAACAGAATTTTTGATGCGGAGTGCTACTTGGAATAATTTCAATGTAATTCTTCTTAATTGTGGTATGAATATTCAGATCCAAAAGATTCAAGACAAAAGTTCATATTGACATAAAAATGATAATACTTCAAGCATACTAACTAAGAAATTATGTTTTCTCAAAATAACATGGCCAAAGAAAGTTCATCCCTTCAAAATCATATAGTTTAGTCATGTTTCATTTTCGTCACACAATAATGCTCTCATCATGCACAACCCCGATGACAAGCCAAACAATTGTTTCATACTTTAGTAATCTCAAACTCATAAACTTTCACGCAATACATGAGCGCGAGCCATGGATATAGCACTATGGGTGGAATAAAATAATGAGGGGGTTATGTGGAGAAGACAAAAGGGAGAAGGTCTCACATCAACGAGGCTAATCAATGGGCTATGGAGATGCCCATCGATTGATGTTAATGCGAGGAGTAGGGATTGCCATGCAACGGATGCACTAGAGCTATAAATGTATGAAAGCTCAATAAAAGAAACTAAATGGGTGTGCATCCAACTTGCTTGCTCACGAAGACCTAGAGCACTTGAGGAGGCCCATTGTTGGAATATACAAGCCAAGTTCTATAATGAAAAATTCCCACTAGTATATGAAAGTGACAAAACACGAGACTCTCTATCATGAAGATTTTGAAGCACAAGTGTGGAAAAAAGGATAGTAGCATTGCCCCTTTTTTTGGGCCTTCTTTTTTTTTCCTTTGGCCTTTCTATTTTTTTCTCTTTTTTTGGTACAATGCTCTATTGAATGATGAACATCACACTTCTATTTATTTACAACTCAATGATTACAACTCGATACTAGAACAAAGATGACTCTATATGAATGCCTCCGGCGGTGTACCGGGATATGCAATGAATCAAGAGTGACATGTATGAAAGAATTATGAACGGTGGCTTTGCCACAATTACTATGTCAACTACATGATCATGCTAAGCAATATGACAATGATGAATGTGTCATGATAACCGGAACGGTGGAAAGTTGCATGGCAATATATCTCGGAATGGCTATGGAAATGCCATAATAGGTAGGTATGGTGGCTGTTTTCAGGAAGATATAAGGAGGTTTATGTGTGAAAGAGCGTATCATATCACGGGGTTTGGATTCACTGGCGAAGTTTGCGCCAACTCTCAATGTGAGAAAGGGCAATGCACGGTACCGAAGAGGCTAGCAAGGATGGAAGGGTGAGAGTGTGTATAATCCATGGACTCAACATTAGTCATAAAGAACTCACATACTTATTGCAAAAATCTACAAGTCATCAAAAACCTCAGCACTACGCGCATGCTCCTAGGGGGATAGATTGGTAGGAAAAGACCATCGCTCGTCCCCGACCGCCACTCATAAGGAGGACAATCAAATAACAACTCATGTTTCAAATTTGTTACACAACGTTTACCATACGTGCATGCTACGGGACTTGCAAACTTCAACACAAGCACTTCTCAAATTCACAAGTACTCAACTAGCACGACTTTGATATTATTATCTCCATATCTCAAAAAAATCATCAAGCATCAAACTTCTCTTAGTATTCAACACACTCATAAGAAAGTTTTTACTAATATTGTATACCTAGCATATTAGGATTTTAAGCAAATTACCATGCTATTTAAGACTCTCAAAATAATATAAGTGAAGCATGAGAGTTCATCTATTTCTATAAAATAAAACCACCACCGTGCTCTAAAAGGATATAAGTGAAGCACTAGAGCAAATGACAAACTACTCCGAAAGATATAAGTGAAGATCAATGAGTAGTCGAATAATTATGCAACTATGTGAAGACTCTCTAACATTTAATAATTTAAGATATTGGTATTTTATTCAAACAGCAAGCAAAGCAAAATAAAATGACATTCTAAGAATGGCAAACATCATGTGAAGAAGCAAAAACTTAGGATCAACCGATACTAACCGATAGTTGTTGAAGAAGAAAGGTGGGATGCCAACCGGGCATCCCCAAGCTTAGATTCTTGATACTTCTTGAAATATTATCTTGGGATGCCTTGGGAATCCCCAAGCTTGAGCTTTTGTGTCTCCTTAATTCCTCTCATATCACGGTCTCCCTAAATCTCAAAAGCTTCATCCACACAAAACTCAACAAGGACTCATGAGATAAGTTAGTATAAACCATTGCCAAAACCTTATCATACTCTACTGTAGCAAATCATTAAAATTATTATTCAACATTGCATACTAAATGCCTCTGCATATTTAATAGTCCTATCCTCAAATAGAATCATTAAGAAGCAAACATATGCAAACAATGCAAACATAACAGCAATCTGCCTAAACAGGACAGTCTGTAAAGAATGCAGCAACATCCATACTTACCTAGCTCCAAAAAATATGAAAGAAAATTCCCACTGTAGTAAAATTATCAGATCTTAATATTAAAAAGGTTTCAACATTTTATCACATTCTGAATTTTCTAGGGAATTATTGCAACAGCGGTAAACTTTCTGTTTTCAAACAGCAACATGTGGACTTCTAAAATAGGCATAGTAAAGGCTATCAATGCCACTTTTATTGAAATAAAATATACAAAACATTGTTCTAAATAACAGGAAGCAAATCCTAACAAAATAAATTGATGCTCCAAGCAAAACACATATCATGTGGTGAATAAAAATATAGCTCCAAGTAAAGTTACCGATGAACGAAGACGGAAGAGGGGATGCCTTCCGGGGCACCCCCAAGCTTAGGCTCTTGTATATCCTTGAATATTACCTTGGGGTGCCTTGGGCATCCCCAAGCTTAGGCTCTTTCCACTCCTTATTCCATAGTCCATCGAATCTTTACCCAAAACTTGAAAACTTCACAACACAAAACTTAACAGAAAACTCGTAAGCTCCGTTAGTAAAAGAAAACAAAACACTACTTCAAGGTACTGTAATGAACTCATTCTTTATTTATATTGGTGTTAAACCTACTGTATTACAACTTCTCTATGGTTTATAAACTATTTTACTAGCCATATATTCATCAAAATAAGTAAACAACACATGAAAAACAGAATCTGTCAAAAACAGAACAGTCTGTAGTAATCTGGATAAAATGTATACTTATGGAACTCATAAAATTCTCAAATAAATTGCTGGACCTGAGGAATTTATCTATTAATCATATTCAAAAATAATTAACTAAATAGCACTCTCCAAATAAAAATGGCAGCAATTCTCGTGAGCGCTAAAGTTTCTGTTTTTTACAGCATGATCAACAAGACTTTCCCCAAGTCTTCCCAAAGGTTCTACTTGGCACAAACACTAATTAAAAGCATAAAACCACATCTAAACAGAGTCTAGGTGAATTATTTATTACTAAACAGGAACAAAAGGCAAGGAACAAAAATAAAATTGGGTTGCCTCCCAACAAGCGCTATCGTTTAACGCCCCTAGCTAGGCATGATGATTTCAATGATGCTCACATAAAAGATAAGAATTGAAACATAAAGAGAGTATCTTGAAGAATATGACTAGCACATTTAAGTCTAACCCACTTCCTATGCATAGGGATTTTGTGAGAAAACAACTTATGGGAACAAGAATCAACTTGCATAGGAAGGTAAAACAATCATAACTTCAAAACTTTAAGCACATAGAGAGGAAACTTGATATTATTGCAATTCCTACAAGCATATGTTCCTCCCTCATAATAATTTTCAGTAGCATCATGAATGAATTCAACAATATAACCAGCACCTAAAGCATTCTTTTCATGATCTACAAGCATAGAAAATTTACTACTCTCCACACAAGCAAAATTCTTCTCATGAATAATAGTGGGAGCTAACTCAACAAAATAACTATCATGTGATTGAAAATTAAGATCAAGATGGCAAGTTTCATGGTTATCATTATTCTTTAAAGCATATGTGTCATCACAATAATCATCATATATATGAGGCATGCTTTCATCATAATAAATTTGCTCATCAAAACTTGGGGGACAAAAAATATCATCTTCATCAAACATAGCTTCCCCAAGCTTGTGGCTTTGCATATCATTAGCATCATGGATATTCAATGAATTCATACTAACAACATTGCAATCATGCTCATCATTCAAATATTTAGTGCCAAACATTTTATAGATTTCTTCTTCTAGCACTTGAGCACAATTATCCTTTCCATCACACTCACGAAAGATATTAAAAATATGAAGCGTATGAGACAAACTCAATTCCATTTTTTTATAGTTTTCTTTTATAAACTAAACTAGTGATAAAACAAGAAACTAAAAGACTCGATTGCAAGATCTAAAGATATACCTTCAAGCGCTAACCTCCCCGGCAACGGTGCCAGAAAAGAGCTTGATGTCTACTACACAACCTTCTTCTTGTAGACGTTGTTGGGCCTCCAAGTGCAGAGGTTTGTAGGACAGTAGCAAATTTCCCTCAAGTGGATGACCTAAGGTTTATCAATTCGTAGGAGGCATAGGATGAAGATGGTCTCTCTCAAGCAACCCTGCAACCAAATAACAAAGAGTCTCTTGTGTCCCCAACACACCCAATACAATGGTAAATTGTATAGGTGCACTAGTTCGGCGAAGAGATGGCGATACAAGTGGTATATGGATGGTAGATAAAGGTATTTGTAATCTGAAAATATAAAAACAGCAAGGTAGCAAGTGATAAAAGTGAGCGTAAACGGTATTGCAATGCTAGGAAATAAGGCCTAGGGTTCATACTTTCACTAGTGTAAGTTCCCTCACCAATACTAACATAATTGGATCACATAACTATCCCTCAACATGCAACAAAGAGTCACTCCAAAGTCACTAATAGCGGAGAACGAACAAAGAGATTATGGTAGGGTACGAAACCACCTCAAAGTTATTCTTTCCAATCAATCCGTTGGGCTATCCTATAAGTGTCACAAACAGCCCTAGAGTTCGTACTAGAATAACACCTTAAGACACAAATCAACCAAAACCCTAATGTCACCTAGATACTCCAATGTCACCTCAAGTATCCGTGGGCATGATTATACGATATGCATCACACAATCTCAGATTCATCTATTCAACCAACACAAAGGACCTCAAGAGTGCCCCAAAGTTTCTACCGGAGAATCACGACAAAAACGTGTGCCAACCCCTATGCATAGGTTCATGGGCGGAACCCGCAAGTTTATCACCAAAACATACATCAAGTGAATCACGTGATATCCCATTGTTACCACAGATATCCACGGCAAGACATACATCAAGTGCTCTCAAATCTTTAAAGACTCAATCCAGTAATATAACTTCAAAGGGGAAACTCAATCCATTACAAGAGAGTAGTGGGGGGAAGAAACATCATAGGATCCAAATATAATAGCAAAGCTCGCGATACATCAAGATCGTATCACCTCAAGAACACGAGAGAGAGAGATCAAACACATAGCTACTGGTACATACCCTCATCCCCGAGGGAGAACTACTCCCTCCTCATCATGGAGAGCACCGGGATGATGAAGATGGCCACCGGAGAGGGATTCCCCCTCCGGCAGGGTGCCGAAACGAGTTTAGATTGGCTTTCGGTGGCTATGGTGGCTTCTGGCGGCGGAACTCCCGATCTATTGTGCTCCCCAGATGTTTTTAGGGTATATGGAGATATATAGGTGGAAGAAGTACGTCAGGGGGGCCACGAGGGGCTCACGAGGGTGGAGGGCGCGTCCAGGGGGGTGGGCGCGCCCCCCTGCCTCGTGACCTCCTCGCAGAACCCCCGACGTGCTCTCCAAGTCTTCTGGGCTTCTTTCCATCCAAAAATGAGTTCCGTGAAGTTTCAGGTCAATTGGACTCCGTTTGATTTTCCTTTTCTTCGAAACCCTAAAACAGGGTAAAAAACAGAAACTGGCACTGGGCTCTGGGTTAATAGGTTAGTCCCAAAAATGATATAAAAGTGTATAATAAAGCCCATAAACATTCAAAACAGTAGATAATATAGCATGGAGCAATCAATAATTATAGATACGTTGGAGATGTATCACTGTCCGAGTCATCCCATGTTTCTAAATAGTCTGATGCATTTGCAAATCCCTTATTTCTGTTCTCGAAGTCCCTTTGGGCCAGGTTAATCACACTATTTGCTGAGTTGAGGTATTCTATTGCCTCGACATATATGTTGGAGTTATTATTATGACCCTAGGTGTCTTAGAGGATCACCTGGCAATCTAGCCATGTTTTGTGTTCCCAATGTGGTGAATCCGGCCACCATTCTCGAAAGCATCTCGTGATGTTATTAGCTAGTAGTTATTCCATCTCTGGGTTCCTGAACCCAAGATTCGCTCTACTTACTTTCTGTTGATAGTGTTGCTCGTTCCTTTAGGATATTAGCAACCTTTGCGATAGACCTCGATGTCCGTGGTATTTCCTTCTTCCAAATACTATTTACCACTTATGATAGAAGTTTGTTGGATCAAAAGATCACAACAGGAGTGCTCTCGATGAGTTCCCCATTCTATATTGTGACTCTGCCAATCCTACCTCTCTGCATGGGTTATCCGGAAGAAATATGTTGAATTTGTTCGGCATACTAATCCATGCATCCACAACTCAGAAAAACATATGTTCCTTTGAGTTGTCCCTCTTTAGTTGTCTTCTGACCTTCGTCTATCAATTGGTAGTCAAGAGTATGCATGCGTTCGTTCATCGGTGCCTATCATTCTTGTGGTCCGTCAAGCCATTCTAGTTCAGAATGACTAGGAGAAACAAACTCCAGGCGCGAACTCCACTTCTAGTAGGATTCGCCCCCTTTTTTCCTTTCTCATGGAGGGGAAAGAGGGAAGGAGAGGGAGAGGGGCGGGGAAAGAGGAATGTGTTGGGGAACATAGCATGCAATTTCAAAAATTTCCTATGCTCACGCAAGATCTATCTAGGAGATGCATAGCAACGAGAGGGGGAGAGTATGTCTACGTACCATCATAGACCGAAAGCGGAAGCGTTTAGTAACGCGGTTGATGTAGTCGAACGTCTTCACGATCCAACCGATCCAAGTACTGAATGTATGGCACCTCCGTGTTCTGCACACGTTCAGCACGATGACGTCCCTCGAGCTCTCGATCCAGTAGAGGGTCGAGGGAGAGTTCCGTCAGCATGACGGCGTAGCGATGGTGTTGGTGATGTGAACCACGCAGGGCTTCGCCTAAGCACTACGACAATATGACCGGGGTCATAAACTGTGGAGGGGGGCACCGCACACGGCTAAGAAACAACTATTGTACTTTGGGGTACCCCCTGCCCCCGTATATAAAGGAGGAGAGGGAGGAGGCCAGCCCCCTAGGGGCGTGCCAAGTGTGGGGAGTCCTACTAGGACTCCCAAGTCCTAGTAGGATTCCCCTTTCATTTTCCGGAGGGGAAAAGAGGGAAAGAGAGAGGGAGTAGGAAAGGGCAAGGGGGGCGCTGCCCCCTCCCCTAGTCAAATTCGGACTCCATGGGGGGGCCCTCCTCCCTTGGCCTGTCTCCTCTTCTCCCTTATGGCCCAATAAGGCCCAATAACTTCCCCGGGGGGTTCCGGCAACCCCTCGGTACTCCGGTAAAATACCCAAATCACTCGGAACCATTCCGATGTCCGAATACAACCTTCCAATATATGAATATTTACCTCTCGGCCATTCCGAGACTCCTCGTCATGTCCGTGATCTCATCCGGGACACCGAACAAACTTCGGTTACCAAAACACATAACTCAAAATACAAATCGTCATCGAACGTTAAGCGTGCGTACCTAACGGGTTCGAGAACTATGTAGACATGACCGAGACACATCTCCGGTCAATAACCAATAGCATAACCTGGATGCTCATATTGGCTCCCACATGTTCTACGAAGATCTTTATCGGTCAAACCGCATAACAACATACGTTATTCCCTTTGTCATCGGTATGTTACTTGCCCGAGATTCGATCGTCAGTATCATCATACCTAGTTCAATCTCATTACCAGCAAGTCTCTTTACTCGTTCCGTAATACATCATCCTGCAACTAACTCATTAGTCACATTACTTGCAAGGCTTATAGTTCTGAGCATTACCGAGAGGGCCCATAGATACCTCTCCGATACACGGTGTGACAAATCCTAATCTTGGTCTATGCCAACTCAACAAACACCTTCGGAGACACCTATAGAGCATCTTTATAATCACCTTGCTATGTTGTGACGTTTGATAGCACACAAAGTGTTCCTCCGGTATTTGGGAGTTGCATAATCTCATAGTCAGAGGAATATGTATAAGTCATGAAGAAAGCAATAGCAGTAAACTAAACGATCATCGTGCTAAGCTAACGGATGGGTCAAGTCAATCACATCATTCTCTAATAATGTGATCCCGTTCATCAAATGACAACTCTTTGTCCATGGCTAGGAAAATTAACCATCTTTGATCAACGAGCTAGTCAAGTAGAGGCATACTAGTGACACTCTGTTTGTCTATATATTCACACATGTACTAAGTTTCTGGTTAATACAATTCTAGCATGAATAATAAACATTTATCATGATATAAGGAAATATAAATAACAACTTTATTATTGCCTCTAGGGCATATTTCCTTCAGTCTCCCACTTGCACTAGAGTCAATAATCTAGTTCACATCGCCATGTGATTTGACACCAATAGTGCACATCACCATGTGATTAACACCCAAAGGGTTTACTAGAGTCAGCAATCTAGTTCACATCGCCATGTGATTTAACACCAATAGTTCACATCACCATGTGATTAACACCCAAAGGGTTTACTAGAGTCAGCAATCTAGTTCACATCGCCATGTGATTAACACCCAAAGAGTACTAAGGTGTGATCATCATTTTGCTTGTGAGAGAAGTTTAGTCAACGGGTCTGCCACATTCAGAGCCGTATGTATTTTGCAAATTTTCTATGTCTACAATGCTTTGCATGGAGCTACTCTAGCTAATTTCTCCCACTTTCAATATGTATCCAGATTGAGACTAAGAGTCATTTGGATTGATGTAAAAGCTTGCATCGATGTAACTCTTTATGACGAACTGTTTATCACCAACATAACCGAGAAATATTTCCTTAGTCCTCTAAGGATAACTTTGACCGCTGTCTAGTGATCCACTCCTGGATAGCTATCGTACCCCCTTGCCAAACTCATGGCAAGGTACACAATAGGTATGGTACACATCATAGCATACCTCATAGAACCTATGACTGAGGCATAGGGAATGACTTTCATTCTCTTTCTATTTTCTGCCGTGGTCGGGTTTTTGAGTCTTACTCAACTTCACACCTTGCAACGCAGCCAAGAACTCCTTCTTTGACTGTTCCATTTTGAACTACTTCAAAAATCTTGTCAAGGTATATACTCATTGAAAAAACTTGTCAAGCGTCTTGATCTATCTCTATAGATCTTGATGCTCAATATGTAAGCAGCTTCACCGAGGTCTTTCTTTGAAAAACTCCTTTCAAACACTCCTTTATGCTTTCTAGAAAATTCTACATCATTTCCGATCAACAATATGTCATTCATATATAGCTATCAGAAAGTCTGTAGTGCTCCCGCTCACTTTCTTGTAAATACAGGCTTCTCCAAAAGTCTGTATAAAACCACATGCTTTGATCACACTATCAAAGCGTATATTCCAACTCCAAGAGGCTTGCACCAGTCCATAAATGAATCACTAGAGCTTGCACACTTTGTTAGCACCTTTAGGATTTGAGAAAACCTTCTGGTTGCATCATATGCAACTCTTCTTTAATAAATCCATTAAGGAATGCAGTTTTGACATCCATTTGCCAGATTTCATAAAATGCGGCAATTGCTAACATGATTCGGACGGACTTTAAGCATCGATATGAGTGAGGAAATCTCATCGTAGTTAACACCTTGAACTTGTCGAAAACCTTTTGCAACAATTCGAGCTTTGTAGATAGTGACATTACCGTTAGTGTCAGTCTTATTCTTGAAGATCCATTTATTCTCTACGGCTTGCCGATCATCGGGCAAGTCAACCAAAGTCCACACATTGTTCTCATACATGGATCCCATCTCAGATTTCATGGCCTCAAGCCATTTCGCGGAATCTGGGCTCATCATCGCTTCCTCATAGTTCGTAGGTTCTGTTGGGGAACGCAGTAATTTCAAAAAAAATCCTACGAACACGCAAGATCATGGTGATGCATAGCAACGAGAGGGAAGAGTGTCGTCCACGTACCCTCATAGACCGTAAGAGGAAGCGTTATGACAACGCGGTTGATGTAGTCGTACGTCTTCATGTTCAACCGATCCCTAGTACCGAACACACGACACCTCCGCGATTTGCACACGTTCATCTCGGTGACGTCCCACGATCTCACGATCCAGTAGAGCTTCAAGGGAGAGTTTCGTCAGCATGATGGCGTGATGACGGTGATGATGATGCTACCAGAACAGGGTTTCGCCTAACCACCGCTACAATATAACCGAGGTGGATTATGGTGGAGGGGGGCACCGGACACGGCTAAAAGATCAACTGATCAACTTGTGTGTCCATGGGGTGCCACCCTCCCCATATATAAAGGAGTGGAGGAGGGGGAGGGCCAGCCCTCTCAATGGCGCGCCCTGGGGGAGTCCTACTCCCTCTGGGAGTAGGATTCCCCCCTTTCCTAGTAGAAGTAGGAGCCCTTCCAAGTAGGAGTAGGAGAGGAAGGAAGGAGGAGAGAGGGAGGAAGGAAAGGGGGGCCGGCCCCTCCCTATTCGGATTGGGCTTGGGGGGCGTGCCTCCCTCTTTTCCTTGCCCTCTCCTCTATTCCACTAAGGCCCAATAAGGCCCATATGCTCCCTGGGGGTTCGGTAACCTCCCGGTACTCTGGAAAAATGCCCGAACCACTCGGAACCATTCAGATGTCAAATATAGGCTTCCAATATATCGATCTTTATGTCTCGACCATTTCGAGACTCCTCATCATGTACGTGATCAAATCCGGGACTCCGAACTACCTTCGGTACATCAAATCACATAAACTCGTAATACCGATCACCGAACATTAAGCGTGCGGACCCTACGGGTTTGAGAAATATGTAGACATGACCGACACTCATCTTTGGTCAATAACCAATAGCGGAACCTGGATGCTCATATTGGTTCCTACATATTCTACGAAGATCTTTATCGGTCAAATCGCATAACAATATACGTTGTTCCCTTTGTCATCGTTATGTTAGTTGCCCGAGATTCGATCGTCGGTAGCTCAATACCTAGTTCAATCTTGTTACCGGCAAGTCTCTTTACTCGTTCCATAATGCTACATCCCGTAACTAACTCACTAGTCACATTGCTTGCAAGGTTTATAGTGATGTGCATTACAGAGAGGGCCCAGAGATACTTCTCTGACAATCGGAGTGACAAATCCTAATCTCGATCTATGCCAACTCAACAAGTACCATCGGAGACACCTGTAGAGCACCTTTATAATCACCCAGTTATGTTGTGACGTTTGGTAGCACACAAAGTGTTCCTCCGGTATTCGGGAGTTGCATAATCTCATAGTCAGAGGAACATGTATAAGTCATGAAGAAAGCAGTAGCAAAAAACTAAACGATCATCGTGGTAAGCTAACGGAATGGGTCAAGTCAATCACATAATTCTCTAATGATGTGATCCCGTTAATCAAATGACAACTCATGTCTATGGCTAGGAAACTTAACCATCTTTGATTCAATGAGCTAGTCAAGTAGAGGCATACTAGTGACACTCTGTTTGTCTATGTATTCACACATGCACTAAGTTTTTGGTTAATACAATTCTAGCATGAATAATAAACATTTATCATGATATGAGGAAATAAATAATAACTTTATTATTGCCTCTAGGGCATATTTCCTGTAGTCTCCCACTTGTACTAGAGTCAATAATCTAGTTCACATCTTTATGTGATTAGTTCACATCTCCATGTGACTAATACCCAAAGGGTTTACTAGAGTCACTAATCTAGTTCACATCGCTATGTGATTAACACCCAAAGAGTGATCATGTTTGTTTGTGAGAGAAGTTTAGCCTAAGGGTGTGCAACATTCAGATCCTTATGTATTTCGCAAATTTCTATGTCTACAATGCTCTACACGGAGCTACTCTAGCTAATTGCTCCCAATTTCAATATGTATCCAGATCGAGACTTAGAGTCATCTAGATCGATGTAAAAATCTTGCATCGACGTAACTCTTTACGATGAACTCTTTTATCACCTCCATAACCGAGAAATATTTCCTTAGTCCTCTAAGGATAATTTTGACCGCTGTCCAGTGATCTACTCCTAGATCACTATTGTACTCCCTTGCCAGAAAGATGCTAAGGTATACAATAGGACTGGTAAACAGCATAGCATACTTTATAGAACCTATGACTGAGGCATAGCATACTTTATAGAACCTATGGATTTTCATTCTCTTTCTATTTTCTGCCGTGGTCGGGTTTTGAGTCTTTTCTCAACTTCACACCTTGCAACACAGGCAAGAACTCCTTCTTTGACTGTTCCATTTTGAACTACTTCAAAATCTTGTCAAGGTATGTACTCATTGAAAAAACTTATCAACTTTCTTGATCTATCTCTATAGATCTTGATGCTCAATGTGTAAGGAGCTTCATCGAGGTCTTTCTTTGAAAAGCTCTTTTCAAACACTCCTTTATGCTTTCCAGAAAATTCTACATTATTTCCGATCTACGATATGTCATTCACATATACTTATCAGAAATGTTGTAGTGCTCCCACTTACTTTCTTGTAAATACAGGCTTCACCGCAAGTCTGTATAAAACCATATGATTTGATCACTTTATCAAAGCATATATTCCAACTCCGAGATGCTTGCACCAGTCCATAAATGGATCACTAGAGCTTGCTCACTTTGTTAGCACCTTTAGGATCGACAAAACCTTCTTGTTGCATCATATACAACTCTTCTTTTAAGAAATCCATGAAGGAATACAGTTTTGACATCCATTTGCCAAATTTCATAAAATGCGGCAACTGCTAACATGATTCGGACAAACTTTTAAGCATGGATACGAGTGAGAAAATCTCATCGTAGTCAACACCTTGAACTTGTCAAAAACATTTTGCGACAATTCGAGCTTTATAGATAGTAACACTACTATCAGCATCCGTCTTTCTCTTGAAGATCCATTTATTCTTAATGACTCACCGATCATCGGGCAAGTCAATCAAAGTCCATAGTTTGTTCTCATCCATGGATCCCATCTCAGATTTCTTGGCCTCAAGCCATTTCGAGGAATCTGGGCTCATCATCGCTTCCTCATAGTTCGTAGGTTCGTCATGGTCAAGTAACATGACATCCAGAATAGGATTACCGTACCACTCTGGTGCGGATCTCACTCTGGTTGACCTACAGGTTTGGTAGTAACTTGATCTGAAGTTACATGATCATCATTATTAGCTTCCTCACTAATTGGTGTAGGAGTCACAGGAACAGATTTCTTTGATGAACTACTTTCCAATATGGGAGTAGGTACAATTACCTCATCAATTTCTACTTTCCTCCCACTCACTTCTTTCGAGAGAAACTCCTTCTCTAGACAGGATCATTCTTAGCAACAAATGTCTTGCCTTCGGATCTGTGATAGAAGGTGTACCCAACTGTCTCCTTTGGGTATCCTATGAAGACACATTTCTCCGATTTGGGTTTGAGCTTATCAGGATGAAACTTTTTCACATAAGCATCGCAACCCCAAACTTTAAGAAACGACAACTTTGGTTTCTTGCCAAACCACAGTTCATATGGCGTCGTCTCAACGGATTTAGATGGTGCCCTATTTAACGTGAATGTAGCTGTCTCTAATGCATAACCCCAAAATGATAGTGGTAAATCGGTAAGCGACATCATAGATTGCACCATATCTAATGAAGTACGGTTACGATGTTCGGACACACCATTACGATGTGGTGTTCCAGGTGGCGTGAGTTGTGAAACTATTCCGCATTATTTCAAATGAAGACCAAACTCGTAACTCAAATATTTTCCTCCACGATCAGATCGTAGAAACTTTATTTTCTTGTTATGATGATTTTCCACTTCACTCTGAAATTATTTGAACTTTTCAAATGTTTCAGATTTATGTTTCATCAAGAAGATATACCCATATCTTACTCAAATCATCTGTGAAGGTCAGAAAATAACAATACCTGTCGTGAGCCTCAACACTCATCAGACTATATACATCAGTATGTATTATTTCCAACAAGTCTGTTGCTCGCTCCATTGTTCCGGAGAACGGAGTCTTAGTCATCTTGCCCATGAGGCATGGTTCGCAAGCATCAACTGATTCATAATCAAGTGATTCCAAAAGCCCATCAGCATGGATTTTCTTCATGCGCTTTACACCAATATGACCTAAACAACAGTGCCACAAATAAGTTGCACTATCATTATTAACTTTGCATCTTTTGGCTTCAATATTATGAATATGTGTATCACTACGATTGAGATTCAATAAACCATTCACCTTGGGTGTATGACCATTGAAGGTTTTATTCATGTAAACAGAACAACAATTATTCTCTAACTTTAAATGAATAACCGTATTGCAATAAACATGATCAAATCATATTCATGCTTAACACAAACACCAAATAAGATTTATTTAGGTTCAACACTAATCCCGAAAGTATAGGGAGTGTGCGATGATGACCATATGAATCTTGGAACCACTTCCAACACACATCGTCACTTCACCCTTAACTAGTCTTTGTTCATTCCGCAACTCCCGTTTCGAGTTACTAATCTCAGCAACTGAACTAGTATCAAATACTGAGGGGTTTCTATAAACACTAGTAAAGTACACATCAATAACATGTATATCAAATATACCTTTGTTCACTTTGCCATCCTTCTTATCCGCCAAATACTTGGGGCAGTTCTACTTCCAATGACCAGTCCCTTTATAGTAGAAGCACTTAGTCTCAGGCTTAGGTCTAGACTTCGGCTTCTTCACTTGAGCAGCAACTTGCTTGCCGTTCTTCTTGAAGTTCCCCTTCTCCCCTTTACCCTTTTCTTGAAACTAGTGGCCTTGTCAACCATCAACACTTGATGCTTTTCTTGATTTCTACCTTCGTCGATTTTAGCATCATGAAGAGCTTGGGAATCGTTTCTGTTATCCCTTGCATATTATAGTTCATCACGAAGTTCCAGTAACTTGGTGATAGTGACTAGAGAACTCTGTCAATCACTATCTTATCTGGAAGATTAACTCCCACTTGATTCAAGTGATTGTAGTACTCAGACATTCTGAGCACATGCTCACTAGCCGAGCTATTCTCCTCCATCTTGTAGGTAAAGTGCTTGTCAAAGGTCTCACACCTTTCGACTTGGGCATGAGTCTAAAATACTAATTTCAACTCTTGGAACATCTCATATGCTTTGTGGCGTTCAAAATGTCTTCGAAGCCCCGATTCTAAGCCGTAAAGCATGGTGCACTAAACTATCAAGTAGTCATCATATAGAGCTCGCCAAACGTCCATAACGTCTGCATCTGCTCCTGCAATCGGTCTGTCACCTAGCGGTGCATCAAGCACATAATTCTTCTGTGCAGCAATGAGGATAATCCTCAGATCACGGATCAAATCCACATCATTGCTACTAATATCTTTCAAGGAACATATCAAAATAAACGGGGAGCTACATCGCGAGCTATTGATCTACAACATAGTTATGCAAATACTATCAAGACTAAGTTCATGATAAATTAAAGTTCAATTAATCGTATTACTGAAGAACTCCCACTTAGATAGACATCCCTCTAGTCATCTAAATGATCACGTGATCCAAATCAACTAAACCATGTCCGATCATCACGTGAGATGGAGTAGTTTTCAATGGTGAACATCACTATGTTGATCATATCTACTATATGATTCACGCTCGACCTTTCGGTCTCCAGTGTTCCGAGGCCATATCTGCATATGCTAGGCTTGTCAAGTTTAACCCGAGTATTCCGCGTGTGCAAAACTGGCTTGCAACCATTGTATGTGAACGTAGAGATTATCACACCCGATCATCACGTGGTGTCTCGGCACGACGAACTGTCGCAATGGTGCATACTCAGGGAGAACACTTATACCTTGAAATTTAGTGAGAGATCATCTTATAATGCTACCGCCGAACTAAGAAAAATAAGATGGATAAAGGATAAACATCACATGCAATCAAAATGTGTGACATGATATGGCCATGATCATCTTGCGCCTTTGATCTCCATCTCCAAAGTACCGTCATGATCTCTATCGTCACCAGCATGACACCATGATCTCCATCATGTTGATCTCTATCAATGTGTCGTCACATGCTCGTCTCACCAACTATTGCTTTTGCAACTATTGCTATCGCATAGCGATAAAGTAAAGCAATTACATGGCACTTGCATCTTATGCAATAAAGAGACACCACAAGGCTTCTGCCAGTTGCCGATAACTTTAACAAAACATGATCATCTCATACAACAATTTATATCTCATCACGTCTTGACCATATCACATCACAACATGCGCTGCAAAAACAAGTTAGACGTCCTCTACTTTGTTGTTCCAAGTTTTACATGGGTGCTACGGGCTGAGCAATAACCGTTCTTTCCTACGCATCAAAAGCCACAATGTGGTATAGTGATTGCTTTTTGATCTTCAGAAAGAACCCTGTTCATTGAATCAGATTCAACTAAAGCTGGAGAAACAGACACCCACTAGCCACCTGTATGCGAAACACGTCGGTAGAACCAGTCTCGCGTAAGCGTACGCGTAATGTCAGTCTGGGCCGCTTCATCCAACAATGCTGCTGAATCAAGAATCAACTATTGACGGCAAAAAATATGTATATACCCACGCCCACAACTCCTTTGTGTTCTACTCGTGCGTATGACATCTACGCGTAAACCTGGCTCGGATGCCACTGTTGGGGAACACAATAATTTCAAAAAAATTCCTACGCACACGCAACATCATGGTGATGCATAGCAACGAGAGGGAAGAGTGTCGTCCACGTACCCTCGTAGACCGTAAGCGGAAGCGTTATGACAACGCGGTTGATGTAGTCATACGTCTTCACGATCGACCGATCCCTAGTACCGAACGCACGGCACCTCCGCGATCTGCACACATTCAGCTCGGTGGCGTCTCACGAATTCACGATCCAGTAGAGCTTCGAGGGAGAGTTTCGTCAGCACGACGGCGTGATGACGGTGATGATGATGCTACCGGAACAGGGCTTCGCCTAAGCAGCGCTACGATATAACCGAGGTGGATTATGGTTGAGGGGGGCACCGCACATGGCTAAAAGATCAACTAATCAACTTGTGTGTCCATGGGGTGCTCCCCATCCCCCGTATATAAAGGAGTGGAGGAGGGGGAGGGCCGGCCCTCTCTATGGCGCTCCCTGGGGAGTCCTACTCCTTCCGGGAGTAGGATTCCCCCCTTTCCTAGTAGAAGTAGGAGCCGTTCCAAGTAGGAGAAGGAGAGGAAGGAAGGAGGAGAGAGGGAGGAAGGAAAGGGGGGCCGACCCCCTCCCAATTCGGATTGGGCTTGGGGGGCAGGCCTCCCTCTTTTCCTTTCCCTCTCCTCTATTCCACTAAGGCCCAATAAGGCCCATATTCCGGTAACCTCCCGGTACTCCGAAAAAAGCCCGAACCACTCGGAACCATTCTGATATCCAAATATAGGCTTCCAATATATCGATTGTTACGTCTCAACCATTTAGAGACTCCTCGTCATGTCCGTGATCAAATCCAGGACTCCGAACTACCTTCGGTACATCAAATCACATAAACTCGTAATACCAATCATCACCGAACATTAAGCATGCGGACCCTATGGGTTTGAGAACTATGTAGACATGACCGAGACTCATCTTCGGTCAATAACCAATAGCGGAACCTGGATGCTCATATTGGTTCCTACATATTCTACGAAGATCTTTATCGGTCAAACCGCACAACGGTATACGTTGTTCCCTTTGTCATCGGTATGTTACTTGCCCGAGATTCGATCATCGGTATCTCAATACCTAGTTCAATCTCATTACCGGCAAGTCTCTTTACTCGTTCCGTAATGCTACATCCCGTAACTAACTCATTAGTCACATTGCTTGCAAGGCTTATAGTGATGTGCATTACCGAGAGGGCCCAGAGATACCTCTCCGACAATCGGAGTGACAATCCTAATCTTGATCTATGCCGACTCAACAAGTACCATCGGAGACACCTGTAGAGCACCTTTATAATCACACAGTTACGCTGTGATGTTTGGTAGAACACAAAGTGTTCCTCCGGTATTCGGGAGTTGCATAATCTCATAGTCAGAGGAACATGTATAAGTCATGAAGAAAGCACTAGCAACAAACTAAACGATCATTGTGCTAAGCTAACGGAATGGGTCAAGTCAATCACATCATTCTCTAATGATGCGATCCTGTTAATCAAATGACAACTCATGTCTATGCCTAGGAAACTTAACCATCTTTGATTCAACGAGCTAGTCAAGTATAGGCATACTAGTGACACTCTGTCTGTCTATGTATTCACACATGTACTAAGTTTCCGGTTAATACAATACTAGCATGAATAATAAACATTTGTCATGATATGAGGAAATAAATAATAACTTTATTATTGCCTATAGGGCATATTTCCTTCAGGTTCATCATGGTCAAGTAACATGACCTCCAGAACAGGGTTACCGTACCACTCTAGTGCGGACCATACTCTGGTTGACCTATGAGGTTTGGTGGTTACTTGATCTGAAGTTTCATGATCATCATCATTAGCTTCCTCTCTAATTGTGTACTAATTTCTATGATGAACTACTTTCCAGTTCGGGAGAAGGTAGAATTACCTCATCAAGTTCTACTTTCCTGCCACTCACTTCTTTCGAGAGAAACTCCTTCTCTAGAAAGGATCCATTCTTAGCAACGAAAATCTTGCCTTCGGATCTGTGATAGAAGGTGTACCCAACAGTTTCTTTTGGGTATCCTATGAAGAAACATTTATCCGATTTGGGTTCGAGCTTATCAGGCTGAAGCATTTTCACATAAGCATCACAACCCTAAACTTTAAGAAACGATAGCTTAGGTTTCTTGCTAAACCACAGTTCATATGGTGTCGTCTCAACGAATTTAGATGGTGACCTATTTAATATGAATGCAACCGTCTCTAAAGCATAGCCCCAAAATGATAGTGGTAAATCGGTAAGAGACATCATAGATCTCACCATATCTAATAAAGTATGGTTACGATGTTTGGACACAGCATTACGCTGTGGTGTTCCAGGAGGCGTGAGTTGCGAAACTATTCCACAATGTTTCAAATGAAGGCCAAACTCGTAATTTAAATATTCGCCTCCGTGATTAGATCGTAGAAACTTTATTTTCTTGTTACGATGAGTTTCCACTTCACTCTGAAATTCTTTGAACTTTTCAAATGTTTCAGACTTATGTTTCATTAAGTAGATATACCCATATCTGCTCAAACCATCTATGAAGGTCAGAAAATAACGATGCCCGCCGTGAGCCTCAACACTCATCGGACCGCACACATCAGTATGTATTATTTCCAATAAGTCAGTGCGTCGCTCCATTGTTCCGGAGAACAGAGTCTTGGTCATCTTGCCCATGAGGCATGGTTCACAAGCATCAAGTGATTCCAAAAGCCCATCAGCATGGAGTTTCTTCATGCACTTTACACCAACATGACATAAACCACAGCGCCACAAATAAATTTCACTATCATTATTAAATTTGCATCTTTTGGCTTCAATATTATGAATATGTGTATCACTATGATCGAGATTCAACAAAAATAGACCACTCGTCATGGGTGCATGACCATAAAAGATATTACTCGTATAAATAGAACAACTATTATTCTCCGATTTAAATGAATAACCGTGCCGCATCAAAGAAGATCCAGATATAATGTTCATGCTTAACGCTGGCACCAAATAAAAATTATTCAGGTCTAGAACTAATCTCGAAGGTAGATGTAGAGGTAGCGTGCCGATGGTGATCACATCAACCTTGGAACCATTTCCGACGTGCATTGTCACCTCGTCCTTAGCCAATCTTCGTTTAATCCATAGCCCCTGTTTTGAGTTGCAAATATGAGCAACATAACTAGTATCAAATACCCAGGTGCTACTATGAGAATTAATAAGGTACACATCAATAACATGTATATCAAATATACCTTCCACTTTGCCATCCTTCTTATCCGCCAAATACTTGGTGCAGTTTCGCTTCGAGTGACCAGTCCCTTTGCAATAGAAGCACTCAGATTCAGGCTTAGGTCCAGACTTGGGCTTCTTCCCTTGGGCAGCAACTTGCTTGCTATTCTTCTTGAATTTCCCCTTCTTCCGTTTGCCCTTTTTCTTGAAACTAGTGGTCTTGTTAACCATCAACACTTGATGCTCCTTGATTTCTACCTCCGTTGCCTTAAGCATTGCGAAGAGCTCGGGAATTTTCTTTTCCATCCCTTGCATATTATAGTTCATCATGAAGCCTTTATAGCTTGGTGGCAGTGATTGAAGAACTCTGTCAATGACACTATCATCAGGAAGGTTAACTCCCAACTAAGTCAAGTGGTTATGGTACCCAGACATTCTGAGTATGTGTTCACTGACAGAACTATTCTCCTCCATCTTGTAGCTATAGAACTTGTTGGCGACTTCATATCTCTCAACTTGGGCATTTGCTTGAAATATTAACTTCAACTCCTGGAACATCTCATATGCTCCATGACGTTCAAAACGTCTTTGAAGTCCCGATTCTAAGCCTAAAGCATGGCACACTGAACTATCGAGTAGTCATCAGCTTTAGTTTCCCGGAAATTCATAACGTCCGGAGTTGCTCTTGCACCTATCGGTGCTTCAAGGACGTAATTCTTCTATGCAGCAATGAGGATAATTCTCAAGTTACGGACCCAGCCATGTAGTTGCTACCATCATCTTTCAACTTAGCTTTCTCTAGGAACGCATTAAAATTCAAGGGAACGGTAGCATAGGCCATTGATCTACAACAACATAGATATGCAAAAACTATGAGGACTAAGTTCATGATAAATTTAAGTTCAATTAATCATATTACTTAAGAACTCCCACTTAGATAGACATCCCTCTAGTCATCTAAATGATCACGTGATCCATATCAAGTAAACCATGTCCGATCATCACGTGAGATGGAGTAGTTCTCAATGGTGAACATCTCTATGTTGATCATATATACTATATGATTCACGTTCGACCTTTTGGTCTCAATGTTCCGAGGCCATATCTGCATATGCTAGGCTCGTCAAGGTTAACCCGAGTATTCTGCACGTGCGAAACTATCTTGCACCCGTTGTATGTGAACGTAGAGCTTATCACACCCGATCATCATGTGGTGTCTCAGCACGACAAACTGTAGCAACGGTGCATACTCAGGGAGAACACTTATACCTTGAAATTTAGTGAGGGATCATCTTATAATGTTATCGCTGTACTAAGCAAAATAAGATGCATAAAAGATAAACATCACATGCAATCAAAATGTGTGACATGATATGGCCATCATCATCTTGTGCCTTTGATCTCCATCTCCAAAGCACCGTCATGATCTCCATCGTCACTGGCTTGACACCATGATCTCCATCATAGCGTCGTTGTCGTCTCGCCAACTATTGCTTCTACAACTATCGCTACCGCATAGTGATAAAGTAAAGCAATTACATGGTGATTGCATTTCATACAATAAAGCGACAACCATAAGGCTCCTGCTAGTTGCCGATAACTTTTACAAAGCATGATCATCTCATACAATAACTTATATCACATCATGTCTTGCCCATATCACATCACAACATTCCCTGAAAAAACAAGTTAGATGTCCTCTACTTTGTTGTTGCAAGTTTTACGTGGTTGCTATGGGCTTCTAGCAAGAACCGTTCTTACCTACGCATCAAAACCACAACGATCTTTCGTCAAGTGTGATGTTTTAACCTTCAAAAAGGACCGGCCATAGTCAAATTCCATTCAAATAAAGTTGGAGAAACAGGCACCCGCCAGCCACCTTTATGGAAAACAAGTTGCATGTCTGTCGGTGGAACCAGTCTCATGAACGTGGCCATGTAAGGTTGGTCCGGGCCGCTTCATCCAACAATACCGCCGAATCAAAATAAGATGTTGGTGCTAAGCAGTATGACTATTATCGCCCACAACTCTTTGTGTTCTACTCGTGCATATCATCTACGCATAGACCTGGCTCGGATGCCATTGTCGGGGAACGTAACATACAATTTCAAAAAAATTCCTAGGATCATGCAAGATCTATCTTGGAGATGTGTAACAACGAGAGGGGAAGAGTCTTTCCACATACCCTCATAGACAGAAAGCGGAAGCGTTAGGTTAACGCAGTTGATGTAGTCGAACGTCTTCACGATCCAACCAATCTAGTACCGAACGTACGGCACCTCTGAGTTTAGCACACGTTCAGCTTGATGACGTCCCTCGAAGTCTTGATCCAGCAGAGGGTCGAGGGAGAGTTTCATCAGCACGGCGGCGTGGTGACGGTGATGGTGATGTGATCCGCGCAGGGCTTCGTCTAAGCACTACAACTCTATGTCCGGAGGAGTAAACTGTGGAGGGGGCACCACACACGGCTAAGAGAACAACTGTTGTGCTTTGGGGTGCCCCTGCCCCCGTATATAAAGTAGGGGAGGAGGAGGCCGGCCACCAAGGGGGCGCACCAATGGGGGGAGTCCTACTAGGACTCCACTCCTAGTAGGATTCGCCCCCTTTTTTCCTTTCTCGTGGAGGGGGAAAGAGGGAAGGAGAGGGAGAAGGAGAGGGAAAGAGGAAAGGGGGCCGCGCCCCCTCCTCCTTGTCCAATTCGGACTCCCTTGGGGGGGGGCGCCACCCTGCGGGCTCCCCTCTCTTTCTCCCCTATGGCCCATGAAGGCCCATTACTTCCCCGAGGGGTTCTGGTAACCCCTTGATACCGCGATAAATATCTGAAACGTTTCGAAACCATTCCGGTGTCTGAATACCTTCGTCCAATATATCAATCTTTACCTCTCAACTATTTCGAGACTCCTCGTCATGTATGTGATCTCATCCGGGACTCCAAACAATCTTCGGTCAACAAAACACATAACTCATAATACAAATCGTCATCGAACGTTAAGCGTGAGGACCCTACGGGTTCGAGAACTATGTAGACATGACCGAGACACATCTCCGGTCAATAACCAATAGAGGAATCTAGATGCTCATATTGGTTCCTACATATTCTATGAAGATCTTTATCGATCAAACCGCAATGACAACATACGTTATTCCCTTTGTCATCGGTATGTTACTTGCCCGAGATTCGATCGTCGGTATCATCATACCTAGTTCAATCTTGTTACTGGCAAGTCTCTTTACTCATTCCATAATGCATCATCCTGCAACTAACTGATTAGTCACATTGCTTGCAAGGCTTATAGTGATCTGCATTACCAACAAGGCCCAGAGATACCTCTCCGATACTGGAGTAACAAATCCTTATCTTGGTCTATGCCAACCCAACAAACACCTTCAAAGACACCTGTGGAGCATATTTATAATCACCCAGTTACGTTGTGACATTTGACAGCACACAAGGTGTTCCTCCGGTATTCGGGAGTTGCATAATCTCCACTACAAAAAAAAACACTTCCGTGATGATACGTGTTTGTCATAGTAGGTCGCGTTTTCTGTCATGCATGTACATCCATGGCGATTTTATGACAGAATCAAGATAGTCATACCTGTGCTATCGTAGAAGTGTTCCATGATATTACCAAAATTATCATCATGGAAGTGTCCACTTCCATGACGATAAATCACGCGTCACAGAATTGCTTTCGTCAAGGGTGACCGACACATGGCATACACCGTAACGGAACACCGTTAAGCTATCGGGTCGGGTTTTGGATCCGATAACTCGTTAACAGCCCTGACCAATGGGGATTTTCCACGTGTAAAATCATCATTGGCTGGAGGAGACACGTGTCAGGTCTGCGTTGGCACAGGTGTCACTCATCCAATGGGCGAGACGCGCCTATGATATGTTGACACGTGGACCGGCCCATCAAGTTTAAATGGCCGGGCCCAACTGAAGGCCCACAAGATTTTGCGGACCGTAATGGGTCGGCCCAGCTAAAGGCCCACGAGATTTTGCGGACCATAATGGGCTGGCCCAGCTAAAGGCCCACAAGATTTTGCGGGACATAATGGGCCGGCCCAGGTAAAGGCCCACAAGATTTTTGTGTGCCATAATGGGCCGGCCTAGGTAAAGGCCCACAAGATTCTTGCGGATCACAATGGGCCGGCCCAGCTAAAGGCCCACGAGATTTCGCCGACATTACTGGGCTGGCCCAGCTATAGGCCCACAAGATTTTGAGGACCCTAGTAGGCCGGCCCATTAACTGGCTGCCATGTTTTGGGCCAAATGTCGGCCCATATTTGATCTGGTCCATTAATGGTCTGCCACGCTCTGGGCCTAATAGTGGCCCATATGAGATCTGGCCCGTTAAAAGCCTACCACGTTCTGGGCCAAATTATGGCCCAGAACAGGTCCGGCCCTTTAAGAGGATTTTGTCGGATTTCGGGTTCCGGCAGACCCTTGAGGTTCGGACACTCGGGTGTGCACGGAGATTTTGCTTCCTACCTACCTGCACCCCTCCGCCTCGCTAAGATCTAAGCTATGGAAAGAACAACACAAAGGACACAGGGTTTATACTGGTTCGGGCCACCGTTGTGGTGTAATACCCTACTCAAGTGTGTGGTGTGGTGGATTGCCTCTTGGGCTAATGATGATGAATGATACAAGGAAGAACAACCTCGCGAGGGTCTGTCCTTGGCTGGGGCGATGAACTGCTGGGAGGAGTTCAGCCACCCTTCTCTCTCTCTCTCTCTCTGATCGAACCACCCCCTCTCCTCTGTGGGTGGCTGGTCCTATTTATAGAGGCCCTGGTCCTCTTCCCAAATATCGAGCGGGAAGGGAGCCAACAATGGCGGGCTAATTTGAAGGGGGACAGCTAGTCCTAGCTACCCTGACAAAAGTAGTCTTCGCCTGCGCAAAGCTCTGGTGGTGACGCCGTCCTGGGCTCCACGATGACCTCCGTCTTGCAGTCCTCCTGGTCTTGGTCTTGTTGCACCAAAATGGCAACCTTTGCCTGATGCCTCGGTACACCGCGGCTGCGCTTGCCCCCTTTGCACCAAAGAGGAAAGGAGGACACTGCGCGGGCTGGCACCCGCCTGGCGCCCTTGGTCGTCATGGCTTGCGTCATGGGCACCTCATGAGGTACCCTGCCTTGATCTCTCCGCCTCCTCGCGAGCCAGCCTGATGAGGCCGTGCCTGAGGAAGCTCCGCGTCGTCCACCCCGCGAGGCTTGGCCCCTCGCGAGGGTCTTGGATCTGTGTTGATGAAGACGGGCCATGTTGGGCCCCCTTTTAAGCCACGCCGCAGGCCGCAGGCAGGCAAGTCTGGGGACCCCCATTCCCAGAACGCCGACAGTAGCCCCCGGGCCCAAGGCGCGCCCGGACTTGGCCGTGCAGGGAGGCGGAAGGGCAAGAGCGAAGCGCCGCGGGCCCTAACAGCCTGCGGCCTTGGGCGCCGCGTGGCGGTTGACTGGACGTGGGCGGCACTGTTCCCCCACGCCCTCCTTATTTTGCGCCATGCTAGGCGGACTCGTAGTCGTACACAGCCGTTCCCCTTTCTGTTGCTCGAGCGCCCTCTGTCCTTCCTCCGCTCGAACTCCAGTTTCTGTTTTCAACCCGATCTTGAACCTTCCCCCCTTCCCATCTCCATGGCTCCGACGAAGAAGGGATGAGGGAAGAATTCCATGTCTCCGCCTTGCCCGCCGCCGTTGGCGGCCCCCGCCGAGGGCTTGGGCAAGGTCAGCTCGGCTCTGGCCACTATCTTCAACGAATGCGGGAGGATGACGGCCTGGCCCGCGTCCCACTTCTCCATCGACAGTATAGTCACCGAGGTCCCGTATTTTGCCAACGCCCTGTGGGCGGGTCTGGTTCCTCCCTTTTCTGATTTCTTCAATGCCGTGCTTTCCCACTATCAAATCCACATGATGCATCTGGGTCCTAAATCCATCACTCTCCTTTCGGTCTTCGCCTTTGTTTGCGAGGCTATGATGGGCATCCTTCCTTCGGTTGCCTTGCTGCGCCACTTCTTCTCGCTGCGCCTTGTTGACCCTACCCAATGCTGGGCGTGCGTGAGCTTCGTTGCTGCGTCTGAGACAGCGGCCTCTGGGATTGATTTGAAGCTCCCTCCGCCCGCGGCTGGGTTCCGCGAGCGGTGGCTGTATGTGGATGCTGGGGTGCCCAGCCCCCTGCTGTCGGAGCCAACTTCGCCTGCTGTCCCAAATTTGGGCTGGGGCCAGGAGACGCTTGAGAGCCCCCGGCTCGTCTTCGTCTGGCACCGCTTTGCGTTCTTGAGGTCGCTTGGCGTGACAGCGCCCAAGGTGGTGAAGGAGTTCCTGCTACGCCGCGTTGCTCCTCTCCAACGCCACTCCTGCCGGATGTGGGCCTTAAGCGGGTGCGATGATCGTATGAGGGTCCATGAAGAGGACCTGACGCCTGAAGTGCTAAGGACGGCGCTCTTGACCCTGACTGGAGACCCCAACCCTGGCAGCATCCAGCAGGGAGGGGCCTTGCTGTACCTCTTCCAGAGCAGGGGCAATTTTGTGAGGCAGATGCCTATCTTCGATGAGTGGGGGCCGCGCCCCACCGGCCTCCAGGGGCCTCACGAGAACCCAGTGGTGGTGACTGCCCTTCCAGTCGGCCAAGGCGACTCTTCCTCAAGTGGCGGAGCAGGGAGGCATGAGGCACCAGAGGCCGAGGGGGCTCCCGGCGGGGTGACAGCGCCGGGCGATGCTCATGAGGAAGCAGTTATTGGGGCTCGTGCCGCTGAGGCTGAGGGTGACAAGAAGCTGCCCTCTGCGCCTGCGACTGAGGCCCCTGAGGCTCCGGTGGCTTCTCTTGGCAAGGCGATTGGCAGCGCACATCAGGCAGGCGCCCCTGACACAGATCGCCTTGACGCTCCATCTTCGTCCCATTGATCCTTGCGCCCAACTCTTAGGCCGCTTCCGCGTGGACTTTGAGGCCCTCCGGAAGAGAAGGGAGGCCCTGGGCGACGATTACCCTTGTCGCCTGCTGAAGCGTAGGAAGTACTTCGCCACTGATGAGTAAGCCTTCTCCTTTCCCAGCTCCCGATCCTTCTGTTGCTCTTACTGACCCTTGCTCTGCAGGCCCCTTCCAGCCGAGCTTGCGGAGACGGCTGAGGAGCCGTCCCCCTTGGCTTCGCCCCCTCCACCGTCCTCAAGCGCTCCAAGCAGCGGAGCCCTTGTGGTGAGGGCGATCGAAGAGGCGAACCGTCCCGAGGCGTATCGTGGCCCTGCGCACCTCGCGATCCTCCTTCGCGGGCCTTCTCGTGGCATAGCCAGCCTGCCGTGGGCTTCTCGCCTGGTCATGGACTGCAATTGGCTAAGGCGCTCCCTGCGCTCTTCACCTGGGGACGGGCTGGCCCCAGGCCGGGCTTTTGACGCGGCGTGCCCGGCCGTCGCGAGGGTGCCAGCCCCCAGCCCGGAGGGGGAGTGCTGACTCGTGGCCCCCGGCGCTTGCTTGGGGAAGATGATGGTGTGGAAGACGTGCTCGAGCGCGCTTGGGAGCGTCGCGCTCTCCGCCAAGGATTCCTTCGAAGGGCGGCTGACGCGGTAAGCCTGCTTGGTGAGGAGCTTGCCGATGAAGACGCGCGCCTTGAGGCCGAGGGCCTGCGCCTGGCTGCAGAGAGGCGCGAGCTGGAGGGCGCCATCGCCCTTGCGCGCCGTCAGTGCGATCTTGACGACGCAGAGGCCAAGGCGTCGCTGGTGGCCTCTCGGGAGGCCCGATCTTGGGCCGCTGAGGAGGCTCGGGAAGCTGACCGGCGGCGAACGGCAGCGGAGGAGCGGGCCCGGGAGCTCCTGGCCTAGTGCCACTCATTGGAGGAGCAGGTGGAGCTGCGCGAGGCAGCCCTCGCGTCGATGAAGGTGGCCTCCGGCGACTCAGCAGAGCTCCAGAAGCGTGACGAGGCGCTGATGCTGGAAGCCGCCGAACGTACCCGCGAGTACGAGCGTCTGGAGATGAGGGAGCGCTTGGTGATGCAAGCGGAGGATGATGTTGCTGCACAGGAAGCCCGCGTCCTGGAGGAGGTCGGACATTGAGTGGCGATGGCGCATTTGAACCTCGAGCACGAGTTCGAAGAGAAGTTGGGGTTGATCCAGGCCGAAGTTGAAGGCAGGACTGCTGCCTTGAGGGCCAAGCTGGAGGAGGCGACGCGGCGGGCCGATGCTTTCCGGGCCGCCCTTGAGGTGGCGCAAGGTGAGTTAACCACCTCCCAGGCCGAGGTGCTCCTTCTTCGCCAGCGGGTGGAGGAGGCTGTGGTCGTCGCGCGCCAGAACACGGACGAGATACATCAGCGGCGGATCCTGGAGCATGAGCATGGCCCCATGCTCACCACGCTCCGGGAAAGAGCCAACACAGCCTTGGGCAACATCTGCGAGGCGGCTGTTGGCGAGCCGCACACAGTCAACTATGCTGGCAATCTTCAGTTCTTCACTGACGTGGTGACTCAGCTGAGGCGCGGTCGGTCAGGGCTGACAGGTTGGTGGAGGAGAGGAGCCGCGCCCTGCTCGGGCGCGCCTCTTCTCGCGTCTTCAGCCATCTCCAGAACATGGATCCCCACTTTGATTTCGACGCCGCCATCGCCCCAGTCCCCCAGGCCGTCCGAGACGATCTGGCGCACTGGGTGGAAGACAATGTGGATGCTCTTATCAGGGCCTTCGCTTCTGACAACGACTGCGTGATCGTGGTGGCCGACGAAGGCGGCGAGGTGAACGGCCCTGACGCCGCTGGCAGCGACGCGGACAGCGATGGCGAGTCCAGCGACGCGAGCAACGGCTCGGGTGGTGCTCCTGAGAACGCATTGGGGGATTTGTCCGACTGATTGTGCATCGTTCCTACTTCCTTACCCTGCATGAATAGAACTCAGGTTTTGGCCTGATGGCAGTGAGAGCATTTTGGAGGGGGAGCCCCTTATGTAAAACTTGTGTTCATCGTATTAGTAGACGCTACATTGCCCATGCGCTCGCGCCAAGTGGTTGGCCTAAGCGACGCGCTGGTCGGCTGGTTTACCTTTGTCCCGTGCTGGCCCTGAGGTAGCCTGTGGGAGGCTGTGGTGTCCCGAGTGTTCCCTGGTTGGATTCGTAGGATCTGCAGTAAAACACCCTCCTGAGAGGACACATCGGCGGTAGTCTGGGCTGCGCGCAAGCTAGGCCTGACCCGGCTCGCGAGGGGCTCACGAGGGGAGGCAGCTGAGGCGAAGTGGTAACCAAAACACGAGAAATTGCTCGAACGAGACTAAGCACCCCTTCCCCGAACACACGCAAATCTCAAATTCGAATCCAACTTGAATCCAGCGGGGGAAAGCGACAACCAAAGGGAAAAGCAACGAAAGCAGACAAAAGACCGCGTCCGGCACCTAGTCTAGTCTTGGACGTCTTCTCACCAGCGCGGAGCTAAGTGCTGCCACTGGGTGTGGGAGGGAGCCCCAGGGCCTGAGGCCGGCACCCCTGAGACTCCGGGGCGTGTATAGCCCCACTCATTATTACGTGAGAGTGTCACGGGGCGGCGATCTTCACAGGCACTGGGCCTTCTTCACAGGTACCGGCCTCGCTTCATATCGCCAGATGAGGGGCCCGCCTTGCGCCACACTCTAGTGCCATCAACGATGACCGGAAACCAGGACGCCACCGATGGGGTAGAGCAGTCGCCAGCGGTTCCCCCGACGACCACGGGTCCTCCGCCGGGGGCAGGCCCTGAGGCACCTCCCCAGCGGAGGGCCTACCACCTGAGAACACCTTGCTCCGAACGCCGTGGTGGTGATGTCGGATCCCGGCCCCTCTCCTGCAGCCCCCTGCGCCCTCCTCCCGAGGGGTAGGAGACTGTGGGAGCGGGGCAGCTGCCCGCTGCGGCGACCTTCACCTCCTGCGACCCATGGTAAGCGTATGCCTGCTTCTGAAGAATTAGCGGTACCCGATAATCGTTGCCTCCAATGTGGCCAGTGGGACCGTCCCAGGGCTCCCGGAAAGGCTCAGCATCTGGCGCCTCGTCCTCCCAGCTTGGGCTGAGGAGCGAGCCTTGTTCGCTCTCGTGAGGGTGTCCTTGGTCCATCATGAGGGGCACGTATTCCTCTGGCCCCGCCATCCCGAAGGCCACGCCGTAGTGCCCCGCGTGCCACGCGGTCCTGCCTGACGCGCCCACCGTGGGGTGGCAGCGCGGCTGTCCACTGGGGCTATGGTTCGTGTCGAGTCCTTCTTCTTTGCGGACCGGGAGCGGGGGCAGCGCCGCCACTGGTCCGGTGCTGACAGCTTCGCTGGTGTTGGAGTAGGCTCGGAGCCCGCGGGCGTGCGCGGAGCCCCCGCGTGGGCCTCCCTGGGCTTGAGATGGGAGCTGGGTGCTGAAGGGTTGAGCCCCCGAGGCGGCGAAGCCCAGGAGCTCCGTCACCCGCTCCAACAGCACGTCGCGGCCACCCTCCAGCAGCCTGCACTGCAGAAGCTCTCGGGCCACCGTGAGCGCGGCCCTCGAGTTCGCCTGCTCCCGGCGGGTGTACAGTGTCGTGGTAGCGGCGTGATTGGAGGCCCTTGCTGCCGACCGCGCCTGCCGCGGTGTGGGAGCTATCGAAGCCTGTCCGCATCGCCCGCGGCCCACAGCGCCCTGCGGACCGCGAGCTACCTGGGGCACGGGGTCGCCCGAGGCGAGCGGTTCTGCGCGGGCGGGCCACGCTGCCCATGGATCTGGGTTGCCCGCCTGGTCGCCGGACATGATGATGATGATGCGACGGGGCACGAAGCGGTAGAAGGTGGATTCCGGCGCACCCCTACCTGACGCGCCAAATGTCGGATTTCGGGTTCCGGCAGACCCTTGAGGTTCGAACACTGGGGTGCGCGCGGAGATTTCGCTTCCTACCTACCTGCACCCCTCCGCCTCGCTAAGACTAAGCTATGGAAAGAACAACACAAGGGACACAGGGTTTATACTAGTTCGGGCCACCGTTGTGGTGTAATACCCTACTCCAGTGTGTGGTGTGGTGGATTGCCTCTTGGGCTGATGATGATGAATGATACAAGGAAGAACAGCCTCACGAGGGTCTATCCTTGGCTAGGGCGATGAACTGCTGGGAGGAGTTCAGCCACCCTTCTCTCTCTCTCTCTCTCTCTGATCAAACCACCCCCTCTCCTTTGTGGGTGGCTGGTCCTATTTATAGAGGCCCTGGTCCTCTTCCCAAATATCGAGCGGGAAGGGAGCCAACAATGGCGGGCTAATTTGAAGGGGGACAGCTAGTCCTAGCTACCCTGACAAAAGTAGTCTTCACCTGCGCAAAGCTCTGGTGATGACGCCGTCCTGGGCTCCACGATGACCTTCGTCTTGCAGTCCTCCTGGTCTTGGTCTTGTTGCACCAAAATGGCAACCTTTGCCTGATGCCTCGGTACTCCGCGGCTGCGCTTGCCCCCTTTGCACCAAAGAGGAAAGGAGGACACTGCATGGGCTGGCACCCGCCTGGCGCCCTTTGTCGTCATGGCTTGCGTCATGGGCACCTCGTGAGGTACCCCGCCTTGATCTCTCCGCCTCCTCGCGAGCCAGCCTGATGAGGCCGTGCCTGAGGAAGCTCCGCATCGTCCGTCCCGCGAGGCTTGGCCCCTCGCGAGGGTCTTGGATCTGTGTTGATGAAGACGGGCCGTGCTGGGCCCCCTTTTAAGCCACGCCGCAGGCCGCAGGCAGGCAAGTCTGGGGACCCCCGTTCCCAGAACGCCGACAGCTTTGGGCTCAATTATGGCCCATATCAGATTCGGCCCGTCAACTGGACACTATGCTTTTGGGCCCACTTGCTAAAGGCCCACTTAGTAATTCGGCTTGATATTAGTTTTGGCTTGTTAAGGGCCCATTTAACATTTCGGCCCTATATTAATTTCGGCATGTTAAAAGCCCGTCATATAGTTTGGCCTAACTACGGCCCAGTTTGCATCCGGCCTGCTCGCGGCCGATATCTGATTGGGCCAAACAAGGACCGAGACAATTTTGGCCTGTTAAAAGCCCGTGATTTGATTTGCACAATCATGGGACGGGGTTCATTTCAGGCTGCTGCCGGCCCGTGAGTTGTTCGGCACGTTTCAGGCCCAACCTACATCGTGATTGCACGACGACCCGATTATGTACCGTAATTTTATGGTTTGGCCGGTGTACTGCGAAGACAGGATATATATACAGTAAAATAACTGCAGCATCTTGAATAAGAAAAAACCTAGACTATACAATAAAGAAATTACGACATATTACATCCACTGGGCATCAAAGTTCGCCACTATGATAATAAAGCACAAGCAGACAGCAGATTACATACACTGGGCATCAAAGATCGCCACCAGTGCAAATAAACACGCCGACAAAATAATATACAAAACTGAAAGCACTTCAATAGAGTTCAAGAAAGGTTAGCCCTGCTGGGGAGCTGCAGCGCAATCAGCTGAGCAAGATGATGAGACTGCGCTTGTTCAACACTTATATCTTTCTCACTCTGAAAGATAAACAAGCAGACAGATGACATGTTTTGCACATAGAAGTATCAGTGCTGAAAATTCATCACATTTCTTACTGACGAATAAAGTAACACGGTTTAAAATTGCATTAACACAATATGGTATTGTTCAGGTCAAGACATGGCAGGAAATGACATTGTGAAGGAGTTGGCAGCTTCACGACACTACTGGATTACAAATCAAGAACTCATAAGTATCAATGGTTTGTGTGATGTCAATTTATACCATTTCAGATTGGCAAATAAAGAGGCGGTTTAAATAATAGTAGAATGATATGACATTGTTCATAGTTAAGACATTGCAGAATATGACATTGTGCTGTAGTGGGTAGGTTCACCACACCACTGGATTACGGATGAAGAACAGAAGCATACATGCAGTGCAAAAGAAGATCACTTTCTCTGTATAGTTTAATTTACATGGTATGAAGAAGGAACTTGGTTGTACAACTAAAAACTTAAATTGAGAAAGGACAAACTTTTGTTTATGAACTACATAATAAACTTTAAACAAGCAATTTGATGCAAACACCAAAAATAAACAGCTGTTGCAGTCATGCCTAACCAAATATATACAACAAAGTTTGAAGGCTTGAGATGGACAAACTTACATTATTGGTGAAGACGGGCTCTATAAAGGCCTTGTCCATGCTGATGGGGGGGGAATTCAAGAAGTTTACCACAGAATCTTCTTCAAAAGCATTGCCTTTATTCTACATTTTGTTAAGAGTAAATATAGATGTGATAATATACGAAAAATGGAGAATATTTAAGATAAGATGAAGAGTGATGCTACATAACCAAGTAGCTATAAATGTAAGTGCAGCGATACAGGCAAAAGGTACAACCAAGAGGAATGCACAACTAAACTTCTTCAGTACCAACCTTATGGTAAGAGTAAATATAGATCTGATGTGTAGAAAATGGAGGGCAAAGGAAAATAAGCTGCAGAGTGATGGTACATGAACAACTACCTGTCATTATAAGTACACTGATAAAGGACAACATGTACTTACAAGAACAATGAAGAGCTAAAAAAACATTGGCATTGAATATATTCTACACTAATGTGACCATTCATACAGATCAGATAATTTGGAGCGAACAATTGATAAGCAAGCTATCATGCATACTGCTATCACATAATGAACCAGGTATGTTTGCACGTACAGTGATACAGGACAACAGGTACTAACAGGAGCAAAGTGGCGGGCAGCATATTTGCGATATCCTGTCGTTCTTGTCAAACCAGAATTCTTCTTCGAGCAGATTTCCTGCAAAAAAGATCCATAAGGCACATGCGGAAAAGTAGAAGTTCAAATTGTCATGTGATTTCATAGACAGTACCTCATCCTGGGAACGAGACCAGTGCATAACAAGGTTTTTCCATTCAATGTCTTCTAAATTTAGCACATGAGACTTCACCAGAAATTCGTTTATAGACTTGCCATCAAAGTGTGATTTCCTCAGGTAACACCGATACTGCTGCAATTCTGCCTTGAAAAGCACAAGCAAGCTTTGCTCGTCATGACTATCCAGATTGACCCTCGCCTAGTTACAACAATGTAATGTAAATCATTGATGTGTTCAATCAGCAGAAAAACAGGAAAATAATAAGCATGAACAATAGCACTTACACGTAAGTTGGACAGGAAGATGTGAAAATGGTGTTTGTCTTCACAATAATCTTCCCATGATGGGAATATATGCACGTAGTCCCTAACAACATTGAAATCATTGTCTTTTAAACTGGGAATAAATGGAATGAGGTTCCAATCTGCAGGAATTGGCCATCTCTACAGTTGGGATAGGTCTTCGGCCGGTGGACTTGCTGTACTTTTTGCTGGAGTGGGATTTTTCTATGGTACAGCTGGTGCTATGGCAAATGAAATCGGTATACCTTTTGCTGGAGTGCAGGTCCTGTGTGGTGGGGCTAGTGGTGTGGCCAGTGAAGTATGGGTACAGTCTGCTGGAGTCGGTCCTACGTTTTGTGTCACTGGTTGTACAACCAATATAAGTGGGGTGCTGTCTGATTTCTCCGGCACCACCATGTTTTTCAAGGACTTTGCTGGTGCTCCTTCAGGTTCGGCAATCACCCTCTTCCTTTTTGATGTCTAATACACAAGAACAACATTTGAGTGGAAAAACATGGTATGATGACAGATGGAATATGTATTGATAATGGATGGGCATGGCATCTCGACATATATGATGAGTAAACTAAGCAGATGGCGGTGCAACAAAGTAGAAGAAATGCAAGACAACATATGCAATATACCCGCAATCAATAAAACATTGCCAAATTAGAACAGGCACCTTGGTGGGTGAACAGGACAGGCCATCTGCCTTTGACTCCTCGAGGTTAGAATAGTCATTAGGATCATATTCTGAACAAGAATCAACAGGAGGGGAGCATATGAGTTTCATTGCATCCAGAATGGCACTCAATGCCTTGGTACCAATTTTGTAAGTCATTGCAGTGTTTAGCTTCAAGAGTGGACTAATGCTAGTGCGACACAAAGTAGGTACACAGATCATAGTGTATATATAACGGGAAAACCTTAAGCATCAGAGTAAAATCAGCAAAGTGGAACTTGCTGCAATATATGTGTCAGTATTACCGGTACGGCTAGAAAGGCTTCGGATACCAGCTCTCTTCAAGTGAAGGTGCGGTACTGTTAATATCAGTGTAACTCTCAAAGGCGACACAGCTCCCCGCATTTCCTTGCTATTCTTATAGGATTCAAGTTGGCAGGCCACTACAAATCCCATTCCTATGTTTACAAGATCCTACGAATCAAAGAGGCTCAAAGTGTCCGTCACAACCGACCGTATAGACCTCTACACTCCAAATGTCCCTGCTCATCTTCAGTACAAGGAACATATTGTACTACTATCATACTCCCTCCGTTCCAAAATATAAGTCTTGGTAAAGATTTCCACTATGGATCACATACAGATGTATCCAGATACATTTTAGAGTGTAGATTCACTCATTTTGCTCCATATGTAGTCCATGGTGGAATTTGTACAAAGACTTTTATTTAGGAACGGAGAGAGTACATATTAAAGAAGAACAGAAGAGGAACATGGTAAAGAAGAGCAAGCAGATTTTGGATAATAAAATGTTGGTTGCGTAGTGCCCACACATGATGAACCAGAGCGCATTAAGAATGCAACTCCCAGCTGTCTCTCGACCATTTCAGGCGGTTGGTTGAAGATCCTACGTCTCCTAACCCTTCTTCTTCCTCTTCTCTGATTCTTCCCATACAGAACACCGCACGGGCCACTGGCCGGACCACCGGCCCCCACCGCCTGTGTTCCTCCGCCACCCCCACCCCAACCCCCGCCCCAACCCCCACCCACATCAAGTTTTCTTTGTTTGGCAAGGTCTCACAACCACCCGAGCCCCTTCGATCGCAACGGCGAACTCCGGCGAGCTCTGAAAAATCTACTGACCCAATTTTGAAATTTAGTGTACTGTGATCTAACTAGTGTGGAATATAAAAGGGGAAAACCATAAGCATTGGGAGTATAGTGTTGAGCGTGCCATGGAGGATCTGAAGGTGCAAACCGGACAAAGGCAACTTCGCAACCAAGACAAGAAATCAGAGTAAAGCAGTGGCGATCTATTTTCTTGCTGCGATAAATAAGTTGAGCAGATATGAAAGAGTATCGCCTCTGGTGCGGCGCCGTGTACGCATCTGCTGAGAATTTTACGGTGCTGCGGTAGCGATGGCTGTCGACGGTGTGGAAGCATATCTAGGAGGGTAGACGGCAGCGGTGGGGCACGGTGGACGAGACGGTCGTAGGAGCGGCACCGGCAAGGTGGACGACGGCGGGGATGAAGCGAGAGGACGGGATGCAAGGATCCCGGTCCGAAGCCGTGGATGAGAGAGGTCGATCTCTTGTAATGGACGGCGGCATCGGGGTATCAGCTCCGGCATGGTGGAGGAGGACGACGGTGGATGGGGTGGCGGACGGAGGAGAGTGGGGTGGAGAGGGTGTTTTGGCGCCCACGAAGTACGAATGGGGAAAAGGGAGGTAGAGAGGAAGGGGGGAACCATGTATTCAGGGCGCGCTTGTCTCAAATGCGAGGAAATTTACAAACTTAGCCCCCGTTTCAAATTTCTACTACATCACAGCAACATTAGTCGGTTGGGATAGGATGGTAATCTCGCATACACCGAATATTTGCCGACGAGATTTTGTTTTTGCTGCCCACCGTGTATGAATATGAATCGGGGAGGGAGTCGATTTCGGCCGAGGACACACTGTGTTTTGGCGCCCACCATGTATGAATCCGGGTGAGAGGCAGTTACGTCACGTTTGGGTGAAATTACCAACCTACCCCTATCGAAACCTATAGAAATCCAGCAGATAGGCTTTGCGTGGCAGGGATAGGCAGTAGTGATTTCCATCTCGCAGATTTTGGTTTCGGGCGGTTACTGCGACTTTCCCCGCTCGTTCAAATTTTGCAGAGTGCATGTTTACCATGCCAACTCAATTGGAATCCCGTTTGTATTCTATTTTTTTCGGGCAGGATCCATTTTCAGTTGGAATTACATTCTATATACATCATTTTTTTATATATACTTTCAAAAGCACAACAAAGAACTCTGATCCTTTATATGTATAATATGATTTACAAATACAACGTTCTCGAAATCTTAAGGTTGAATTCGAAAAAAATTAACCAAATTATGTTCTACTAAAATGTATGGATCAGTAATATCTACATATCAAATAACATAGATGTGTGTGAATTCATATGAGTATGCATGTTTGATAGATCAATTTTGGTTTGAGTATGGATTACATATATCATCATCTTGAATTCAAATATTTGAATCCCTTTTTTGTTCACTCCTTTCACGCCCATCTCTCTCGCATGCATGATCCTTCGGGTAGCTATCACTCTCTTTTCTCCAGCTCACCCGCACGCTCACTTCATGTTTCTCCTATCCTCGCAAACATGGTCTATCGACGTCTCCCTTGAGAAGTGTCACACTCTCCCTATCATTATACATTACACGGTTTTCATCATCTCTCACGTCTCTACTGTTCTCTGGTATCACTCGGTACCTAAGCTTTCTTTTTCACCACCACACACACAGTCTCCACTCGTCTTTCACTTTGTCTTTCTCTCTATGGGATTCTCTCACACACCCTATATGTCTCTACATATGACTCATACCACTAAAATTACTCTCTCTCTCTCTCCTGTAGACACAACATTTTTTTCGGTCTCCTTTTCGTCTCCATCCCAGACTGACATTATTCATTTGTTTACCGATCAGACAACCCCGACTACCGTCTCCTCTCTCTCTCACACAGACACACACACACAACTCCTACTTCCACTCCCCTTCCCGACTACCGTCTCTCTCTCACACACAAAACTCTCGCTCTCGCACCCCGAATCATATTTCTCTCACAAACATTTATCGACTAGCTAGCCTCTAGATAGGTTTATACACCCGCACACTCGTGCTTCCACCATCGCATACATGTCTATCTCCCGCTCCTTGTATCTATGTAGATTTTTCTTCCCTTCTTGAGACACGCCCTCTCGATCATGCACACACACTATCGCCTCATTTTAAGCTGATGCCTATCGCACACACACTCCTTGTGTCTTTGTCACACATGCACTCCGTCATCCTCCACTCTCCCTCTCTCTCTCACACACACATGGGCTTTTTGCAACAACTAGCAAGATGCCCATGCGTTGCACGGAACATCAAGATGCATTTGTATGAGTAGTTTATCTTGTGGGGGAAAAGGATGAACGAGGGAAGGCCTTATTTGCAAATGTGGAGAGGGGTGTGTGTATCTTTTTGCAAAATTGCCATAGTTTCCTTCCTATCCGTCAGATATAGATCGGACGGCCTATATTGCAGGATGGCAGGCACACGATCATCACCGACAATGCTTTTTATAAGAGTAGGGATAAAAAATAGAGTTGGTGATGATGGTGGGCCTGCCATCCTGCAATGTAGGTCGTCCGATTTATATCTGACGGATAGGAAGGAAAATATGGCAATTTACCCGCACTCTTCACCACATTTGCAGATAAGGCCTTCCCTCATTCATCCTTTTCTCCCACAAGATCTTGATGTTCCATGCAATGCACGGGCATCTTCCTAGTAAGAGTAGAAATTAGACATATACCACTTCTCGAATCTTGAAACCAACAACATTCCTCCCTTATCTCATCAAAACCGCCAAAGGAATATATTTTGAGTGAAACATAACATATTTTTAGTGATATACGTATTTCAAAACTAGACTTTTTTCTATCAAATCGGTGAATATGTATTAATCTATTTTGATCGTGTGGCAACGCATTGGCACATTGCTAGTAGTTATTATATTTTTTTTGGACACCGGACAAACGGTGGAGTACATATACGAAGAGAAGAGGCGCACACACGCAGTCGGCCTCTCGTTATCTCGCACACATGAGTGTTACGTAAAGGCGACGTTAACAAATAAACCCTAAAACCCTAGGTGCATGATTGCTGCATTCGCGGGTACCGGGTACGTGGTGGAGCACATTTGTAGGAATAGTCAGCTCGCGTGATAATTTGATCCGTAGGAGTTGATGGTCGGGACCACAGGTGAACGACTTGGAGCGCGGTGGCTCGCCAATTGCCACAGATCGAGTAGCCACGTTTAAAATATCGTTTTTTAGTGGGGTTAAGAGTTCCGATTTTCAATGGCGCGTTATAAGTAGTAAGTAGTTTTTAGAACGATTGGTATGTAGCGAAAATGGAATTCATAGTACTACGTACCTCCTTGGCATATGGTTGTATGGTTTTTTTGCAATGGAGGTTGTATGGGTTTATGTTGCGAGATGTTGAACCTGGTAGTTCTAGGGAAAATACTATGGTTTAGATTTAGATGCTGGTTTTCAATAATGAAAATCGGAAGGGGAAACCCTTCTTTGATTAAAAAAACTACTACCTCCATTCTGGTTTACTAGTCCCCATCGTACTTTGGGTCAAAGTTTATCCACGAATTTTACTTGTAAAATGTGAATGGAAAACGAGATTTTGTTATACCCAAACAAAAAAGGACTGGAGGGAGTGATTGCTCTGACACGGACGCGACCTCTCATAGCGCAGGCATTGAACCGGCGCGCCGGCCAAGAGGGCCGCACTCGCTGCAGGCCTGGCTGAGCACGCCTGCTCGCCGCGTGCAACCAGCTTAAGACTGCCCCGCCTGCCTTCATTGAATTCGCGCATGTGCCGGCAACACGTCCTTCCGCGAGCCAACAGACATTTTAGAACACAAAAATGACTAAAATATAATTAATTTACGCATGGTCTTGACTTGTTGTGCTCGCACTGGTAGCAGGAACTAGTAGAGGATTTTCTTTATTTATAACTCTCCTCACATTTTTTTGGCTTTGAAGTGAATCATGGTTGTGGACATTATGTATGAATGTGCAGATATCTGTGAACATGAGTTTGATGTGGAAGTTGAACTTGGAATTTCGGGCTTGTGCGTGAACTATACCATGTCTAATGCTTCGTCTGTTATTGTTTGGAAAGTAATTGTTGTTATTACATTACCCAAAAAAAACATTTTGTGCCACATCAGTAGATGCACGGACATCACAACAGGCATGCTGACTGGATGTAACACCCTCGATGCGACTATAGCTCCCACGTGTCGAGGCACGACTTAGAGACATAATCGCATTGAAGGCATATGTCGCAAGTTAGGCAATCTTCACAACATCCCATGTAATATGGTAATAAAAGGGGAGATAACATAGTTGGCTTACACTCGCCATGTCAATCAAGTACATAAATAACATTACATCATCCAAACACTCATGGCCCGACTATGGCGCCAAAATAAAAGAGAACCCAACATGCGACACGGTCCCAATCACCCCCAACTGGGCACCACTACTGATCATCGGGAAAGGAAACATAGTAACGTTGAGAGTCTTCGTCGAACTCCCACTTGAGCTCATACGCGTCTCCTGGAGTGGAATCATCAGGCCCTCCATCTGGTGTAATAGTAATCTGTGAGCCACAGGGACTCAGCAATCTCGCACCCTCGCGATCAAGACTATTTAAGCTTATAGGTATGGCAAGGTAAAATATGAGTGGAGCTGGAGCAAGCGACTAGCAAATATGGTGGCTAACTTATTCGCAAAAGAGAGCGAGAAGAGGAGGCAAAGCGCGAGCGAGAAACTAGAGAGCAACCTGCGCAAACGTTACTGCAACACCGTGTCCACTTCCCGGACTCTGCCGAGAAGAGGCCATCACGGTGACACACTCAGTTGATTCATTTTAATTAAGTTAAGGTTCAAGTTATCTACAGCCGGACATTAACAAATTCCCATCTGCCCATAACCGCAGGCACGGCTTTCGAAAGTTCAAATCCCTGCAGGGGAGTCCCAACTTAGCCCATGACAAGCTCTCACGGTCAACGAAGGAATAGACCTCCTCCCAAGACGTTCCAATCAGACTCGGTATCTCGGTTACTCAAGACACTTCGACAGGTTAAAACAAGACCAGCAACACCGCCCGAATGTGCCGACAAATCCCGATAGGAGCTGCACATATCTCTTTCTTAGGGCACACTCAGATAAGCAATCCATACAACTAAAACCAGCCCTCGAGTTTCCCCGAGGTGGCGCTGCAAGGGGCTCTAGTTTGGACCAACACTCAGAGGAGCACTGGCCCGGGGTGTTAAAATAAGATGACCCTTGAGTCTGCAGAACACAAGAGAAAGAAAAGGCTAGGTGGAAAATGGTAAGATCAATGTTGGGCATTGCTGGAAAAGCTTTAATCAAGGCGAACTATCAAGGGGTTCCCATTATAACCCAACCGCGTAAGGAACGCAAAATCCGGGAACATAAACACCGATATGACGGAAACTAGGGCGGCAAGAGTGGAACAAAACACTAGGCGAGAGGCCGAGCCTTCCACCCTTTACCAAGTATATAGATGCATTAAGATAACATGGCAAAATAATGATATCCCAACAAGTAAATAAATGTTCCAACAAGGAACGGCCTCCAATCTCACCTGCAACTAGCAACGCTATAAGGGCTGAGCAAAGCGGTAACATAGCAATCAATGGTTGCTAGACAATGTGGGTTAGAGTTTGACATGGAAATTTGGGAGCTTGCAAAGCAAGTGTAGGCATCGTAGCATTGGCATAGCAAAAGAGGAGCAAACTAGCATAGCAAAGATAGTAGTGATTTCGAGGTGATCATTCTTGCCTGCACAGTTGTCAGAGTTGACTGGATCCTCAAAAGCAAACTCAACGGGCTCCTCGTTAGCGAACTCGTCTCCCGGCTCTACCCAAACAAGACAAACAAGCAACAAGGATATAATTAACCACGTGCAAGACCAAGCAATATGATGATATGCTATGCGGGATGCGATGCGTGATGCAAAATGCAAGATATGACAGGAAATGCATGAACCTGGCCTCAACATGGAAATCCAAGTGTGCCACTGGAAATATGAGATGAGAACGCTTGAAAACGATATGAAGAACGCCGGAATCGGAGTTACGGTTTGGAAATGGCAAGCGATTCAAAAATGACACCGGTCTGCAATTTACAGCAAGTAGGCATCTAAATGCAAAGAAATGAACATGCTACAGCACTCAAACATGACAACAAAATACATGGCAGGGATGCACACAAGATGCTTAACAAAAGTCTAGCACTGAGCTACGGCCAATCATCCATTAACAGGTTCAAACAAGCATGGCAAAAATGCAAATGGCAAACAGATCTCAGACTTAGTGAAATCAACACTTGTCTGGAATTTCAGATCAGGTAGCCCTCTTTGGAGCAACAAAACTACATGCTACAGGATCTGAACATGGCAAAGTAAAGCATGTCATGGAGCTACTCAAAGAGCTTAACAAAAGTCCCTTAGTGACCTTGAGCCAAAAGGGATCAGAAAATACAATTGCAAGCATGTGAACATAGCAAAAACATAATCAGTTTCAGACTTTGTGAAAAACTGACACATGCTGAAATATAACTCAAGTAGACATGTTTACGAGCTCGATGCACTCACTACAGAGCAAGTCATGGCAAGACAAGCATACACCCATCAAGAAGGCACAAAATGCGAGCTAGACATGACAAGAACAATAGCATAGCATGCACGGATCAACTACAACATCACCGGCAAAATTGCAAACAAGTTGACAATCTGCCCAGATTCAAAAGGTAGCAAAAGTAGAGCTCGATTGACTCAAGCTAGGGTGCTCCATAAATGCAAACAAAGACATGGATGGATAGAGCACTACAATATTAAGAAAACTCCCTTACTAATCATCCTCAAAAGAGGCACAGATCACTAAGAAACAACATGAACATATGGCAACATGAGATAAACAGCTCCAGGACTTGGTGAAATCACTAAGTCCCTGAAAACAGAATTAGCAAGTGCACCACTTTGCAAGCTTGCACAAGTCACCACACACATCACAAAAATACATAGGTTGCACCTCTGGAAAGATGACAAAACCCTTAACAAAACATAAGTAGAACTCACGGGCATATCATGCACACATTAATCATGGCAAAAAAGACAAAAGTGCTAAACGGAGTAACAGATCTGGAAATTAACTCAAGTAGCCCTCTTTTAACAGCATTTCGAGCATCAAGATGAGCTCAAATGAAAATGATGCAATGGAATGAAATGATGTACTCTCTGAGATGAACATTTTGATATGCTATATGCGTGAATCGGAGCTACGGATGCAAAGTTATGGGGCTACGAACATGTGCATATGGGCTGAGAAAAACTAGGACTTAGAAAAAAAACAACCCTCAGATCCAGGGTTTGCACGGATTTCGAAGTTGGCCGGAAACACTGTAGACGCTGGAGTTCGTCGCGGCTCGCCGGAGGAAGGAGAAGGCCGGCGAGGTGCTCCCGGGATCAGCGGTGGCGGCGGCGGCCGGAGGCGGCGGTCAGGCGAGGCGGCGGCGGCGCGGGGCGGCGGCGTGGGGCAGCGCGAGGCGGCGGCCGGGAGGGCCTTCCCTGGGCCGCGCGGGCCGGCTCGGGGGAAGACAGCGGCGGTGACACTTGGCGCCGCGGGAGTGGCCGAGGCGGCGGGGCGGACGCGTCCTACCGGGGCGGACGTGTCCGGCCGGCGCGGATCTGGGATTAGGGTTTGAGGACGAGGGGGATCCGGAATTTCATGGAGGGATCTATTTATAGGCATAGGAGGAGCTAGGAGAGTCCAAATGAGGTGCGGTTTTCGGCCACGCGATCGTGATCGAACGCTCTAGATGATGGAGCAGAGTTAGGTGGGTTTTGGGCCAAATTGGAGGGGTCTTGGGCTGCAACACACACGAGGCCTTTTCGGTCCCTCGGTTAACCGTTGGAGTATCAAACGAAGTCCAAATGGTATGAAACTTGACAGGCGGTCTACCGGTAGTAAACCAAGGCGCTTGACAAGTCTCGGTCCAATCCGGAAATGTTTAATCCCCACACACAAAAGAAGGCTAGAAATGACCACCGGAGGAGAACGAAGCGCCGGAATGCAAAACGGACAACGGGAAAAAAATGCTCGAATGCCTGAGACGAGCGCGTATGCAAATGCAATGCACATGATGACATGATATGAGAAGCATGACAACGATAACAACACACGGAGACAAAACCCGAACCCGAGGAAATAAATATAACTTAACACCGGAAACGGCAAGAGTTGGAGTACAAATAGGGAAAGCTATATCCGGGGTGTTACAACACTCCACCACTACGAAAGGATCTCGTCCCGAGATCTAGGACTGAAAGAACGCCGGGTACTCAGAACGGAGGTGATCCTCGCGTTCCCAGGTAGCTTCACGGTCGGAATGGTGTGACCACTTGACTTTGAGAAATTTGATTGACTTGTTGCGAGTCTTGCGTTCAGTCTCTTCAAGAATAGCAACTGGGTGCTCACGATAAGAGAGATCTTCTTGGAGCTCAATGTCCTCAAAGTTGATGGTGCGGTCAGGAGTCTTGAAGCACTTTCGAAGCTGAGAGATATGGAACACGTCATGAACATTTGCAAAGTTTGAAGGAAGCTCGAGTTGATAGGCGAGGTCGCCTCTCTTGCTAACAATCTTGAAAGGTCCCACGTATCTAGGGGCAAGCTTCCCTTTGATACCGAAGCGACGAGTACCTTTCATAGGAGAGACGCGGAGGTAAACATGATCTCCGATCTCGAAAGCCAAAAACACGATGCTTACTATCATAGTAGCTCTTCTGGCGGGATTGGGCTGCTTTGAGGTTATCACGAATGACTTTGCACATTTCTTCTGCCTCTGTGATTAAGTCATTACCCAAAAGCTGACGTTCACCGGTTTCGGACCAGTTGAGAGGGGTACGGCACTTCCTACCATACAGAATTTCAAAAGGGGCCTTGCCCGAACTTGCTTGAAAACTGTTGTTGTAGGAGAATTCAGCGTAAGGAAGACAATCCTCCCACTTCATGCCGAAGGAGATCACACAAGCCCTGAGCATATCTTCAAGAATCTGGTTGACACGCTCGACTTGACCGCTAGTTTGAGGATGGAAAGCTGTGCTGAAGCAGATGTTGGTGCCCATGGCCTTCTGAAAAGAATCCCAAAACTTCGAGGTAAAGATGCTGTCACGGTCTGAAGAGATCACTTGTGGAATACCGTGCAGAGAGACAATACGAGAGGTATAGAGTTCCGCCAATTGAGCTGCAGTGATCGACTCTTTGATAGGCAGAAAGTGAGCCACTTTGGTGAGTTTGTCGATGACAACGAATATAGCATCATTGCCATGCTTGGACTTTGGAAACCCAGTCACGAAGTCCATTTCCATGTGGTCAAACTTCCATTCTGGAATGGCAAGAGGTTGGAGGAGACCTGCTGGCCTTTGGTGTTCTGCCTTCACTCTTCTGCAGACATCACATTCATTCACGAATTGAGCAATCTCGCGCTTCATTCGAGTCCACCAATAAGCTTGCTTGAGGTCCTGATACATCTTCGTGCTCCCAGGGTGGATGGAGAGGAGAGAATTGTGAGCCTCGTTCATGATCACTTTACGGAGGTCACCTTTGGGTACAATAATACGATCCTCGAAGAAGAGAGTGTCCTTGTCATCAAGGCGGTAGCACTTGTACTTGGACTGACTCTTGGCAATCCTAATCTTCACCTTTTTCACCATAGCATCAAGAAGCTGGGCTTGGCGAATCTGGTCTTCCAAGGTAGGAGAGACTTGAAGGTTGGCAATGAAACCTTGAGGAACAACTTGCAGATTAAGTTTGCGGAAAGCTTCACAAAGCTCGGGTTGATAAGGCTTGAGAATCAGACTGTTGCAGTAAGCTTTCCTGCTCAATGCGTCAGCAATCACATTGGCCTTTCCTGGAGTATACTCAATACTCGGATTATACTCTTGAATCATTTCGACCCATCGAGTTTACCTGAGGTTGAGATTAGGCTGAGTGAAGATGTACTTGAGACTCTTGTGATCAGTGAAAATGTCCACTTTTCTTCCCAATAGAAGATGTCTCCAAGTCAAAAGAGCATGCACAACTGCCGCCAACTCGAGATCATGAGTGGGATAGTTCTTCTCATTAGGCTTCAACTGGCGAGATGTATAATCAACAACTTTCTTCTCTTGCATCAATACTGCGCCAAGACCTTGGAGAGAGGCATCACAAAAGACCTCGTACGGTTTGGATTCATCAGGCGGAGTCAGAACTGGAGCAGTGATCAATTTCTCTTTCAAAGTGTTGAAAGCAATATCACACTCTGGAGACCAAACGTACTTGACGTGCTTCTGAAGAAGATTAGAGAGAGGCTTCGTGATCTTGGAAAAGTTTTCAACGAATCTTCGGCAATAGCTTGCGAGACCGAGGAAGCTACGGAGTTGCTTCACGTTCTGAGGAGGGTCCCAATTCACAATTGCAGACACCTTCTCAGGATTCACGGCAATGCCCTTGGCAGAGATGATATGACCAAGATAAAGAACCTCATCGAGCCAGAATTCACACTTGGAGAACTTGGCGTAGAACTGATGTTCCCTCAGCTTATCGAGAACCAAACGCAAGTGCTTGGCATGATCTTCCTTGTTCTTCGAGAAAACCAGAATGTCATCGAGATAGACCAAAACGAAGTCATTGGTGTAGGCGTTGAAGATGAAGTTCATCATGCGAGAGAACGTCGGAGGAGCGTTGGCGAGACCAAAAGACATGACAGTGTATTCATATGAACCAAAGCTTGTCCTGAAAGCCGTCTTGGGAATATCTTGCTCACGAATACGAATCTGATGATAACCCATGCGGAGATCAAGCTTGGAGAATACTTGGGCACCTTTGAGTTGTTCGAACAGCTCATTGATGTTGGTAAGTGGGTATTTGTTCTTGATGGTCTTCTTGTTCACCGGACGGTAATCAACACAAAGTCGGTCCGTGCCATCCTTCTTCACAAAAAGAACACCACAACCACACGGAGAAGAACTAGGCCGGATAAGACCCATTTTCTCTTGAATATCGAGTTGCTTCTTCAGCTCCTTCAACTCTTCAGGTCCGAGCTTGTAAGGACGCTTGCACACAGGTTCTGTGCCGGGCTCAAGATCAATAACGAATTCAACTGGCCGGTGCGGAGGCATTCCTGGAAGCTCTTCTGGAAAGACGTTTTGATATTCGCAAACGACTGGAATTTGAGAGATAGCATCCAATTCACCCTTCTCATTGAGAGAAAACAGACGGATGGTATCATCCCGAGCGGCAAAGACAATCACATCCTCAGACGAATGATTCAACTGAATCTGCCTGGCTGCACAATCAAGCTGAACCTTGTGCTTAGAAAGCCAATCCATCCCAAGAATAAGATCAATATCCGAGTCACCAAGAACATTTGGAGAGGACAAGAACTTATAGTCACCCAAAGTGATAGTAACATCCGGAACGCATACTCGAGATGTCATTTGACGGGCCGGAGAGACGATAGCCAACGGCTTCGGCAACACTTGAGTAAAAAAATCATGCTTAGATGCAAAAGGTCTCGAGATGAAACAATGCGATGCACCCGTGTCAAAAAGAACTTTTGCAGGAACATCATTAACAGGAAGGTTACCCATAATCACATCTGACGAGTCCTCTGCCTGAGCTGCATTCATTAAGTTGACCTTGGCATGCTTGGGGTTATGCTTGACCACAGCTGTACTTGCCGATCTGACAGGAGGAGGAGGAAGACGCCTCTAGTTGAAACACTTGTTGGCATAGTGACCCTTCTATTGGCACTTGTTGCACGTGACCTCAGAAAGCGGACGGTGATACGGAGCACTCGATCTTGGAGCTTGAGACGAAGTCTTGTTCTGAAAGCCAGGGTTGGGTGGGTGGGAAGAACCACTGCCACCTTTGCTCTTCTACTGATACGGCTGACGGAACGGAGGAGGAGGAAGCCAATACTTCTGCTGCTTGGCCACTTGAGTAGAGGAAGAAGGAGTAGCATCTCTGACTCGCTTCTTGGAAGCATCACACCTCAACTGAGCAGCCTCTTGCTTCAGTGCCATGTTGTAGAACTCATCGTATCTCAAGGGCTCGAAGAGAACAAGAGCTAGCTGAATTTCTTCTCTGAGACCACCCCTGAACTGGTATATCATGCTCTTCTCATCAGGGACGTCCTGCTTGGCAAAGCGGGCGAGCTTCTGGAACAACTTGTTGTAGTCATAGACAGACAAAGAGCCTTGCTTTAGATTGCAGAATTCCTCACGCTTGCTTTCAACCACGCTCTGAGGAATACGATGAGCTCGGAAATATCGACAGAAATCATCCCAAGTGATAACACGTCCACCTCTGGAGTCCTTGTACTGCTAGAACCATTCTGCGGCTTGATCTTTGAGTTGGAAGGAAGCGAACTTAACAAAGTCCTCAGGCGTGACATTACTGCACTCGAAATGCTTGCACAGATCCACAAGACAATCGTCAGCATCGGTTGCCTCAACACAATTGCTGAAAGTCTTTGGCCCGTTAGCAAGGAACTGGTTGAGTGTAGCAAAGTGACTCTGATTGCTGCCTTCATTCCCTTGACTGCCTTGACTGCGCTCTTGAAGAATTTGCATGATCAACTGTGTGTTTGCATTGGTTGCGGCCATCACAGCTTGCCATGCCTCCGGAGGAGGTGGAGGTGGTGGCGGATCAGGATTCGGAGTCGTGCGCGTTGGAGGAGCCATCCTGAAGAGGTTGACCACCATTAGCACATTGATAGACAAATATTGAATCTGAATCCAACAGAATGAAAGTTGCAACATATAGTCTTCACATCCGAACAAAATGAACGAATACATTCTCTTGAAATGGTCACATATCCATAAATTGAGAAGCCACGTAGAATTAAGGTAGAGAAATAATTCAACAAGGTACGGATCAAGAACGAATAATCGGTAAGAAATCCCAATCTCAAACCAATATCCGTGGAAGAACTAGAGCTACTAGAATTCCCACCTATGAAACTCCCGAACCTTTCCGGTTATGCAATCAGGTGTTGGAGATACAGGGGAAGCATAATATCTCACCCAAACTAGCAAATCCTACATCCAGCTGTATCCATCCTTCAACACATAACCAAGAAACCTTCGGAAACCATCTACCTCAACCTTCGAAAAGCATCCGTTATACAAGTTATGGCGACACTCCCGAACTCCCGCCCCAGTACTGGGTGGCGTCGAGGTTATCTCACCAATGAACTGCATAAAAGAGATTTTTGATGTCGGCGTACTAGACTCAGGTATTCCAGAACTGCAACGATAAAATTATGATGACAACACCTCAGAGCTCAACTCCTCGGCACACTTCCACTAAACCCCTGACAGGAGGCACCAAGACAATGTTCTCATCATAAAACCATCGGAACGATTCCAAGATACCCGCGTGATCCTAAAAAATTTTTAGTGAAATTTGAGAAGAGAAAAGTCAAAACTCTACGTCAGGATGCCTTACCAGAGCGATGAGGAGACTGGGAAGTAAAAAGAATTCCTAATCTCTCCGATATATAATTCCTAAAAGACTCAAAACATTTTTCTAGACACAACTCGGCCGCTAAAAACGATCAAGCAATGGGGCTCCTAAGGTCGGGGAAGGATCTGATACCAACTTGTAACACCCTCGATGCGACTATAGCTCCCACGTGTCGAGGCACGACTTAGAGACATAATCACATTGAAGGCATATGTCGCAAGTTAGGCAATCTTCACAACATCCCATGTAATATGGTAATAAAAGGGGAGATAACATAGTTGGCTTACACTCGCCACGTTAATGAAGTACATAAATAACATTACATCATCCAAACACTCATGGCCCGACTACCGCGCCAAAATAAAAGAGAACCCAACATGCGACACGGTCCCAATCACCCCTAACTGGGCACCACTACTGATCGTCGGGAAAGGAAACATAGTAACGTTGAGAGTCTTCGTCGAACTCCCACTTGAGCTCATACGCGTCTCCTGGAGTGGAATCATCAGGCCCTGCATCTGGTGTAATAGTAATCTATGAGCCACAGGGACTCAGCAATCTCGCACCCTGGCGATCAAGACTATTTAAGCATATAGGTATGGCAAGGTAAAATATGAGTGGAGCTGCAGCAAGCGACTAGCAAATATGGTGGCTAACTTATTCGCAAAAGAGAGCGAGAAGAGGAGGCAAAGCGCGAGCGAGAAACTAGAGAGCAACCTGCGCAAACGTTACTGCAACACCGTGTCCACTTCCCGGACTCTGCCGAGAAGAGGCCATCACGGTGACACACTCAGTTGATTCATTTTAATTAAGTTAAGGTTCAAGTTATCTACAACCGGACATTAACAAATTCCCATCTGCCCATAACCGCGGGCACGGCTTTCAAAAGTTCAAATCCCTGCAGGGGAGTCCCAACTTAGCCCATGACAAGCTCTCACGGTCAACGAAGGAATAGACCTCCTCCCAAGACGTTCCAATCAGACTCGGTATCTTTGTTACTCAAGACACTTCGACAGGTTAAAACAAGACCAGCAACACCGCCCGAATGTGCCGACAAATCCCGGTAGGAGCTGCACATATCTCTTTCTTAGGGCACACTCAGATAAGCAATCCATACAACTAAAACCAGCCCTCGAGTTTCCCCGAGGTGGCACTGCAAGGGGCTCTAGTTTGGACCAACACTCAGAGGAGCACTGGCTCGGGGTGTTAAAATAAGATGACCCTTGAGTCTGCAGAACACAAGAGAAAGAAAAGGCTAGGTGGAAAATGGTAAGATCAATGTTGGGCATTGCTGGAAAAGCTTTAATCAAGGCGAACTATCAAGGGGTTCCCATTATAACCCAACCGCGTAAGGAACGCAAAATCCGGGAACATAACACCGATATGACGGAAACTAGGGCGGCAAGAGTGGAACAAAACACTAGGCGAGAGGCCGAGCCTTCCACCCTTTACCAAGTATATAGATGCATTAAGATAACATGGCAAAATAATGATATCCCAACAAGTAAATAAATGTTCCAACAAGGAACGGCCTCCAATCTTCACCTGCAACTAGCAACGCTATAAGAGGGGCTGAGCAAAGCGGTAACATAGCCAATCAATGGTTTGCTAGGACAATGGTGGGTTAGAGGTTTGACATGGAAATTTGGGAGGCTTGCAAGCAAGTGGTAGGCATCGTAGCATTGGCATAGCAAAAGAGCGAGCAAACTAGCATAGCAAAGATAGTAGTGATTTCGAGGGTGTGATCATCTTGCCTGCACAGTTGTCAGAGTTGACTGGATCCTCAAAAGCAAACTCAACGGGCTCCTCGTTAGCGAACTCGTCTCCCGGCTCTACCCAAACAAGACAAACAAGCAACAAGGATATAATTAACCACGTGCAAGACCAAGCAATATGATGATATGCTATGCGGGATGCGATGCGTGATGCAAAATGCAAGATATGACAGGAAATGCATGAACCTGGCCTCAACATGGAAATCCAAGTGTGCCACTGGAAATATGAGATGAGAACGCTTGAAAACGATATGAAGAACGCCGGAATCGGAGTTACGGTTTGGAAATGGCAAGCGATTCAAAAATGACACCGGTCTGCAATTTACAGCAAGTAGGCATCTAAATGCAAAGAAATGAACATGCTACAGCACTCAAACATGACAACAAAATACATGGCAGGGATGCACACAAGATGCTTAACAAAATTCTAGCACTGAGCTACGGCCAATCATCCATTAACAGGTTCAAACAAGCATGGCAAAAATGCAAATGGCAAACAGATCTCAGACTTAGTGAAATCAACACTTGTCTGGAACTTCAGATCAGGTAGCCCTCTTCGGAGCAACAAAACTACATGCTACAAGATCTGAACATGGCAAAGTAAAGCATGGCATGGAGCTACTCAAAGAGCTTAACAAAAGTCCCTTAGTGACCTTGAGCCAAAAGGGATCATAAAATACAATTGCAAGCATGTGAACATAGCAAAAACATAATCAGTTTCAGACTTTGTGAAAAACTGACACATGCTGAAATATAACTCAAGTAGACATGTTTACGAGCTCGATGCACTCACTACAGAGCAAGTCATGGCAAGACAAGCATACACCCATCAAGAAGGCACAAAATGCGAGTTAGACATGGCAAGAACAATAGCATAGCATGCACGGATCAACTACAACATCACCGGCAAAATTGCAAACAAGTTGACAATCTACCCAGATTCACAAGGTAGCAAAAGTAGAGCTCGATTGACTCAAGCTAGGTTGCTCCATAAATGCAAACAAAGACATGGATGGATAGAGCACTACAATATTAAGAAAACTCCCTTACTGATCATCCTCAAAAGAGGCATAGATCACTAGGAAACAACATGAACATATGGCAACATGAGATAAACAGCTCCAGGACTTAGTGAAATCACTAAGTCCCTGAAAACAGAATTAGCAAGTGCACCACTTTGCAAGCTTGCATAAGTCACCACACACATCACAAAAATACATAGGTTGCACCTCTGGAAAGATGACAAAACCCTTAACAAAACATAAGTAGAACTCACGGGCATATCATGCACACATTAATCATGGCAAAAAAGACAAAAGTGCTAAACGGAGTAACAGATCTGGCAATTAACTCAAGTAGCCCTCTTCTAACAGCATTTCGGGCATCAAGATGAGCTATAATGAAAATGATGCAATGAAATGAAATGATGTACTCTGTGAGATAAACATTTTGATATGCTATATGCATGAATCGGAGCTACGGATGCAAAGTTACGGGGCTACGAACATGTGCATATGGGCTGAGAAAATCTGGGACTTAGAAAAAAACAACCCTCAGATCTAGGGTTTGCACGGATTTTGAAGTTGGCCGGAAACACTGTAGACGCCGGAGTTCGTCGCGGCTCGCCGGAGGAAGGAGAAGGCCGGCGAGGTGCTCCCGGGGTCGGCGGTGGCGGCGGCGGCCGGGCGGCGCGAGGCGGCGGCCGGGAGGCGGGGCGCGCGGGCCGGGAGGGCCTTCCCTGGGCCGCGCGGGCCGGTGCGGGGGAAGACGGCGGCGGTGACACTTGGCGCCGCGGGAGTGGCCGAGGCGGCGGGGCAGACGCGTCCGGCCGGGGCAGACGTGTTCGGCCGGGGCGGACGTGTCCGGCCGGCGCGGATCTGAGATTAGGGTTTGAGGACGAGGGGGATCCGGAATTTCGTGGAGGGATCTATTTATAGGCATAGGAGGAGCTAGGAGAGTGCAAATGAGGTGCGGTTTTTGGCCACGCGATCGTGATCGAACGCTCTAGATGATGGAGCAGAGTTAGGTGGGTTTTGGGCTAAATTGGAGGGGTGTTGGGCTGCAACACACACGAGGCCTTTTCGGTCCCTCGGTTAACCATTGGAATATCAAACAAAGTCCAAATGGTACGAAACTTGATAGGCGGTCTACCGGTAGTAAACCAAGGCCGCTTGGCAAGTCTCGGTCCAATCCGGAAATGTTTAATCCCCACACACGAAAGAAGGCTAGAAATGACCACCGGAGGAGAACGAAGCACCGGAATGCAAAACGGACAACGGGAAAAAAAGCTCGAATGCCTGAGACGAGCGCGTATGCAAATGCAATGCACATGATGACATGATATGAGAAGCATGACAACGATAACAACACACGAAGACAAAACCCGAACCCGAGGAAATAAATATAACTTAACGCCGGAAACAGCAAGAGTTGGAGTACAAATAGGGAAAGTTATATCCGGGGTGTTACACTGGATAAACATTTGAACCTAGCTATTATGAGGGAAATTTTGCATTGACAACAGTTTTAGATAGCAGGAGACGCCTAGCATGCTCTGCCTCTGCTAGCTTATTTCTGGCTTCTTCCATCCCTTCTTCGGCTTGGGTGAAGAGAGCATCTGATTGCTCTTTTCGCTTCTTCAGGAACTCAGCTACATTCTCAAGGGCTGCTGCACGCTTTCTTTTAGCCTTTACTAATGCCACGAGGACATGAACAGCTAATGACTCCACCTGGCTTGTGCGTAATCCAGCATCATCTGGGAATTTGCACCTTGTGTCTAATCCAACATCATTAGGGAACTGGCACCTTGTGTGTAATCCAGCCTCATTTTGGAAACATGATCTCGAGGTTGACCATACTTCCCTCCTCGCAGGAACTGCATCCTGACATGAAGTTACTTCTTTTTTAGATCAATACTCAGAGCAACCTAGATCCATTTAGTAGAAGCCAGATAAACAGAACTCGGAGAAGTGAATTCAAAAGGAAAAAAATAAAAACAGACTACAAGGTGAGAACACCCACTTCCTACATCAAGCTAAAAACAAAAGCATTAGGACGATTAAGACTCTTCTTATTACACATCGAAGAACACCACGCTTAAGATAAACAGAAACTACAACATATACACATCGAAGAACACGAGGCTACACGAAAGTAATTGAAAGGGTGTTACTTACCAAAGCTCGTTTTACAGGTTCGGTGCAGCTCCTCTTTAACTTGCCATGCTCCTTGAAGATGTCCCGAATATCCCGTGTTTGGTCTTCATTGCTCCTCTGCATGTTCGCACTCGTGGTTTTAAAATCTCAACATGGCAAGAAGAATATACTACTAGTAATACTCGCGCATCTTGTGGGCAACATTAAAGCACCCGTCTGCCATGTTAGAGCATCTCCAACAGAATCGCAACGCGCGGCGCTTTAAAAATCTCAACATGCAATCTCTACTCTCTTCTCTACTGTTATATTTATTTTATATTTAATATTTATCTCTACTTCCTTTACTGTCTACTTTTTTCTCTATACTTTTTTTTCGTGCAATATAGGCCGTCCGATTTATATCTGACAGATAGGATGGAAACAAATGGGAATTTTGCAAAAAAATACCCATACCCCTCTCCAGATTTGCAAATAAGGCCTTCCCTCATTCATCCTTTTCTCCCACAAGATAAACTACTCATACAAATGCATCTTGATGCGTGCAACGCATGGGCATCTTGCTAGTTCTAAAAACCTTTCCATCATTTCCCACACTACTGGTTGCAGATGAAAAACCTACCCAAGCACAGCGCGATATAGGAGCGACGCACAATTACAAGCTGATATTCTGTTGGACAATGGAGGCTATAACCAATTACTTTTACGGGAACAATAGCACCCAGGAAATTTGAAGGGTAGGTATGGACAAAATTGGAACTGCACATGTACTGTTAAGTGATACAATACACACATTACCAATCGAGGAGGAGAACGATGGTCACGGCGGCCTCTGTGAGTCATGGTCGGCAACTGGACTCGGTTCATTGTCCACGACGGTGGTACTTCTGCGCTTGGCGTCGGCTTTCGGGAAGCATATCCGAGACCGTGGAAGACGATGCCGGGGAAGAGGCTCCGTGTACGACGACGATGGTGGACCGGCTCCAGTGCGGCGTACGAGGTCGTCAATGAGGCAGATGCGCTGCGGTGGACGAGTGCGCCGATGTAAAGGGGAGGAGCACGAAGGCTGCGGTGCCGTGGAGAAGTCTATTTTGCGGTGGGGATAGAAAATGGGGAGTATTCAGGTGTACTACTCTGGGTGCCGGGGTGGGGTTGGCTGGGTAGGGTGAACCTGAAGTTACGAAAACAGCCCCCTACCAAGCGTCATCTGTAGGCCTGTTTCGAAGGCTATGATGGTAACTTCCCACTGCTCGAATCAGGGTCGCGGGAGATTTTCCCGCCGACCTCAAAATTTTGTGACACTGGACTCCCCGCGTGGCGTGTTGAGTGATTCGGCTAAGCAACTAGCGAGTAGTAGTAGTAAACTCTGCATATTAGGTTTGACCGAAGTCAAACTTCCTAAAGTTTGACCAAGTTTATAGAAAAATATAAACATTTACCATAACAAATATGTATGATGTGAAAGTACATTCAATAATGAATCTAATGGTATTTATTTGTTATTGTATATGTTAATATTTTTTGTTATAAGCTTTCTGAGAGTTTACAAAACTTGACTTTGACCAATGCTAATACGCGGACTTAAATAAAAATGGAGGGAGTACACATTTGCTTTCTTAGTTTGTAGTGAACTAATCATTTGTTGAAATTGTGAAATAAATATATTAGGCTATTGACTTCGAATGTAATGGTCTATACAATTCAATAGTTACAATCATTGTCGAATCCCAAGATGTATACAAGGTCTATAGTACTTCACAACATGCTCAAACTCACATAATCCCAGTCAAATGAGAATATAAATGCATTTCATAGTTATTACTTTGTAGGATGCAACAAAAACAACCATAACTCTACATCAGCCATTATAGAAGCAACATTTTGACATATCCCAATGTGTGAATGAAACGTGCAGAGAGAGCTTTTGAAGATGGAGCAGATAGGGCGGGAAAGATTGTATGTATGTGGACGAGAGAGTAGGAGACAAACCTAACAAGACAGAGAGAGGGAGATAGAGAGATAAAGAGAGAGGAAGAAGTTAGGTCTGTGAGAAAGATGGATACATGTAATATACATGACATGTGTGTGCATCTGGATTCTGTATACGTGGAAGGAGAAGAGGCAACATGTTTGATGAGAGAGCTGGAAAAACATGGACGAGAGGGGAAGGATCTCGTGGGTTGAGGGATTGACAATTTTGTGCGGGGGAGAGAGGGATTGGTAATTTTGTGCAAGAGAGACAGGGTGGGGGGAGGAGTCAGTCAGCCGTCGTCACATCACCCTACTTCCAAATGACCCCGCATTCTCTAGCGCGGTGTGGTCGCTGTCTTCGATCTGCTCGATGCCCTCTTTGAAGATTCAGGTATTGTGCATGTTGGGGTGCAAATAAGCACAAGCGAGAGTGGTCGTCATATAACCTTGGATGGGGATGAATTGTGTGCTCGGGGGAGTGTGTGTGTGTGTGTTGTGCTACGTGTGTCTCTGTGTGTGTGTGTGTCAGATATTGAGAGAAAACAAACCTAAGGAGAGAAATGGGTATTCACGAAGAGATTATGCGGGCCTTGAGGTGGGCAGTGGCCGGGTGAGGGTGTCAAAATGTGTGCGTTGATGCATGTGTTGCATGCGACCGTGAGAGGGACGGACGAATCGAGAGAGATGGTTGTTGTGTTACGGATGCTCCTCTCTCTGTCTCTCTCTCTCCCTCTCTCTCTCCCTCTCTCTCTCTCTCACACACACACAAGTAAACTAGAAGACCGTTCTCTCATGTATATACAACGTATCGGCATCTGTCTATGTCTCACTCATGCATGATCATTTGCACATTTGCACCTCTCTATGTCTGTATCACACGCACACCGTCTCCACATTGCCCTTCCGCCACAACACACATATGGACACATACACACGTTCTCTCTCAGTCACACACACAAAATCAGTATTAAAAAACTAGGGCGCACCTAAAACGTCCAAATCCAAATAAACACGAACTGGAGCTAAATTCAAATATATGGAAATATTGCAGCGTCAAGAACTTTCACAGGAATAAAAGTTGAGTAATATTCGAGGATTGTTTTCACACACACAAAAAGGTTCGGTGGATGTCCTTCAAGCGCGACATGGTGACACACCGTTGGATCGACCGCGCGGCCGCGGTTCACGTGCTTGCACAGGATTCCGTATTGTGGCTGTGGTACTAACTAATAAAAGCGTTGCCTAAGTCCAATGTTTACGTGTACTAGTACGGTTTTCTATTAAGTTTGACAAACCTTATATATAAAACTAAAGTAAGCTCCCACACGCGCACTAATCAATATGCCGCCGCCGTTGCGCATGCCGGCGCCCGCCTGCTCCGGCCAACAATTTCTCGCCCATCACCACCGTGTCGCCGCCATCCCTGTGCCATGAAGCCGAAGGCTCGCCCGCTCACGTCGTCAACAGTCCCTCCTCGCGATGCCGCCGCGCTGCCAAGCATGCAAGCAGTTGGTGGAGCCGCGTCTATGCACGCAGCGTACGAAGAGGAGGACGAGCGCGTGCTCCAGCACGCCGGCGAGGAGGAACTAGCATGTCATTGTCGTCTCCGCCCGCGCGGAGGAGGGGCGCATGGTGGCTGTCGCGGCGGAAGCTGGTCGCGTGCGCGTCGAGCCCGCAAACCGGGTGCGGACGCGGAATCTACCTTCGAGACCTTGAATGCCACGTGGATCCTGCAATCTGAAGGAACAATTTGGGTCAGTCGACTCATGTGAGCCGTTTGATGCAACATGGATGGCTAGAAGGGCTTCTTCCACCTCTTCTGCCGTCTTCTTCCTTTGCTCCGTCGAACTTCTCTCACAAATCGACTGACCCAAATTATACTACTAGTAGGAACGTATCAAGTATAGTAGGAACACGAAGATACTAGCAGTAGTACCAACTGCAAGAAGAATAGTAGTAAGACATAGTACTAGTACTACTGTACGTACTAAAGAGTTCAAATAACGAGAAAGAACATAAACATAGTTCTGCTGGGGCCTCAGGACAACACACCCTTGAAAATAAACTAAGCAACTAGTCCGCTTGACACTGCAGTAGAACCAGCATGAGCGACAGCACTGCCACCTACTCGGAGTCCGAGTCCACGTCCTCAACTTTGTCCTCGTCCCTCTTCCTCTTCCTTTCGCCAACGCTTCTTTGCTTGAACCGGACACTGGGCTCTGCTTCTTCATCCAACCCTTGTAGATATTTAAACAAAGGTAGGCATCCATTGCTGCGTACAGGATGTGATCTTCATCTAATGTCTTTGACTCCCATGCATGATGAAACTCGTGATGAGGTTTCTTCAGTTTAGCATACGAAGGATCAATCATGGCTGCTGCCAGGGTCAGCATTGAAGGTTGAGAGGAGGACACCAGGCTTGCCTTCTGGAGATCGAAGGGCTGGCCTACAACGAGACCTATGCGACGCAGGACATCCCTGTCGTTCTTAAAGCCTATAGTAACGAATTTCACTCTTTTGTCCTTGACGAAGTTCTTAAAATCTTGGCACTCAACATCGGCATGGCATATGTGGTAGACCAAGCAAACGTTATATACGCAAACCTGGATCACGGCGGGCTTCTTCCTCTCTTCGTCCTTTAGATCCTTCTCTCGTCCAAGGATTGTGGTGTACTCAACATCTAGTCCAGCGACCCACTCATTCGTTGAACTGTTGAACATGCGTAGGAAGCGAGCAAGCCATGCTTTCACCGTCTCAGATCCACGTGTGTAGATGACGATGAACTGATCGCCGGTGATGGCTCTAACCTGGTACTCAGCGGCGACCATGGAGATTTGGGAGGCCATGGATTTTGGAGGAGGGTTAGGAGAAGTTGAACTATTGTACCCCGCAAAAAAAACTGGGAGCGAACTAATGTGAAAGGACAGGACGACTGGGAGCGAACTGTTGTAAGGTAGAAGAGGGGGACGAGTAGGGCATGCAAACGGCGTGGGGTTGCTGTCCTGCCCAGTGGATAAACGGCTGCAAGCCCCCAAAGAGTTCTCGAGAACTATGCGGGACCCACTAGATGTCATGTCTACTAGACCCATATCGTAGGCCTAACGGTATAGCTTCTTCCTGTTCGCACGCCATGCCTACGCGTGGATGTAACTTCACTTAATCCCGTCAAACGTCGCGCCTCCCACGACCTTCGCCTCCCTCGCGCGGTCGCGCCCTTTGAGACTTCGATCGGCTATAAATGAGCAATTTTTTTGCCTTTTTTTTAGACAAGCAAATTTTTTTCCTACTCCGCATGCATGATACTCCCTCTGGTCCTTTTTGCTCCCGTCAATCGTTTGCAAAGTGTTTGACCAAATTTATACTTTTTTTGAACACCACCTTATATTAATTAACCAGCCACACAGTACACTCATTCGATACAATATTCACCACACAGGGCGGTACCTTATTTACAAGAATACCATCTAATATATTGTCAAAGCTATACTTAGCGATTAAGTGTGCCACCTTATTGGCCGAATGGCTAATCTTTGACAATTGAAGATTGTTGATCAACTTCGAGATGCTCAACGCTTTCATCTTCAAGTCACGCATAGCAGACCTGTCATAGTCCCCTGATGCAAGAGACGCTACCACAAAAGCGCCATCAGTCTCTAAAATTACAGGATTATGAAGAGAAATACCTATGTAGAGACCGACAATGCAAGCCCTATGCTCCGCTTCCTCCATGCTTTGACAGGCATCAATGAAATCCCACGACCAAATTTATACTAAAAATATCAATATCTACAATACTGATTATAATGAGTATAAGAACTACATTTTATAATGAGTGTAAAAATATTGATTTGACATTGTGAATGTTGACACATTTTTCTATAAGTCTGGTGAAAGTAGAGGTACATTGACTTCAGACAAAACTTGAATGCACAATGCAGACTAGTTCCTCCATCCAGGTGCGTGCCATGTCCTATCTTGTCATCACAACAAGGTTAGCTATTAGAGTACCACTACCTCCCTTCTAGTTTAAAGGGCTCGATTCAAAAAATTTACCTACTCCTAGAAAGATAGTAGAGGCGGTGGAATAGTTTTTGAAGTCTGCAAAAGTACTCAACTAGTGTTGTCGTTCTTCACAAAAAAATGTGTTTACCAATGCATGCGTGAACACTAGTTACTCTAACCCCCCTCTCTTCTTTAATTCTTTGCCACATCAGCATGTTTGCTATTCCCGTGTGCATGATACCAGCTAAGATACCACCATTATGTCTAGCCTTAATCATCGCATGCAATAATTTAGTGCACCTTGAAATATGAACATGTGTGGGGCGTGTATGTTTTTAATGACTTCATACTATACCTAGCCCGGCATGCAAGATGACTTATTATGCACCGTTCCCCATACCTGCAGGAAGTCCGTTCGTCTCCAAATCTTTTCCTCTCCATGTGTGGAAACAATACGCCTGCCAAACTCTCCTTCTCCCTCCGGCGGCCCCACCACTCCACCCCATGTGAAAAAATCTGCATGCATGACTCTCCTCCCCCCACGCTCGTCCAATCCGTTGTGACCAGCAATATTTCCAGCCCTTCGCTCCCTCGTAACTTACTCCAACAAATATGCCCACGTAGTTGTTACTTAACTGCAGGTGCATTGGGTCACTGACATATGGGCCCAACAGGGGTCTAGCCCACATGTCAGTGACGCAACTGGACTTGCAGTTAAGTCAGTGCAGCTCAGTCCATATCTTACGTAGGTGTGCCATTGCTCGCTATAAATACTGCGCCTCCCACGACATCTCTATCTCCTCCCCCTCACGTTCATGTTCATCTCTATCTCCCCCTTCGACCACCATGGCATCGCCCCTCCCAAGCCCCAAGAGCCCCTCGCTGCACCGCGCGGACGGTCACGCGTCGCCGTTCTGTTCCTCGCCGCCACTAGTCGAGGAGGATGCGTCGGTGTTCCGTTCCTTGCCGCGACGCACCGCGCCGCTGATCCGTTCCTCGCCGCCACTAGTCGAGGAGGACGCGTCGCCGTTCCGCTCCTCGCCGCGACGTGTCGAGGTGGACGCATCGGCGTTCCCAATCTCGCCAGCACGCGTGTCGGAGGACGCATCGGCTCCCCACTACGAGGAGAACGCCGCGCCGCCCGCCGAGCCCCCCAGCCTTGAGGAGCTTTGGAAAGAAACGGATGTCGCCTTGTGGGAGGCCTTGCCTCTAGCAGAGCGCGCCAAAATAGAGGTGGAGAAGAAGGCCGAGGAAGAGAAGCGCACCGCGGAACAAGCTACCTGGGAGGCCTATGTCGCGTCCGAGAGAGTCAGGCAATTGGCTCTTTGGCAGAAGGCTCGTGCGCGGGCCGTGAGGGTGGCGGAGGACGCCCGTGCCGACGCCCTGAGTGCAGTCGGGCCCAAGCGCCTCATCTACGCTTGGCGGTACGTGGACCGGGTGCACGCTTCCAGCTAGGAGGAGTACCTGTTGGCGTCGGATCACCACACCGGTGAGATCGTGCTTGCCCGCCGGCAAGCCGCCAATCAGCACCTCGCGAGTTGCGAGTCTGAGAAAGAGGCGTTGTGTCGGCGCGCTGGGAAACGGCCGCGCACCAAGGCACTCGTGGTGCGCCGCAAGTGCTCCTCCGAGCACCGTGGCTTTTAGGAGGAGTATAATTTTTGTTTCATAAGGCGATCTCATTAGTTTTGGGACGCAAATGATAAATCCCGAACGTTCAGGAATGTTTAGCGTCCTTAATTAAGTATGTAAAAGGGAAAGTTTGGAAACCTTGTGTACTCGTACGCATTTTGCAAGTATGTGCATATAGCACAAACTTTACTATATACTATCGCACTACACGTCTCTCTCGATATATGCTTGCAGACTGTGCTACTCCCTCCGTCCAGGTCAATAAGTCATCTTTGGTTGTGCACCGTGACCAAGAAGGAGGGAAGACTTATACACCTAGACGGAGGGAGTACTACTATTACTTATGTACTCCCATCCGTCCGGGGTTATTAGGCCTCTCAGCATCACAAACATGTCCCCTTTTATAAGGCCCCGCGTTGGAAAGGTGCATGCGTGCAACCATTTCATTGGTTGTATTGAAAGCTATTGTTGTTGGTGCCATGGCTGAAAAGTTAATACACTTCATGTGTGCTTTTTCATTGGCTGCATGCATGTGAGAGAGTGCATTGGGACTGGAATGGAAGAATTAATGTGAGCAAATTACTATGTGTCTTGGTCTAAGAGAAGTTGTCTTTAGGCCTAATAAACCAGGACGGAGGGAGTACGTGCAAATGCATGTTTTAACATTACGATGTGGTTTTTGTAAAAGTAGAAAAACAGCACTAGTCAAGCTTGTGGAACGATTCAATGCAAAACAAATGCAGAAATGCTCGTTTGATTGTTTACTTTTAGCTTCCTTCTCTGTGGTTATTTCTCTGTCATACTTTGTACGGAGTATCTCACTGGTTGGAAAGGCATGCAAATTCCCAAACCGCTTCCTACACCCTGTATCGAATTTTTTGCCTAACAAGTTGTGCCGTGCAATTGGAATTCCAACTTGAGTACTACTACTAGTAGGAGTACCAGGGGCCAGTTCTTTTAGGCTTCTAGATTAGTAATCCCATAACTACTACCTCCGTCCTGGTTTATTGGTCCCCATTGTAATCTGTGTCGAATTTTGATCATAAATTTAACTAATGAAATGTTAGTGCATGTCACATGCACTACTCCATCCGTCTAGGTGAGTAAGTCATCTTAGGCTGTGCACCGTGACCAAGGAGGAGGAGAAAACGAGAAACGTTAATATTTATTTGCTATTAATAGTATTGCATGCAATGAACTAACCACTACATGTCGTGTTTGATATCGCAAGTCATTAAAAGCATGCACACTCTTTATCTCTTATTGGTTGATATGTCAAGAAACAAGAAATGAGGTAGAAGTTAATGCACCGCGCCTAAGTGTTTTGGGATTATTTGGTTTTCGTAAGATGACTTACACACCTAGACGGAGGGATTACAATGGTGAGGAATAAACCAGTTAAATCTTTGGTCAAAATTTAGCACAAATTACAATGGTGAGGAATAAACCAGGATGGAGTAGTAGTTTAGAAGCCCAAATAAATGAGTGAGGCGCCTTATTGTTACTCTCCACTGTGACTAGTCTTGTGGGAAAAGCTGGGGAAGCCGCCAAAAGAACTGGCCCTAGGAGTAGTAGCTAGGGATCGAGTGTGCGAGATGAACCGGAGAAATTAAATGCAGAGAGATGAAATGCCAAAAAGACAGAGGGACGTGATGGTAGCTTGTCCGTTTATTTTACCAGGCCACTTATTACTGGGAGTGGTTGGGTTTTGTGATATGACGGCTTTACTGCCGCGCCACGAGCGGGGTGAGAGGTGAGACTCCCGTGCAGCGCCGCCCTCTACACTTGTACTACATCGGTCGTGGTTTATTAGTCCCCCATTGAATTTGAATGAAGATTTAAATGACAAAATGTTAGTGCATGTCAACAAAAACTATATTGTTGGATTCGTATTTGAACATAGTTTTGAATGATATAATTTTAGGTGACATGCAACAGCATTTATCGTACTATATATAATGTTAGTTCAATTTTTGGTCATACTAATCTATAGTAGTAAGGTGCCCGTGCGTTGCACCGAAGAGTGAAATGCATAGATCGGGGAGTTGTTTGTTTTGACGAAGGATCTGGGGGTCATCTCATGTGTAACAGATACCGATAGGTTTCTTCTGATATTATTTCATCTCTAGAGCTCACAAACATCCGGGTGAAATAGATAAAAGGTATCTTTTGCAAACAAAAGTGTTCAACTGTTCAACCTGCATCCAAAACTTGTGAAGAAATAGCACTTATTGTGCTTTGCAAGAAATGATCTTTAAGAATTAGTTTTTGAGTATCGATTGTTATACATGTTGGCTACAGATGACATGGCACTTTCTTATAGTCAACAGTTGGCTATACTATTAAGTAATATTAACCATGCCCTTATACACCTAGATGGAGGGATTAAATCAGGATGACTTGCAAGCGGGCGGAGGAGATGTAAGAAATGGTTCATCATAAGTCTTTCACCAGTACTATAGTAAAAATTCAAACATGGAAGATTCTAGAATAAACCATAAACGGATACACTTTTATTCATGCGCGATACTCCAATAGAGCAAGATCCTGCATGGAAGTCTCCACATGCTTAGACAGCGAATTACATTGAGCGAAGACTAATGATCAACATTTAACTTGATAATGCGTATGTCCAGGTGAACCTCCTTGGATTCCTCGTGCACCGCGGCGGCGGGTAAAGGATGCCATGGGTTTTCCAAGTCCACATTGGCGGGATAGTCCCAGCCCCCGAGAGTCCAAGTCCGTTCGATGAGGCCGGTGTTGCCGCCCACGCGACCCGGAGGGGTAGTAACACCGACCATGCACCCATACATCGGCCTCGTGTCAGTGTCAGCGTCAGTGGCATCGCCCCTGACGCACATTACACAGATGGGGCGGCGGACTGCGCGGGCCTCGCCGGTGCCCACGATCAAGAGGAAGACGCTGCCGTCCTCCTCCGAGACTAGCAGGCGGTGGTGATCCTCCAGCGACTCCGGCATGGTGAACGGGTAGCATGTCTCGTACTTGATGTTCTCCGCCAAGGGCTAGCAGTGACCGATGCACGCATCCGTGAGGTGATGCACCATGTCCACCAGCGAGCGACAAAACGGCATCGGGCACTCATAGCAGTGGACGAAGGGCTCCTTGGAGGCACCGACCAGGCCGTCCATGAAACGGGAGTGGCTGTAGGGGACGTTGCGCCAGTTGAATATATGAGCAAGTTACTACGAGATTTAATCCAAACAAGCACAAAATAAATCATGAATTCTACCACGATTTCGAACAGGAAGGACAGAAACACATACGGTGCAACGGGAGCAGCACCGTTGGCGTTGAGGTTGTCGCCCATGTCCAAACACCACGTAGACACGGTCTTTGAGCATGGTTCGTAGTCGTTCCACGCTCGGGCATTGAAGTTTGTAACTATTTTAGATTAGAATATACTACTCCTCCGGTGCTAGTAGTAGAGCAGAGTCCTACTCTACTACTCTACTCAAGCAAGTTAGGGCATAACACTTTAGGGAGTACCAGTACTGTGATCACTCAAGCAAGTTGTCTGGCATCGACATGACCCTACGCTACTGGTATGTGTCTCGTAAGTCAAGCGGCGTGCTGTAGTCATCATCACCTGTCCACTTCCCGTAGCACATATTCGCTTCTCCATCTTTGTCCGCACATAATCTCGTCCAATCTTCCATCCCCGCTAAGGCGCCTCCCCCCCTCGTCCGAAACCCAAGCACTAACAATGGCAGAACCGAGCAGCGTCTGCCGAAAGAGTGGCGGGAATTCGCTCCCCACAGAGGTAATCAAGCTCATTGTTTCGCGTGTGGACAATCTCAGTACCATGCCGCTCGTCGCGTGCTCATCGGGGCTGTACCGTTTACTCAAAGCCCTAAGGATGGAGCTTTTTAAGCCAGCTCCTTGCTTGATGATGCCACCTGATCTTCAGAAATGGCGTGTCACGCAGCATAACGATCGTAGGGTGGCGAGCATCAACCCCCTTGACTGCGATCCGATCCCCGTCAGCCTCAACTACATTAATGGTATGTACTGGGTCGGCATGAACACGTCTTGGATGGTGCTCGTCGACGGTCCCGGCAGCTGGATGCTCGTGGAGGTCTACACCCGGCGATTGATCCCCCTTCCTTCGATTAACACTGCACTGCTTTGACACCACGTCCCAGAATACTCCGAATCTTACAGTAGCCAACATGATACCAAGTTTGATTTGCTCAAGGTTGTAATCTGCCAAGTGCCCACAAGATCTGTGAATTATAAAGACTTCAGGCTAATTGCGTTCTTCAACCGCGGTCTCACCTATCTGACAGGTCACTGCGGTAAGTGGATAAATCTGCACGTCCATCGTAGGATCATACATCCTCCATGGTTCTCTGATGCCATTGAACACAAGGGCTTCATTTACGCTGTCGACTCCTTCTATGGCTGGACGTATTGCTGGCCTACTCCAGTCATCGCTACAAACGACTATTACAGCAGTATGTTACTTTCCTATGATATCATGATGGCTTGCGTATATTACTGTCAACATTTGCTGGAAAACATAGTCATGCTCATAACATGTTGTTCTTAAGATTGACTAAATCAAGAGCCCTTTTTTATTTGACTCCAACTTGATATGATGTTGTAGGCCGCGTGGTGTCCCTACCCTTCCTAATCCCAGAACCTTTCAAAGAAAAGCGGAATGGCAGTTGCAGGTGGTTCCTGGCTCGATCAGACGATGGCGAAAGATTAATGATCGTTCGCACGTATCAGATGTGTTGTTTCGTGGAATACAATCACAGTCACTGCAAGGTCTTTGAGCAGGATCCCAGCTTCTCTGGGCCTTCAGGAATTTTTGACTGGAGGCTGGTAAGTAGCCTTGGTACACGCTCTGTTTGTCAGACTAAATTATCCGATTAACCAGGAGATAACCGACGGCAAGGATCATGATGGCAGCGCGGTTTCGTTCATCAGGCAAAACTGTGTGTACACAGCGTACCATGCGTCTCTGCATCCACCATACCCTGATATGTGTCGCCACGCTCTGCAGCCCAAAGTAGGAGAGAGGGTCACAAGTATCAGACTTCGACCTGCTGGCTGGAGTTTCCCCCGTCAGGCACCCATCTGGTTCAAGCTGTCAGCCAATCTCCACAGCTTAATAAATAGTAACGTCTAACTGAGCCAGTTAGTTAGATGCGTACACTTGGTGTAGTAGGATCTTTATTTAGTTTGATGCATACACTTGTTCTTTTTTGGTAGCCCTTTTGTAATGATGGTTGATGTTTGGTTTGAAAGAGAGAGCTGCGTCTTCACTCTTCTGGCCTGCTTACTGCTTCTGTTGCACCCCCAGCCCTGGTTGCTGCTGCTGCTGTTTTCAATGTACAATCAGTAGTATATTTCGTCTGTTGGTTGAATAAATGTGTTGTTAGAACAGCAAACACAATGTTTTGGAAGTCGTTGCATGGTTCCATCCTTTAGTGCCCCGTACTGTACGTAGCGCATACTATTTTTCGTACGGAACACATTTTCCACTTGTTGATAACATGCAGCCCACTGATGAAGGCCCAATAGAGAAGCCCATAATTAACTGGAAGGGAGGCTCTCACATGAATCCGGCCCAGGTACATGCTCATGGTCCCCTAAACATAAGTAAGTAAATAAAAATAAATAAAGATAAATGCTCATGCACCAGTTCTTTGGGAAAATAGGTAGCCCAATATTTCTTTTTGAAGAATACCCAAGCTAGGCCTATTTGTTTTCTCCGAATTACTGGGCTGCAAATCTTTCAAGACAAGGAGGGATGCATTCCGGCCTGGCTTAAGAGTATGGTCAATGTGTGTTAAAAGTAATATCAAAAGGGGTTGAAAATTCCAAAAAAAAACTATAGCAAATGGGATATAAGTTACTTTTTTTTGTTTTTGTTCTTCACTCATATCTTATATGTATTTCATTGGATTTAACATGACATAGTACTAATTTATTTTTAAATTTGTTTTAGTATGGCTATTAATTTTTGGATTAAGAATATTTCGTTCCCCAGCAAAAATTTGCGAATTTTCAAAATTTCCCACATATTTAGTTAATTTTTTGACCCTGGTACTGACCAGAAAATGGCGAGCAATTCTAAAAATGAAAAACGGGCTGCAATAAATTCCATATGAATTAGAAAATGAGTAAAAAATTATAAAAATAATAGCAAATGGCTATACATGCCACAGATTTCGAGGCTGACTTGTTTACGCAAGGCTTTGTCAGTGAACACACGATTCTAGCAGCAATGACTGTTGGATGTCCATCCAACGGCCAACGTGCTTCTTCAATCTCTCATCTTCCTGCTCCAGCCGCCTAAGCTAGCGCCGGCGGAACTGCCTGCTCCCTCCTCTTGTGGCCCGCTGTGATGCCGTGTAGGCTTCCCCGGCCCACCCTACTCCCTCCGCTGGCCTGGCCGCACGTAATTAACTGCCTCCTTATTACGCGAAAAAAATGATTCCTCCCACTGACATCTGGGGCGCACCGGTTGGGAGGTTGACCTGGGGGCCTACTAAGTTGACGCATACGCAGGGCTTGTCAACTTAGTCAACAAACGATTCTAGCAGCAGTAACCGTTGGATTTGAATCAAACGGTCCTGCTGCTTCTTCAATAGCTGCTCTTCTTGCACCAGCCGCCCAAACCAGCGCCGGGGAGACCGCCTGCTCCTGTCTCCAGTGGCCGGCTGTGCTGCCGTTGAGGCCTCATCGCCCCCTACTACTTCCACTGCTAGCCAGGCCGTGCGGTGACGACAGCCTCACACTTCAGCCAAACCAGTGAACCCTCGTACTCCTCTCCGCGTGGGCATCCACTGTCGCGTCTTCCCCAGCTCTACGTCGGCCCCTTCCCAGGCCTCATTGTCGTCCACCGCCTTGGTGCTCTTGGCGCGACGTGGTCAACGTGGTCAACGATATTCCATCAAAAGAGTACTGTACGTGGAGAGGCTGACAGCTGGGTCCAGGGCCACAGCCCAGTTTTTTTGTGATTTGCTAAGTAAGTCGCTTTGTCAGGCCTGTTGGGCTACAAATCTTTCAAGACGAGGAGAGCTTTCATTCGGCTGGCCGAGAAATTGCCCCATCAGTAATGAGAAATGGGTTGTACATTTTTAAAACACATCAAACCGGCAATTAGTTTCAAATATCTTTTTTTCATTTCGAGATTTAAATTACATTAATTTTTATGCATGGAGAATTTGTTGCATTTCATATTGATATACATTTATTTTCAAAATCAGTTTGAATGGAGCATACGAGATGTTCGAAGAGCTGAAAATGGTTTTTCAAGCTCATGCCCGGATCGAGAGATATGAAGTCTCCGATAAGTTCTTCAGCTGTAAGATGGAGGAAAATAGTTCTGTCAGTGAGCACATACTCACTATGTCTGGGTTGCATAACCGCCTGTCTCAGCTGGGAGTTAATCTGCCGGATGATGCGGTCATTGACAGAATCCTCCAGTCGCTTCCACCAAGCTATAAGAGCTTTGTGATGAACTTCAACATGCAGGGGATGCAAAAGACCATTCCTGAGTTGTTCTCAATGCTGAAATCAGCGGAGGTAGAAGTCAAGAAAGAACATCAAGTGTTGATGGTCAATAAAACCACTAAGTTCAAGAAAGGCAAGGGTAAAAAGAACTTCAAGAAGG